>NC_079165.1:101988221-102333221 GCF_947568905.1 Ostrea edulis
TCAATTGAAGAGAGCAATAATAAATGCGAGCAATAATTGAATTGATGCGCGCATTAATTCATTTGATGAGAGTAATAATTGAATTAATGCGCGCATTAATTCAATTATTGCTCTCTTCAATTGAATTAATGATATCTTTAATTCATTTGAAGCGAGCAATAATTCTTTTAGAGAGAGCAACTATATAATTAAAGATATCTTCAATTCAACATATCCACAATTGAATTAATGATATCTTTAATTGAATTGTTGCTCTCTTTAAAAGAATTGATGCGCGCATTAATTCCTTATACAAAAGCATTGTAGATGATTTAAAGATATCTTCAATTGAATTAAAGAGATCATCAAATTATTTATACCGAGCTCTAAATTAATTATTGCGAGCAATATTTCTACTAAATTGATGCTCTCATCAAATGAATTGAAGTCTCAGAGCAATAGTTGAATTAATGTGCGCATCAAATCTATTATTGCTCTCATTAATTGAATTAATGCGTGCATCAATTGAATTGAAGAGAGCAATAATTGAATTGAAGCGCGCATTAATTCATTTGATGAGAGCAATAATTGATGTAATGCGCGCATTAATACAATTAAAGAGAGCAATAATTGAATATTGATGATATCTTCAAATAATTGAAGATATCTTTAATTATTTGAGTTTATGTTAATTTGGCGCTCCATATTAGTTTGATGTTAATGGATTATATCGATTGCTTTGAAAAGAGTTGAAGAAAAACTTGTCTGTGCATCGCCTGCAGGTTTTTTACGTATGTATAGATGAACGTGTGTCACTCTCGAAATGCAGACGATTGGTTTATATATACTGAATGACAAATGTACTTCAGTCATCTATGAATTTGTTATGTAACAAATATTGATTGATTTTTATGATTATAAAATGGAATTATCAGTCATGATAACTTTATTGATTGTTGCATTAGCGAAACTCGGAAGTGCAAGCGAGATGTGTATCAATTTTCTCATAATCAGTTAATACGTATGAAGGTACCTGGTATATCGTAGAATAATGACCCCGCGGTATTCCTTTGATCTTTGCAATAACCGTGGTAGAAATGCAAATCAATATGACCCCTACTCCAATATATCCCTAGACGTAATGTTAAACGCGACCTAGAGGCATGTTTGCTGAAAGCGCTATCTTGTAATATTTTATGTCTCAAAATTGAATTAAAACACGGGTTTTTTTTTTCTGTTAAACACCTACCTAAGAAAGGGTAAACATGCATAATTTTATGGTTTTAAATATTATACATCTTTGAAAATACAGAGAGTATATAAAGACTTATTTGAATTTATCCTTGTTTTAGATGATTGCAAATACCTTGAGTACCAGACATTTTTGTTATGAATCATAAATACTACTAAAAATACAAAAACAAACAAACAAAAAAACAAAACACGTGTGTTTTTTATTATTTAAATATACATATAATAACATATTCATTCCGCATAAACTTTTAAAACTTGCATATATTTAACCGACCGCCTCTTGGCCGGTAATGAAACCTTGTAGGGTCTTTTTCGTGTCACTCTAGATTCCCTTGCAGGAGTTTTGCCCCTTTATTTGAATGGAGGGTACACAATTCGTCTGCCTAACTCCTCCCACAATTTTCAAGCGAGGACTTTCTTATTTTACAGTGTTCGTGCCTTCCTATTCAACAGAGTATTTGTGTGCATGTGGGAAGGACTTTGATTTTCTTCAAGTTTTGAGAAAACTTATTGAGATTGTTTTTATGAAAAATTAATGTCTCCCCAGCTCCCCAAATTGGAGGTGCTCCAAATGAAACCTCCTCCCTTTAATGTACTGCATGGTATAGAGGAGAAAGCATAAACAGGAACATAGACGTCATGAACTCCCATAACCACATACGAGAACTCCTCACAAACTATTTACAATCTCCACCTCTCAGATCCACAATAACTTTAAGGAAAAGGATTGGATCCTCCTGTCTCTACAATATGCACATCTGCAAATGGCAATGAAGCATTGTACAAAATTCCAAGTCTATCGGATAAGCCATATTGGAGGAGAAGCGTTTACAAGCTATTTTAATATCCTCCACCCCTCTTAGATCCACTATAACTTTTAGGAAAATATTTGGATCCTCCTGTCTCTAAAATATGCACATCTATACAAATGACAATGAAGCATTGTACAAACTTTCAAGTCTATCCGATATCCCATATAGGAGGAGAAGCGTTCACAAGATTTTGTGACAGACAGATGGACGGACGGAAAGTACAAAATAAAACAATATGTCTCCCCCTGAAAGAGGGTAGACATAATTACACGTTCACTTTTGAAGAAATATTACATAGAGAGTGCATACTGTCTGCCTATAACTCCTCCCACAATTCGAATTGACGACCTTCTTATTTCACAGAATGTTTTATGGGTATAACTATTGAAGATGTGTCATATGGGGAGGATTTTGGTTTTCTTCAATTTTTGAGAATATCACACGTTATTGAAATTCATCACTTTTGAAGAAATATTACAAAGTGAATACGTGGTTTATCCGTTACACTCCTTTCACAGTTTTCATTCTAAGGCCTTCGTAAACAACTTGAATATGTGCGTATTGCAAGGATATTGAGTCTTAACAATTTCCAAAGTTTCTTTGATGTTTGGAAAAAAATACAGGTTCATATAGAGCTCTTGGTTTGTCTATTAATGTCACGTACCGTTTTTAAAGCTATATATAGGACCTTAAATATTCATATGATACAAAACAAAGTATGTCCTATGTCGCAGCTTAGGATGGCTTATACAAACACCCCACCAGTGGCGTAGCTTCCATTGAGGCAACCGAGGCAGCTGCCTCGGTAAAAAAAAAAAACCCACCTTTTACGTTGTTAAAATGTCGATCCCCTGCCTCGGTAATATTCGAACCCAAGCTACGCCTATGCCCACATAGATTTGTGACGGGCATGAAAATGCATTTAAGGGTACAGAATTGGAACACTTCACGCTAGCATACTTCCTGAATAGAAGTGTGTTAGCGCCTCTTGAAGGTATGCTGGCGCGAAGCATTGCAGTTCATACCCTTATGCATTTTCAAAACTGAAATTATTTCTTGTGTTTTCACTCTACTTTCGGTTCTCCATAAATTAGAAGTACTATAACTGTCAAGATTCATAAGCGCATTTTTAACAACTTTATTTGCGCGTTCATGAGGAAATAGCTACCATCACGATTTATCAAGATATCAAAGACAAAAACAATGGAAATGGAAATATTTAAAATATATTTACAATTCAACAATAATGCTCCTTCTTAAATGAATTGTTGTTGCTCAATCTAACTGTTGAATTATTGCGCACATAAATTTTGCTTTATTTTTATTTTCCTTATGTGTTCTGGGTGTAGCTCTTGCATGACGGATTCTATGTATGGCGTTTGGTAATTTAAGAAACTCCGAAAGCCTTGTCAGTGGAGACGTTACTATACATTTCCCCACTCAAATTACAGAGATCTTTAAAATGAAAAATGACTTGGAAATACCAACAAATCATTAAAAGCAAACTCTAAATGAATGATTAAAAGCAACAATTCCGCCAAATTACTGTATGGAGCGCCAAATTATCGTAAACTCAAATAATTGAGGATATCTTTAATTATTTTGAATTAATGATATCATTAATTCAGTTGAAGAGAGTAATAATTTAATTATTGCGCGCATGATATCATGAATGTGTCTGAAGAGAGCAAGAATTTAATTATTGCGCGCATGATATCATGTATACGTCTGAAGAGAGTAATAATCTAATTATTGCGCGCATGCTATCATGAATGTGTTTGAAGAGAGCAAGAATTTAATTATTGCGGGTATGATATCATGAATGTGTTTGAAGCGAGCAAGAATTTAATTATTCCGCGCATGATATCATGAATGTGTTTGAAGGGGGTAAGAATTTAATTATTGCGCGTATATCATGAATGTGTTTGAAGAGAGTAAGAATTTAATTATTCCGCGCATGATATCATGAATGTGTTTGAAGCGAGCAAGAATTTAATTATTGCGCGTATGATATCATGAATGTGTTTGAAGAGAGTAAGAATTTAATTATTGCGCGTATAATATCATGAATGTGTTTGAAGGGGGTAAGAATTTAATTATTCCGCGCATGATAACATGAATGTGTTTGAAGAGAGTAAGAATCTAATTATTGCGCGCATGATATTAATTTAGTTGAAGAGAGTAAGAATTTAATTATTGCGCACATGATATCATGAATGTGTTGGAAGAGAGCAACAATAAACGAATAATAAACAATTGGAGTTTATGTGAATAAATCATAAGTAAATTGTAAGTGCAAAACCGTCAAATTTAACACACAAGCTAATTAACAAGCACTATGGCCCCAGTTCAATGTATAATGACCATATTTCATAATTATTAAAGGAATATTTGTAATCATGGTATCATTTTGAAGGGTTCATCAAATTAAAATAATCCACCATAGGAATTTTCAAAATTTTGTTTACTGCATGATTTATTTCACCTAGAATTTAACATTGAAATATATGGGGAAAACATGTTTTATTACAATATTTTACAAATAAATTTTATTTTCATACTAATCGTTTGGTAGAAAGTTATATACACTTTCTTTTTATGAATTTATGAAATAAAATTAATCATTGACTACACACATTTTTAGAAAATTTGATTTTTTCTTATTTTTACAAAGGGCAGACAACTCTTTCAAAAAGTCTTAGGTGCAAAAAGATCAGCTTCTAATCTTTTACCATCTAAATCCTTCAAAATAGTTCATAATCCTTTCATTATACATGGAATACCTTAATTTCATAATTTCCATGCAATGTAGAAATCAAAAATATACTTTTAAATGATTGACACAACTACAAACTTCAAGTTCGAACCTCTTTCATATACGCAAAATTTCACTAATTGGGCGCAATAATTCAACTCGTTAATTCATTTGAAGATATCATAAAACCAATAACTTATTGCTCTTTTATGGACCTTGTATTTTAAATTCTAGCAAAGTTTTTAGTTCATCATATTATATACATTATTTTTATTCGTCGTCTCCATCATCCTCGTCACTCGATCCATCAGACGACAACACGACTGGTTGAATGTCTGGTCGAAAGCTGTCTGCTGTGGTCAAGTGATCACGGGAACTGAAATCGAGGTTGAGGTTTTTGAATGTCAAACTCTTAAGTTCAAGGTTACCAACATGCCGATTGTATTCATCCTCTGGTGTACCAGGCACAGGGTCATAATTCATATTGGAAATTTCTTTCATGGCTGCTTGGAGCCTTAACGTATAATAATCCCTATCCTCAATATCATTAACGACAAGATCGTTCAGAGTGTCTGCAAACTCTTGAATTTTTTCATCATAATTTAGAGATTTTATTTGGCTTAAATGAAGTTCAACAATGTCAATTTTCTTTTCATCCTCAAAGAAACTAGACGATTTCTTCCTGTGATTTTCCTGCTCCGACTTCCGTCCCGTTTCGTGTGCTTCTTTCGTAACCTGCAGTAAAAGTGATGGCATGCAGGTCTGTGGTCTTGCCTTTTTACTTTTCGATAATTCACTCAACTGCTTTTTTTCACTGTCTGATCTATTTCCTTTTGCGGAAATATTCATATGAATATCTTTTTTGCCTTGTAGAGTTTTAACGCTGACTTCTATCGCGTGCTGCTGTGGATGACTTCCGGTGGTTGACGGTCGCTCTACAACGGACAGTAGTGGGTGACTCGATAGTGCCCCCATGGATCGTGACGTCATGCCTTCTGTGATAGAATTACTCCGTCGTCGGGGGTCATTCGTTTCTACGAATACATCATCGTCAAATTTATTCTGTTTAACTATTGGCGATACCTTTATCCGTGGAGGTTTCTTTTTCGTGTTTCGTTGTTTTCTGTTATTTTGAAGTTTTGTTAGGAACTCATAATCTTTTTCGGCGCTTCCGAAATCGGTGTTTAATCCATGCAGATTTCTGGCTCTAAGTTCCATTTCTGTGTCCTTGTTTCCATGCATACGTGCTTCACATAGCTTAGATCGGTACAACTTATCCTGAAATCGTTTAAACAACACTTTCTGATCTATCTTAATTCTGTGAATCACATTTTTCTCACTTCTTTCCAAAACATGCAATTGTTTTTTCAACAAAATGTCTTCTTTCCAGTTTGCATAATGCACTGAAGGCGACTTTTCAGCATTTTCACCCATTTTCCATCCTGGGGCAGTCATCTTGAAGCTCTCAACGGGTTTGCGAAATGCGTTGCTTTTAACACTTGTATAAAGGTTTTCCAACCAGCTGTGAAATCTTATGTTCTGCAACAAAATCACATGCCTTTGTTTCTTATCGTCCAAAACGAATGTATTCATTCCACTCTCATTTAATTTAGGCGGTCATGGAAGTTCAGTGATAACAAATGCTTTCACATACTTCTAATTATCTTTAAGTCAACATGTGACTACGATATATGTGTGTAACTGCCAATCTAAAGCCGTCTACATTTATAAGTGTACCAAATGCTTTACAGCTCTGCTACATGCTTCATGACATAAAAGGGACAAAAAATCTTATCATTCGATTTCTCTATTCTTATTTGTTATTTAGTTTTTGTAATTTATTTTACTTCCCACCTTTTGTTAAGGAGAAAGCAAACAAAAACTACCCAGACATTTATCAGAGTTAATCCTGTGTTTGACTGTAACGCGCGATTGGATTGGAACGCTCCTGAGCACCAACTGATTCTCTCCGTCCGGTTGCAAAAAGTGTATAACTGTTCTGCTAGAATAGAACTGCCAATTTCATACATAGTTTCGTTTAGTTTACAAACGCCCGTTAACCCCATACCGAAAATAATACCAGTGTGCAGAATTTCTTCTACGTCACAGTCGCATTCGATTGGATTTCCGGTGACATCAACATAACGAAATGAACAGGGAGGACTGCTGATGATGAAGGAAATATTCGAAATGTTGTTATTGTCCAGGTCCAGACCGATTGGGTGTCGCAGATTGATGAAGGCTGACGGAGAAATGTGTCGGAGACTGTTGTTGCTCATAACAAGAGTTTTCACCGATAAGGTGGAGATATCGGTGTCAAACGTTTTCCTATGAAAATGGTTATGAGAAATGTCTAAATATGATAACGTTTTCAGTGAAGATAGCTCTGCGACTGGAATAATAGACATCCCCACATCCCTGAGAAACAATGTCTCTAGTGAATGTTCCAAGCCCTGGAACGTGTTTTTACTGAACACCAACGGGTTACTATCAAGTTCTAGCATGTTCAATGTGTAGTCCCCTTGAAATGCATTTTTAATGGTTTTAATGTTGTTTTTTGAAATTTTCAAAAACAAAAGTTTCCTTAATTGTTTCATTGCAGCCGTTGGTATCTGACTCAGATAGTTTGCATGAAGTTCAAGTTCTTTAAGACTGTCTTCTAACCCTCTGAAAGCACCATCGTCTATCGTTGACAATTCATTATAATCAAGAACTATTTCTTCTAAAGCATCTAAAGTAACAAAGCTGTCGGTTGCAATCTTGGTAATGTCGTTCCCACCAAGAAACAATCTCTCCAGATTTTTTAGCTGTAAAATTGCAGACGGCACTTTTTCTAAATAATTGTAGGTCAAATCAATTTCCTTTATCGATTCCAATCCGACAAACGCCCGCGGTTCTATCATTGTAATTCCACACGATCTCAAACTCAACTTCCGTAGTGAATGCAACCGCAGATCCCTGAAAATGTCATCTGGAAGAATCTGGGAATCATTTTCGTAATTACGTATCGTATTTGAATCCAAAATAAGCTCAGTTAAAATGCTTAAATTCTTAATGAACATTAATCCTTGATCGATGGCAATTCGGTTTCGCGCCAAATTGAGCTTCGTTAAATCTGCCCCAAGCTGTGAAAGCGTTCCGATACCTCCTGTCTCCAATGTATTCCTGCTTAAATCCAGCTCCGAGATGCTCCGAACGTCAAAATCAGAAACAGAGACGGTGGAGATGTTGTTTCCGCTAAGTAAGAGCTTTGTCACGTTTTGATTTGACAGGGATGATAAATTGGGCATCGTTTTTAGATTTAAGAAGCTGCAGTTGACGATGGACATCCTATCATTATTCCACCAGACGATCTCGCGGCACGTGCACTGCGTCTGCTTTTCAAAAGCAGGACAGCGGAAATCTGCCAAAGTGTAGATGAGCACCATCGAAACGGTCACAAAGTTCAATGCCAGAATCATTGTAGATCTTCGTTCTAAGTATGAAATATAACGTCTGTCAAAAGTGTGTGTGTGGGGTGTGTTTTTTCTTTCCCCCTTTTTGGGGGGATTAAATTACAAGTCAACGAAGCATAATGAAAAAACTTACCAGACCTCATTTGGCTTGCATCAATGGTCGTCAATTAACATCTTAATTTCGTAATGTAAACTATAAAGATATGAAGAAGACATCAAGTTTAAAGCTGTGGAAGTTAATGTTGTAGTCCTAAGTTTTAAAATTCTGCGCTTTCTAATGATTCGAAATGTCTTCTTCATCAAAGTGCCATAGTAGTGAAATTTATTTGAAATTAAAATTCTGCCTTAATTTTTGGTTATTTGTTCAAAGTGAATTCTATCTATGAAAAACGTATTCATTTTCACACCATTGAATATTTGAAGGAGAATGCCTCCGTAATTGGCGCATGCATATTACAGTAATGCATATGTCTGCACAAAATCTTTCTACAACAATATATTAAATCTGCGCAAGTGCGCGCGAGTCTCGATTCTGTCGTTTATCAATTTGCAAAATTATATACCATTTCTTGATTCATTTAAACTTGTTAGTTATTCATTTGCCATTTTCAAGCTTTAAAATATTGCAATAAATTTTAAAACATACATTTTGTCACAAAACAAAACGAAGATTTTAAAAATTCATTTACATAAGACTGACAATGTGCACCTACCTTCGTCTGTTCATAAAACTCCTAAATTACACGTGCGTCGCTCTGCACGCGCATTACTTGTATACATTAGTTACTAATCGTTGAAAATTATCGAATACCAGGGGAGTCTCGTGCACATGCGGCGGTGATTAAGAAACCATCAACGAAAGAAAATATCTGATATTTCCAAAGTGAATGTTTCCCATCTGCTACCAAATTTCAGAGAGACGAGGGGGGAAATGAATGAAAGAAGAAAAAAAGAACTCGAAAAATTAGCAACTGTTTACATCTAATTATAGAGTGGCGTTGACTTTGATATTCATTATTCACATCCACCCCTTCTACTGTGGAGAATTTGGAAAGAACATTAATAAATTCCACACACGTGCACAATAAACTGTTATTGCATGCAGTGGTCGTATTGAATTAACGCGTCGTCGTTGTCGGAATTCAATTTCCACTCATTGAAGTTATTGGATTTTCTTCAAAGAGAATGCTTATTTTTTCTGCAAGTTAATACTAAAAAATGATTCACTTAGATGTGAACATGGTCAAGTGAAATTGAACACATATAACTGCCTCTGGTGAATTCATGAATTAACTGCGATAAATTGTATAAAAATTTAATTGCGATATACAATTATACACAGCTAAACTGGTCCATGTTGCATAAACAAAAGGCGTGCATTGCGGATCCACTAATCAATTAAGTCTTTCAGTAATGTAGGAGATTAGGAAACTCTGATTGGACGGTTCTTTGGGGTAGAAGTGACCACCGGGCAGTAACTGAACTGTCGTCTTGCCAGAAGTTACATCCTCCCAGGCTGAAATTGTAGGCACCCAATTTATAAATTTTACCGAGAGTTTGATAAAAAAAAATCTGTTTTATTTTGTTGAAATGGTTTTCTATGTTTAGTAAGAAATATTTTAAAGCACAATGAACCATCGCTAAAGTGACCGTCGGTCAATTTCTGTTACCTTTTAGATTATGTTTGGCATCATCTTGACCATCAAATAAATGTAATGGGCAAGAAAGGGGCGGATCTACTCCTATGGGAGATCTAGAGAAAGGAAAATGAATTTATTGAATATATTCCAAAAGTTTGTTTTATAACGATGATTTTTTTTAATAATTTTTACGTCATAATCAAGATAACTGAATCATACTTGAAGCCCTCCATCATGACGTAGTCCGCTTTGAGAGGAGGGAGGAAAAGTGTCATCATCTCCGGATCCGATAGCACCTGCTCTGGCGTACCTCCTATGCAGTTTCAATGGTGAAGTTAACATTATGGGTATTATTAAAAGCATAATCCGCGCAATATGGAAACTATAGTCTGCAGTCTATAGATAGTCAATTTGATTTTATATTACCCAGCTTTTTCAGATACTCCACAAACTCTTCTTCAGACATGTCATTTACTGTCTGGCCTACGTGTTTCCTTTCTGGGGCCTGAAAAAAATAATTCTGAATTTCTGATTGGTTGAATTGTTGATTTACAACACGATGTATATGTCCGCACGGTGTACTTTTCTTACATGTGGTGCAGAAATTCCGGAACAAAACATTCTCACTGGTTCTTTGTGGTGTAATTTCTTCAACAGGAGTGCGGTTTCAAAACTATACAACGCTCCCATACTGTAGAAAGTAAATAATAATTCCTGTATATTTTCGCTGCATGTTAATCTAAAACTTACTAGTTCACACTTTTAATGTCTGATTCTTGTTACTATTCCTAACAAATTATTTCAAAATCAAACTACAAGTAAAACAAATTCTCATTAAAACCTGTGTCCCCAGAAGATGATATCTGTGTTACAATATTTCTTGTAAATGGCTGAACACGTGTCCTGCAGAATCTGGTCAGCGTCTGTGGTACACGGATCACGAAACCGAGACTCGCGGCCAGGGAGAGTGATTCCACACACTAAAAAATTATTGTAAAAGACAATATGTCTACACCAGTGTTATAAGGAGCACCAAATTAATAAAAACTCCAATAACCGAGGACATCTTTAACTATTGTATAACGAAGTGTATATTTGGTGCAGTTCTTCGATCAATTCAGTTTGGTTTTACTATTGATTTACAACTCCTAACCAGGATATACATAAATCAGTATATCTTTGTTCACATTCCGATTGAATATTTGTTTTGTTCTTCTCAGAAATATTAGATAAAACAACTCCGCAGAATATAATTCATATTATACCATGGTATCACAGGGTTCGGGCCCAACACGGGCTTAGTCCTAGTGAAGAGAGCAATAGTTCAATTAATGCCCACAATAATTGAATTATTGCTTTCTTCAATTGAATAATTGCGCGAAATAATTGAATTATTGCCCTCGTCAATTGAATTAATTATATAATTAATTCATTTGATGCTCGTAATAATTCTTTTAGAGAGAGCAACTATCTAATTAGAGATACCTGTATCTCCAATTCAACGTATCCACAAATGAATTACTTATCTCTTTGATTGAATGGTTGCTCAATTGATGCGCGCATTAATTCCTTGTACAATTTCGTTGTAAACTAGGAAATGAATTGTTTTAGCACACTAAAACTGATGTCTCCCCATCCATTTTCCATAGTTTTTTTTTAAAAAAAAAACACCCCACATTTTCAGGGACCATCTTTAAAGTGGAAAATTAAGACTTACACGGTACATAATATTCGCCTATTTGTGTATGTGCTTCAAACAAGGATCAGTGTTGTTAATGTATATGAGTGTAAATCAAACTTACCAACATACCAAATATCAAAGGCCTTTGTCAAAAGACAAAAAGTTATGGTCCGAACAAAAAAAAATGCCCCAAAAATCCATTGACGTTTACATAAAAGGTCAAAGGTCATAAAAAATGACACGCGACACATTGTCTTATCATGGTATACTCACATACCAAATAACAAAGGCCTATGTCAAAAGACATAAAAGTTATGGCCCAGACAAACTTTGTATGAGAAGCGGAAGAAGAATTCACACTAAAACAAATTATCCCCCTTTTGGGAAGGGGAGACATAATGATTAAAGATATCTTCAACTGAATTAAAAGAGATCATCAAATCATTTAATACCCAACTCTAAATTAATTTTTGCAATAGTTCCCCTACATTGATGCGCGCATCAATATTCAATTGATTTTATGCGTGCATCAATTCAATTATTGTGCACAATAATTGAATTGATGATATCTTCTAATAATTAAAGACATCCTCAATTATTTGAGCTTATATTAACTTGGCACACAGTGTAAGTAAATCAAGTGCGCCCATTTTTCTTGTCATTTTGTGAATGCTCCAAATTAGAATTACTTCCTGCGTAATTTCAGTGTAAATCTGGTCAGTGAATAAAATAAGGTCAAGGGATTTAATTTCTGTTAGATCTGAACATTTCAAGGACCTGTACAACCAGTGTGTCGTAAAAAGGTAACAAACTAAAATTTTATTTAGGGCTTACCCTCCACCGAGTCTGGACACTGTCTACCCCACTGCGCATAAAAATTGGATCCTCCGCCAGCCCATGGGAAACATATCAAAGCGTACTTCGCATTAGGTTTAGCGTAGCGGCAATTTAAGAACTTGTCTACCATTCTACAATAAATGCATAGATACTATTTAGTACAAAATTCATATGATTTTTCAGGTTAAGTAGCTGTAATTTCCTGGAGGGAATTTTAAATTCACGGGAAAATGGCCAGAAACGCTGGTTATTAAAATCTTTCATGTCATAATAAAGCAAAGGGTGTGGACCCAGATATAATCTCAACAAGATTCGTCGAGGCTGGATATTTGGACTGATCATACGCCTCTTCCGCTGAGATTAGACCCAGATATAGATGAAACTAGGAAGACTGAGGGTCAAAACATAAAATATAACATGTACATGAATTTTCGAGTGATGCTTCATGATTTTTTTTTTTTTTTAAATGCCGGGGGGGAGGGGGGGGGGGGAGACAGGGACATGCTTCCCCAAACAGATTAACATTATTATTGTATTCATGTGTATAATTCTTTGTTAACATATTTCATCGAATCCGCTTTTGAACAGTTGATTTCGTTAATTCAATGTATTGTATGGTTAACGTAAGGAATATCACGGTTTACATGTATAACTAGTAAAACTTAGAGATTCTGTCAGCAGGTACAGACAC
Source organism: Ostrea edulis (assembly GCF_947568905.1). Classification (NCBI taxonomy): domain Eukaryota; kingdom Metazoa; phylum Mollusca; class Bivalvia; order Ostreida; family Ostreidae; genus Ostrea; species Ostrea edulis. The sequence continues at coordinate 102,001,326 of NC_079165.1, forward strand.
TCTTACTGCCATATTAAAATAAATTTCACTTGTTCTGCTTAATGAATTATCATTTTCATAATGAAAAGTAATTAGTCTATATTTAAAAGTATTTTTACGAACCCCATCGGCCATTCCCATTTGCTATCGAGCAAAATATATTTTGCAAATTAACCCAACCCCCCGATTTTTATGATTTATGGTGGTTAAATGCTATGATTAAAAATGCTTTGAAGAAATTTCTAAATCTAGCAGCAGAATTGTAAATCATGTGGGTGAAAAAGTTTTTCTCCGTATTCTGCTGTGCCTCGGAAGTTATAAATAGAACAGGTGCTTTCCAATATATGACATCATGGAAAGGTCGTTCCTTTCGGGTCTCTCTGGATTTTTCCATAACGAGATAACTCTTGACGTCATGTAAAAATATTAAATGGTGGCGAAAACAGGAACTTAAAGAAGCATTATTGTTTTTTACCAAGCATGTAGACCCAGAGAGTCATGTGGAGGTGGATATGTGGGATTCCAAGAGGTAACCCTTCACTGTTAACGTTTAAAGATGTAAAAATGAATGACGTAATGTGATCTAGCATCTCCATTACTTGTAAATGTTCAAGGGCAAACAAGATTTTAAAAGATTAAAGCCAATAAATGAAGTGTTTACAAAAGTACTCACATGCTTATTATATTATGGAATCTTCTCTCAATTTAATAATAATGAAAAATAGATGAGCATGCTCTGTGGCAAAATAATTCCTAAAGACATAAATACACTAGACTGCGTACGCTATGTTTTTGTTCTAGTATTTGACACTGTGACCTACTTCTCTTGTTTTTGTCCACAGCGTTACGGCAGCACCTGCATAATCCGCGACTTTCCACCACTGCCTGTCTAGATGAAGAAAAGAACAAGAAAGACCAAACCAGATTTTGTCATGCAACCAGGTAGGTGATATCAAAACGAGGTCACATGACACGGTCCGCCGAGGAGGATAAAGGCGGCCTACTAGGCCTAGATCTCGTATATTGAATATAGGCCTACTAGATCTCGTATATTGAATATAGGCCTACTAGATCTCGTATATTGAATATAGGCCTACTAGATCTCGTATGTTAATATAGGCCTACTAGATCTCGTAAATTGAATATAGGACTACTAGATCTCGTATATTGAATATAGGCCTACTAGATCTCGTATATTGAATATAGGCCTACTAGATCTCGTATATTGAATAAAGGCCTACTAGATCTTGTATATTGAATATAGGCCTACTAGATCTCGTATATTGAATATAGGCCTACTAGATCTCGTATATTGAATAAAGGCCTACTAGATCTCGTATATTGAATATAGGCCTACTAGATCTCGTATATTGAATATAGGCCTACTAGATCTCGTATATTGAATATAGGCCTACTAGATCTCGTATGTTGAATATAGGCCAACTAGATCTCATATGTTGAATATAGGCCTACTAGATCTCGTATGTTGAATATAGGCCTACTAGATCTCGTAAGTTGAATATAGGCCTACTAGATCTCGTATATTGAATATAGGCCTACTAGATCTCGTATATTGAATATAGGCCTACTAGATCTCGTATGTTGAATATAGGCCTACTAGATCTCGTATGTTGAATATAGGCCTACTAGATCTTGTAAATTGAATATAGGACTACTAGATCTCGTATATTGAATATAGGCCTACTAGATCTCGTATATTGAATATAGGCCTACTAGATCTCGTATATTGAATAAAGGCCTACTAGATCTTGTATATTGAATATAGGCCTACTAGATCTCGTATATTGAATATAGGCCTACTAGATCTCGTATATTGAATAAAGGCCTACTAGATCTCGTATATTGAATATAGGCCTACTAGATCTCGTATATTGAATATAGGCCTACTAGATCTCGTATATTGAATATAGGCCTACTAGATCTCGTATGTTGAATATAGGCCAACTAGATCTCGTATGTTGAATATAGGCCTACTAGATCTCGTATGTTGAATATAGGCCTACTAGATCTCGTAAGTTGAATATAGGCCTACTAGATCTCGTATATTGAATATAGGCCTACTAGATCTCGTATATTGAATATAGGCCTACTAGATCTCGTATATTGAATAAAGGCCTACTAGATCTCGTATATTGAATATAGGCCTACTAGATCTCGTATGTTGAATATAGGCCTACTAGATCTCGTATATTGAATATAGGCCTACTAGATCTCGTAAGTTGAATATAGGCCTACTAGATCTCGTATATTGAATATAGGCCTACTAAATCTCGTATATTGAATAAAGGCCTACTAGATCTCGTATATTGAATAAAGGCCTACTAGATCTCGTATATTGAATATAGGCCTATACACTACGGAAACGAATGATGTGCCACAGACATTCTTTGGGTAGGCCTATTTGTGATTTCGAAGCCTGTCTATTGATTATACAAATTATTATTTTTTAAAGCAATTTCCTTTTTTTTTTTTTTTTCTTTTCTTTTTTTTGTGTACGAAGGATCATCTTTGCTAGCCTAAGGTTTTCAGTCCACTAAATGCGAGCAGAGTGAACCGAAATATGACGAATAATAATATGTAAATTTTAAGTGCAATTGTGTATTGTTCACAATAAGACTTATTGCTTTATATATTTTAATTTTAGCAGACAAAACAATTTCCATGGTAAACAGAAAGATGACCATGAAGATGACAGGGAGTGGTGGAAAAACAAACCACGGTGGAATAGTTTTACATCCTCGGACACTTTAGGAGTTTTGGGATTGGTAGGCACAAAACTTCAGAGAACTACTATCTTAGTGCTTTATATTTACATGTTTTTAGATAAAACACTCAAATGGAATGTTTTGTACCATGACTAATTTTTAAAATGCCAAATTTTAAATCTTTTATAGAGTTATTGTTAAATTAGTCTAATTTTATATTCATCAACACACAATTCAGGCCAAGTGGGATTAGATAAATCAGGACAACATTTTCCCAATGTAAATTGTGCATCTTTTTGCAGGGTGCAATTGTTTACCTTAGCCTTCAGATTTCAAGATGTCACCAAAAAGTGAGAGAGAGAAAGGAGAAGCCTGTTTATGCCAGGAATTGTTTGCTCTCACAAATTTCCCAGATAGCATATTGTCTGCCATCAACCGTCAGAAGATTTGGCGATCAGGGAGGAAGGCTGCAGGACAGTGGAAAGATTCCAGTAGAAAGGGTAGGTCCTGTATGTGGAAATTCTCACACAATAACTTCTTAATGAATTTCGTTTCAAGCATAAAATATCAGAAGGGAAAAAATTTCATGAACTCAGCACAAAAAAATATTGGTTGCAAGCTTCAAAATTTTTTAATTTCATTTCATTTAAAACTAGGGAAACAAAGAGGATCCATTGGAAAAAGTATTGAATGAGTTTGAAAATGTAGTGCAGAAGTATGTGGCTGTAGCTAAAAACATTCAAGCTCAGCGTAAAGCAAAGACAGGGGAGATGACTGAGGCAGTCAGCATGTGGGAAGAGGCCAGCGATATGGGATACTCCCGATCCCAGTTCAACCTTGGCCTCAGCTATGAAACAGGTCATGGAGTCACAAAGGATGCTAGGAAGGTATGTGAGAAAGATAGGATTCTGTTGCTTCAGTGAATGAAATGGGTGGATTAAATATTTGTAAAATGTGTAAATTCTTCATCAGGTAGTGTTAATTAAGCTTGGAAAGGTGAAAATTGTTTCAGTCGATAGCGTAGATATTATTGCATACTGTTTTGGTGACAGACATTTTTATAATTCTTTATGTTTTAGACGGTATTTGAATGCATAATATTTTCTTCAGGCTGCTAAGTATTACAAGTTAGCTGCAGCTGAGAACCATGCCCAGGCTATGTATAACCTTGCCCTTATGTACCAGGAAGGGGAGGGGATATCACAGAATACAGACAAAGCTACCAGTCTGATGGAGAAAGCAGCGGATCTTGGACTGGCTCAGGTAAATAAAGTCAAACCAGTATCATAGAAATTAATATCATGAAGTCTCATACCTTACATGTGATTTATTGGTTATTGAAAACAATTATGTTGTAGGCCCAAACATACCTTGGGGTGCATTATACAGAACCTGACTGTCAGAACTTCAACAAGGCTGTGTCACTTTTCAGTGAGGCTGCAAAACAAGAGGTTTGCATACTAATTGTATTTGTTCTATGAATTTTCTTTCACTGATATTTCATTTCAAAATAAATAATGTAATTTTGAAAGAAATTACAAATGGGGAGTTGGAAGTTCAGAGAATGATATTTGATGAATGTTGTAGCATCCTGAGGCACAGTACTTCCTGGGAATTTGCTATGAGCAGGGCTGGGGAGTAGAGGTAAATGAGTGCAAGGCAGCCCACCTGTACTCACAAGCAGCCCAGTCTGGGCATGATGGAGCTCTGTATAATCTGGCCGTGTTTCATGAACATGGAATAGGAGGTAAGGTCTAGTTTCCATTAGTTCGAAAGATATCATGAACATGTTTTTGTATTACAAGAAATTGATATACAAATGTTTAAATGTCTGTACATTTATTATACCCCCCGAACGAAGTTCTGGGGGGTTTATAGGAATCACTCTGTCTGTCCGTCTGTCTGTCTGTCTCCAGATTCGTGTCCGGGCCATAACTTCTTTGTTCTTTGACATAGGCATACCATATTTGGCACACAGGTGGATCACCATAAGACGATGTGTCATGTACCTTCTTGACCTCTATTTGACCTTGACCTTGAGGTCAAAATTAAAGGTTTTTTACAATGGATTCGTGTCCAGGCCATAACTTCTTTGTTCTTTGACATAGGCATACCATATTTGACACATGAGTGTATCACCATGAAACGATGCGTCATGTACCTTCATGACCTCCATATGACCTTGACCTCAAGGTCAAAATTAAAGGTTTTTACAATGGATTCGTGTCAGGGCCATGACTTCTTTGTTCTTTGACATAGGTATACCATATTTGACACATGAGTATATCTCCATGAAACGATGTGTCAGGTACCTTCATTACCTCTATATGACCTTGAACTTTGACCTCAAAGTCAAAATTGATGATAGGGTTTTGACATAGTCATACCATAAGACATGGGTGTATCACCATGAGACTGTGTCATGTACATTCATGACCTCTTTATGACCTTGACCTTTGATCTCAAGGTCAACATTATAGGTTTTTGCCATGGATTTGTGTTCGGACTATATCTTCCAATTTCTTCTATGAAGGCATACCTTATTTTGACACTCAGGAAAGAGGTAATTTATACCTATTAACAACACCCTTTGGGAGATTGGGGTAAGCGGGGGGTATACTTAGTGAGCATTGCTCACAGTACATCTTGTTTTGACTGTCTCTTATTATACCCCCCGCAACAAGTTGTGGGGGGGTATACTGGAATCGGGTTGTCCGTCTGTCCGTCCGTCCGTCTGTAGACGCAATGGTTTCCGGGCTCTAAAACATTATCCTTTCCAACTACCGTCACCATATCATATATATGGACTACCCATGGGATGAAGATGTTCCCTATCGATTTTGGGGTCAAAAGGTCAAAGGTCAAGCGCACTGGACATCGAAGTAGCAATATGGTTTCCGGGCTCTAAAGCGTTATCCTTTCCAACTACAGTCACCATATCATACATATGGACTACCCATGGGATGAAGATGTTCCCTATCGATTTTGGGGTCAAAAGGTCAAAGGTCACGCGCACTGGACATCGAAGTAGCAATATGGTTTCCGGGCTCTAAAGCGTTATCCTTTCCACCTACAGTCACCATATCATACATATGGACTACCCATGGATGAAGATGTTCCCTATCAATTTTGGGGTCAAAAGGTCAAAGGTCAAGCACACTGGACATCGAAGTAGCAATATGGTTTCCGGGCTCTAAAGCGTTATCCTTTCCACCTACAGTCACCATATCATACATATGGACTACCCATGGGATGAAGATGTTCCCTATCAATTTTGGGGTCAAAAGGTCAAAGGTCAAGCACACTGGACATCGAAGTAGCAATATGGTTTCCGGGCTCTAAAGCGTTATCCTTTCCACCTACAGTCACCATATCATACATATGGACTACCCATGAGATGAAGATGTTCCCTATCGATTTCGGGGTCAAAAGGTCAAAGGTCACGCGCACTGGACATTGAAGTAGCAATATGGTTCGGTTTGTCATGCCATTTGTTTTTTACACTCAGAAAAGAGGTAGTTTATACCTATTACCAACATCCTTTGGGAGATTGGAGTAAGCGGGGGGTATTCTTAGTGAGCATTGCTCACAGTACCTCTTGTCTTTTTACAGGATTACCTGAGGATTTAATATCAGCAGAGGAGCTATACCGAAAATCTGCAAACCTTGGTAATGAAATGGCAGGAGAAAAAGTCTTGGAAATTGATGCCAAGAGGGTGGTTAAACCATGGAAGGGGAACTATCCAAGCTGTAAAATGGACGAATTCCTGTATGATATAGGTATATGTTAGTATTTATCAATCATTTTCACTGCAGCACATTTATTAGTACATTTAAATCAGTCCTATCATGTAATTTTGACTGATATTCCTGACTGTATGTTGGCTGTAACACCCACTAATGCATTTTGTAATTTTAGACCAGTTCCGTGATAGCCAAAATGACAGTGCCAGTGTATCTCCTGGAAGAGAGGACAGAAAGTTTATACTTCAAAGTGAACAGAAAACAGATTTAAAGGGAAATACCTCCAAGATCTCTCTCCACTCGTCTTCCTCTTCTCCGTCTCTATCGGAGTATGTTCGCCAGCACTTCTCACAGCTACAGATTGGGGCGGTTCCTGTCTCTGATCTTCTGCCACTACTTTCCACTCACGAGTCGGGAGAAGTGTGGCATCCTCAGTTTGGGAGCCCCAAAATCACCTCCCCTGTCTCTCCCTCCGTGTTGTTCACACTGGGAGATGAGGATGAGGAGCTGATGGCCGTTAACAGATTGAACCTTGCTGTTCGTCAGACGGACATACAGTTCCAGATCCCAGAAAAGAACCATCACCATTTCTGCTCGATGATACAGAGGAACTCCACCATGCCAGATCTACAAAGTCAGGCAGTGTCCTGTGTTTGATTATTTCCTTCTTATTAATATGTTTTTATAAGGCATTCTCATTTGAAGGTACAATGTAATATGGCATATAGTATGATTTTGTCCGATTTAAATGCACATTTAAGTACTGTAGCTTATAAAAAATGACAAAATTATAGAATACAGAACCATTGATATTTTTGGTTGTGTTTAACAATTTTTGCATTTTAGAACTGTGCACATTGCAAATACTTGAGAAATTCACGACATGATAGTAAATGGTCCATTAAAATGCCAAGGGTTTTTCTTTTACATGTGTCTCCTATCTTAACATTTCTCTTGTACTTTTCAGCTAGGATTTACAATTTCCTTTACAAATTTTGTTTAGGGCTAGTTTCTACACTATGACAGTGTATCGAAGAAACAAATGTGCATGTAATGTAAGAATTTGAGATGTTTGCGAAAGTTCCAGTGTAGCATTTATAAACTCCTTTGTTGACAGCTTCATTATTACAAAAGTCCTATGATATTGATATTTTTAATACTTTTTATTTGTGTTTGATATTGATTTATTTTAATTCATCAGTTTGGATAAGATATTCTCGATTGTGATTTTGAATTCCAGCACAACAGATTTTATCAATCATAAGTTACAGTTCAGGTTTGATTTATTGTATGTACAAGATTGTTCTTCACAAATTTCAACTCGTTCTTCATTTTACAAATATCATTACGTAATACTCACATTTTCTTTGAGGAATGTTTATGCAGTTTAAGTAGGTGTTCTGAGCCTCACAGAATTTTGATGGTGTTTTTAATACATTTGTGTTCATTCATTTATTTTGTTTCCTCTTAGGTGGAATTTATTTGGTAAAGTGCTACATATCTTATTCTACTTCATACTAATTGTGCTCCATGCCAGCACACTAAACTCACCCAGCAATGTCCTGACATTAATCAGAGCTTTGTTAACACTTGTTATTGTTTACAGTCGTATTTCTACACACAGTTTGAAAATAAACATGTCATTGGTGTGTAGTTCAGCGTTTGATTATTAGCTCACCTGAGCCAAAGGCTTCTCTGATCAAAATTTGTCGGACGTCTGTTGCATTTGTCACCATTAACTTTTCACATTTTCATCTTCTTCAGAACCACATGGCCAATTTCAATTAAACTTGGCACAAATCAGCGAGTGGAGAGGATTCAAGTTTCTTTAAGGTATCCGACCTACTAATGCATTTATTTTTACAACAAGAGGCCCACAGGTCTTATCGGTCACCTGAGTACTAGTGGAAAAGTACCACTACTTCCATGGGCTATGAAATCTAGAATAAAATTTCCTGTTCTGAATATATAAGCTAAATTCTAATGTTCAGCAACAATATAAAACAAAATGTGTTCTTAAAACTTTACTGCCCTCTAAAGTGCATACACTGATGAAAGGCTTTAAATAATAGGTGTATTGACATTACTTACTTACTTAGTCCTCTTCGTGCTTGTCAGCACATCAGGCCGTCACCAGAGACTCCCATGTTGGTCTGTCCTGTGCCCATTTCTGGACCTGTCCCCAACTCCAGTTGTTATCGTTCATTTCTTTCTCCACCGATCATCTCCTGGTCTCTCTTGGTCTTCCTCTCTTTCTCTTGCCAGTTGGTGACCATTTCAAAGCAACCCTTGGGATGGAATTTGGGTACATTCTGCATACATGTCCTATCCACAGCCATTTTCTCTTTCTGATCGTCTGGGATAGAGGAGTGGTGTTTGTCCTTTTGTACAGTTCATCATTTGAGATGGTGTTAGGCCTGAAGATGCCCAATATTCTGCGAAGACATCAGGTCTGAAATACATCCAGTTTGTTGGAAATAGACTTGGTTACTTTCTAGGATTCAGCACGGTATAGTAGGACCCCATGGACGTTGCTCTTGAAGATCTTAATTTTGGTGTTGGTGCTAAACTTTGTTGACCTCCAGATTATTATCTGTATTATTAGTATTAACATTAAAAACATCAAAAGATATGACTAATTTGGACTCATCCTAAAGTCATAACCCTGGATTATGAAATTCACCATTTTTTGTATATCCTTTTCTGCTATTCCTAAGTATGCATTTAGATTTTATACAGTATCAGCAAACTTGCACATAAATACTCTATACTAAGTTTGGCCCTACCCTGGGGTCAGAACCCTTACTCTGGGGATCATCGAATTTACAATTTTGGTAAATGACTACCTGCTCTATCTATTTACTTTCAATTATCAACATCACTATTATATATTTTCACAATTTGTATGGTGACCTTTACTTTTCTTTGCATATTTTGAAAGACCATGGTAATATGAATCCTTTCACCATGAGCTTTCTTTGGAAATCATATTCTAATTGACTTTATGTGTCAAAAATGTATTTTTCTCATAAGGATTAATGTTAATCTCTATAACGGATATTTCTCATATGTCTTGTAAATTTTTGAAAATTATTTTGGTGAATCACTGTAAGTTCATTATCTTTCATTTGATACCAAGTTTCGCAGTACATAACAATAAATTCTTGAAAAACAAATTGGGAGTTTTGGGGATCGGATACCTTAAATGAAGGGTCATGCCCCCTTCAAAGGAAAGATAATCAAGAACTGCATCATCACAGCTCAGGCTCTACTGCACTGAACAAAAACCATTATTTGAAAAATACTGCAATTTGAAAAGCTGAAAAAGGAGGGTTGAGCATGGGGCCAGCTACCTTGTAAAAGAAATTTAATCTACAGAAACACCTAAGAGAGATAAGGAAGAAAGGATTCTTCATCAAGAAGTATATTAAGAGAGGGTGCTGACAATGAGGTCCTTTATCACCTTATATATTTCTAATATGTGCAGAAATTCTAGCAATATACAAATAAGGAAAAATATTAAAGGCATAATTATTGGAAATATTGGGGGGAAAAATTCTCAACTGGCTGACGACACTTCATTTATTCTCGATGGAAGTGAACAGAGTCTGTTGGAAACTCTAAGGACCTTACAAAGATTTTCGGAAATGTCTGGCTTATGTATCAACTATTCTAAAACTCACACCGTATGGATTGGCTAAAAAAAAAAATTACAGTAATGACATTTTATTACCCAACAGTAATCTCAAATGGGGAACTACTAAATTCACCCTGTTAGGAATTATTCTTGATGTTGAATTGCACAAAATGCCTAAGCTAAATTATGATCCAAAATTTGTAAATATCAAATCCATTCTAAATCAATGGGGGAAAAGACATTTAACCCCCATTGGCAAGATTACAGTCATTAAAACATTAGTTCTACCCCTATTGAATCATATTTTTATGTCTATCCCCAACCCATCTGTGTTTTATTGTAAAGAATTAGAAAAAATGTTCTTCTCATTTGTATGGAATGGTTCAACTCGTAGAGTAAAAAAAGATGTCCTTGTTAAGAAATATGAAGATGGGGGTCTAAAGATGATTAATCTAAAATCTTTCATAGCATCAATGAAATTATTCTAGATACGACAACTTATTTCTACAAACAGGGGATTTTTTAATAACTTAATTACCTGGCTTTGAACTGACTATGTTCATTTCTTGTGGGATTGAGTATGTCAAATTACTCTTGAAATCCTTAAAAAAAACCTTTTGGATAGATGTATTCAAATCCTGGATTGAACTACAAAATGCTGATACAGAATCAAATACTACTGCAGATACACCTCTATTTTATAATCATATGATTCATATTGGTGGGAAAACTTCTTTTAATAAACAACTCTTTGACAGTAACATTATTATTATTGAAGAAGATGGTATTTTTTTTAAGGTATGAAATTTTTTGTGATACTTGTTCGAATGTGAAAATCATGCAAAATTGCAATTTTTTAGAATCATTCATGCAATAAAGACATGGAGAAAGTCCAAATGCTTTTATGAACTTCTCAACAAAAATTCCTCTGTGACAACAGGCAAAACAAGATGGAGTGCACTCTTAGAAATAGATAATACTGACTGAGTGGAAAATAATCCACAAAATACCATTCATAATAACAAAAAATGGTTCCAATATAGAATACTTAATAAAAATTTTAGCAACAAACTCATTTTTATTTAAAATAAAAAAAAAGTGAACTCAAAAATGTGTAGCTTTTGTCACAACGAGGAAGAAACAATAGAACATATAATATGGGAATGTAATTGTGTTCAATCATTTCTAGCTGATTTCGAAGCTAGTTTACTTAGAACAGAAAACAAATTGTCAACGATCTAAGCCTTTACAAAAAAGTCTTTTATAGTAGGCATCCTCGAGAAAAACAAGGGTATACAAAATATTCTCATCCTTTGGTTAAAGTATTATATCTATACAGCAAGGTGTACAGAGAAAAATTTGAGTGCGTTCTGCAATATCATTTTTAAAGTTATTTTATGAAACACAAAAATTCATTTCTTATAAAAATGGTGATACTGAAAATTTTGATGTGCCCTTTGGAACAGATGGAACCAAATATTTTCATAGCTCTCTCTCTACTTCTTTCTTTTTCTCTCTCTAAAAGAAATAAACACTTCTGTAATTCTATAATACATGTATATATTATGAAGATATACCATGAACTATGTACAGAATGTTGAAAAATAATAAAAAATATATATATATAAAAAAAAAAAGAAGTATATGGAAACCAGAATCTGGAAGCTACAAGGCCGACCACCATTCTCTCCACCAGGGCAATCAACATTGGAGTATGAAAGGCGAGAACCATGTACGAAGCAGGCAAGACAGCTCAAGTGGCTGCAGAGATGTGTGGAACTGTGCTATATGCAAGCTAACCCTGCTGGGACTAAGTGAAACATATGATAGACAGTCCGGACAGAAAAGACCTGTGACTGGTGAGATGCTGCTGTACTCAGAACATGAGGAAGAAGATGCCCCACACACCCAAGGAGTTGCCCTGATGCTGTCTAAAACAGCTCAAAGAGTATTAATCGGATGGGAAGCTCATGGCCCAAGGATCATTACAGCATCTTTCTGGACCAAGGAAAAAAGATAATGATGAATGTAGTGCAGTCCTATGCTCCTACAAATGACAGTGCTGATGTTAAAGATCAGTTCTACAATAGACTGCAGACCATCCTTGAAAGTTTCTCAAATAGACATATGTCAATAACCTGATGGGAGACTTCAATGTGAAAGTAGGAAATGATAACATCTGGTATGAATTAAGAGGTGATGGGAGTTTGTAGACTTGGCGGCATGAATGAAAATGGGGAGAGATTTTCTAATATGTCCGCTCTCATCAACCTAGTGATCGGAAGCAGTGTCTACTTACACAGGAAGATACACAAGGCAACTTGGGTTTCACCGGACGGCTGCACTGAAAACCAAATAGATCATGTCTGCATCGCCAAGAAGTTCAGAAGGTCTCTACAGGATCTCAGGGTGAAGCGAGGAGCTGACATCAGGTTGGATCACCACCTACTGGTAGATCATCTCAAACTGAAACTAAAGAATTAAGGATTGGATGGGACCAGCAGTACATGTACAGAGACACAAGTACAACACATGTTCTCTGAGGGATGCACAGGAGAGAGGAATTCAAAATGCCTCTGAAAAACAAGTGCTGCAGGAACTGATAGAAGAAAACGAAGATATTATCGACAGCAAGTGGAATAAAGTGAAGGAAGCAGTGACGGAGACCTGTAGTGACAATCTAGGTCCCATTAGGTACCAGCATAAAGAATGGCTGTCAGCAGAGATGAAGATGTTCCAAGATAGAAAGGAGAAGAAAGCAGTTGTAAATAATAGTAGAACCAGAGCTGAAAAAAAAACAAAGAGCACAAGAGGAATGCACTCAAGCAAATAGGACAGTAGAGAAAAGCATTAGAGATGATAAGAGAAGTTACATCGACAGTCTGGCATCACAAGCAGAAGAGGCAGCGAGAAATGGAAACATGAAGGACTTGTACAGCACCAAAGAAATTGTCTGGAAAGTTTAGCAAGCCTGAAAGGCAAGTAAAAAGCAAACATGGGAGAGGAACAACAACACAGCTGATGGAAAAAACACTTTGAAGAGCTGCTAAATAAACCAGCACCACCTAATTCACCAGACATACCATCAGCAGAGGAACATCTCCCCATAGACTGCAAACCGTCCACCAGACAGGAAATCTGTAAAGCAATAAAGCAGTTGAAGAACAGCAAAGCAGCAGACCCAGACAGTATTCCAGCGAAACATTAAAGGTGGACCTAGACATTACCAAAGATATGCTTTTCCATTGCTTGAAAAGATCTGGAAGGAGGAGAAGATACACACAGATTGGAAGGCGGGATACCATATTAAGATACCTAAGAAGGGTGACCTCAGCAAATGTGCCAACTACCAAGGGATTATGCTCGTCTGCACCAGGGAAAGTGTTCAACGGGATCATTCTGAACAGAATTAAGACCAAGTAGATGCTCGCCTAAGGGACTAGGAAGCAGGCTTCTGTAAAGAAGATCCTGCACAGACCAGATAGCTACCTTCCACATCATTGTTGAGCAGTCCTTGGAATGGAATTCGCCGCTCTGCATCAACTTTGTAGATTATGAGAAGGCTTTCAATAGACTGGACATGAAAACCCTCTGGAACCTACTCTGTACAAGATAGTAACATCATCGAGAACTCTTATGATGTGATGACCTGCAGAGTAATCCATGGATGCCAGCTTACAGAGGCTTTCAAGGTGAAAACCAGAGTTCGTCAAGGGTGCTTGCTCTCCCTTTTTCTATTCCAGCTTGACATCGACTGGATAATGAAGATGGCGATGGTCAACACAACAACAGGAATCCAGTGGACATTTCAAGCAACTTGACGATCTCGACTTCACAGATGACCTACCACTACTGTCCAATACCTGACAACAAAAGCAGGAGAAGACCAACAACCTAGCATCCACCTCAGCGCAAGTAGGCCTAAACATCAACAAGGGGAAGACCAAGATCCTCAAGGTTAAGACCATCAGCAGCGAACCAATCAAGCCAGAAAATGAAACACTAGATTGATTGATGTTTTCCACCACACACAACAATTTTTCAGTTATCTGGTGGTGCCCAAGTTTTTTATTGGTGGAAGAGAGAACCCAGATACAATGTACCTGGGAAGAGACCACCGACCTTCCGAAAGTAAACTGGGAAACTTTCTCACTTACCAGCGCGAGCGGGTGAGACACTAGAAGATGTGGAGTCTTTCACATACTTAGGTAGTGTCATCAACAAGCTGGATGGAACTGATGCTGATGTGAGAGTCAGAGTAGGAAAAGCCAGAGCTGCATTCCTACTACTGAAGAACATGACTCCAAAGAGCTGACTCTGCAGACCAAGACCAGGCTATTCAACTCAAATGTCAAGTCAGTTCTTCTCTATGGGGCTGAAACCTGGAGGATAACAAGGTTCAGACTTTTATGAATTCTTGTCTGCAAAGGATACTCCAAATCCCCTGGCCGAAAACAATCAGCAACAAAGACCTTTGGTAGCAAACCAACCAACTCCCTGCAGAAGACAAGATTCTAGGACGACGCTGAAGGTGGATTGCTCACACACTCTGTCAGCCAGCATCAAACGTTACAAGACAAGCACTGACCTGGAATCCCCAAGGCAAGAGAAAAGGATGCCGGTCAAGAAACACATGGCGCCGAGACCTCAATGCGGAAACCAAGAAAATGGGATACACTTGGAGACAGATTGATTATAAAATTTAGAAATTCATTTCAAAATTAAGGATTATCTCCCTCGTGCATAGCTCTTATCCTTGGACGAATTTGGCTCCACTTTTTTGGCACCCTGTTTTTGGCTATATTTAGCTCCAAGACTTCATAGTTATTTTGGATTTCAAACATTTCGGTTGAGCATCACTGAAGAGACATTATTTGTCGAAATGCGCATCTGGTGCATCAAAATTGGTACCGTATACGTTTTACATTGAACAGAAGGCCCAGGATGGAGATGCCTGGAGATCTCTTGTAGGCAGCCTATGCCCTAGGAGGGGTAGCAGGCATAGGTAAGTTAAGTATATAATGACAATCTAGAGAACCACTAAGCCAGAAAAGTTTGAATATACATGTACAGGAAACCTTTCTGACATAGAGTACATAGTTCGCTCAAATCATGGTCCCTGGGGTTAGAGTGGGGTCACAATAAGGAATCAAAGTTCTATATGGGAATATACAGGAAATTAATAAAAACAAATTCTTTTTGAAAGTAGCAGGGCCACATTAAACTTTCCCAAGTTGTGTGGGTTCAAGGTTGGTTTTTGTTTATGCCCCTGTGACTATAGTTGATAGCATATTTCGTCCCGTCTGTCTGTCTGAAATTTTGACCTTGCTCATAACTTTTGAGTGATAAGCAATATCATTCTGTGTGACACGATCTTTTCTTTGGTGCCAAAGTTTTTTACCTTGTGACCTTAAAGTTCGACATATTTAAAGAAAACTTGAGCAGTTCAATATCTCCTAAACTATTTAAGCTAGGGCTTTCATAACTTGAGTAAGATTCCTTATTACCGGTAAGGCCTTACATTTCATACATGACCTCTGAACTTGTGATCTCCACCTTGGAGTTTAACCCAAATTTCATAACTTTAATCTTGCTTAACATTTTTAAGAATAGTGTGTGATAGGGATCTCTTGTCATATATACACTCCTTCTGAAAAAACTTTTTTGTTATAAACTTTTTGGTTTGTGATCTTGGGAGTTTGACCTACTTTTCAGAAAATGTAATACATGCATATCAAAAATATGAACTATTCAATGTAGGGCTGTCATATTTTGTTTATAGATTCTTTAAGGCAATACCTTTCATGTGATACCAAGGTGTTTGACCTTGTTAAGTTGACCTTGAAGTTTGACCTACTTTTAAAAAATTGACCTATTCTCTTGAATTATTTAAGGTAGAACTTTCATATGTTGTATATAGATTTCTTGTTGCAAGTCCATGATCTCAGACCTTGGCTTTTGAACTACAAGAGAGGTCCATGGGCCACATCGCTCATCTGAGTCACCTTGGCCTGTATTTAAAGATATTCCTTATATATTTGCATGTAAAACTTTCATCCTTATTGTGGCGCCAACCTACCCCCAGGGGCCATGATATTTACAAACTTGAATCTGCACTATGTCAGGAAGCTTTTATATATATGTAAACTTCTTTGGCCCAATGGTTCATAAGAAGATTTTTAAAGATTTTCTTTATATATTCACATGCACAACTTTGATCCCCTATTGTGACCCTGGGGGTCATGGTTTTTAACAAACTTGAATCTCTTCTACATCAGAAAGCTTCCATGTAAATTTTAGCTTTTCTGGTCCAGTGGTTCTGAAGATTTTTAAATGACCCCACCCTATTTTGGCATTTTTGTGATTATCTCCCCTTTGAATGGCGCATGGCCCTTCATTTGAACAAACTTGATCTCCCTTCACCCTAGGATGCTTTGTACCAAATTTGGTTGAAATTGGTCTAATGGTTCTGGAGAAGATAAAAATGTGAAAAGTTTACGATGACAAAGACAAATTTTGATCAGAAAAGCTCACTTTAAACTTAGGCTCATGTGAGCAAAAAATCAATAGGGGTCATCTACTCCTTAGTATGTACCAGTGTACCAAGTTTGGTTTCAATCAAGCAAATGATTCTTAAAATATAGGAGACAATATATCACTATATTCAGTCTGTCACTTGAGGATGTGAACCCAAAATTAATATGGATCATCTACACCTTATGATGTACCAGTGTACAAAATAAGTCAAGCAAAGGGTTTTCAAGATATTGAGCAGTCAATATTTTCCTATGTCCAGAGAAGATTAATCCTCTTCCATATGACTTCAAAATCAGTTGGGGTCATCTACTCCATAGGATGTACCAGTGTACCAAGTTTGATGTCTGTCAAGCAAACGGTTCTCAAGATATTAAGTAGACAGTATCTTTCTGTGTCCAGTTTGACCCTTCAACTTTGACCATGTGACCTCAAAATCATTAGGGGTCATCTACTCCTTAGGATGTGCCAGTGTACCAAGTCTGATGTCTGTCAAGCAAAGGGTTCTCAAGATATCAAATGGACAATATCTTTCTTTGTCCAGTTTGGCTATGTGACCTCAAAATTAACAGGGGCCATCTGCTACTTAGAATGTACCAGTGTACCAAGTTTTATTGCTGTTAAGCAAAGGGTTTTCAAGATATTGAGTCCTGTGGGGATCCGGGTTAGAATAGGTCCACAGTACCCCTTGCTTGTCATAGGTGACTAAATGGGGCGGTCCTTCGGATGAGACCAAAAAAACAGAGGTCCCGTGTCACAGCAGGTGTGACACAACAAGAGGTACTGTGAGCAATGCTCACTAAGAATACCCCCCGCTTACCCCAATCTCCCAATGGGTGTTGGTAATAGGTAAAACTTCAGTATTATGATCCAAAAGGTATCTAGGAACACAGCATCTCCATGCGATGAAAAAAGCCATTAAAGAATTTAAATGGAAACCATATTGCTACTTCGATGTCCAGTGCGCATGACCTTTGGACCCCAAAATCGATTGGGAACATCTTCATCCCATGGGTAGTCCATATGTATGATATTGTGACTGTAGGTGGAAAGGATAACGCTTTAGAGCCCCAAAACCATACTGCTACTTCGATGTCCAGTGCGCTTGACCTTTGACCTTTTGACCCCAAAATCGATAGGGAACATCTTCATCCCATGGGTAGTCCATATGTATGATATGGTGACTGTAGGTGGAAAGGATAACGCTTTAGAGCCTGGATACCATATTGCTACTTCAATGTCCAGTGCACTTGACCTTTGACCTTTTGACCCCAAAATCGATAGGGAACATCTTCATCCCATGGGTAGTCCATATGTATGATATGGTGACTGTAGGTGGAAAGGATAATGCTTTAGAGCCCGGATACCATATTGCTACTTCAATGTCCAGTGCGCTTGACCTTTGACCCCAAAATCGATAGGGAACATCTTCATCCCATGGGTAGTCCATATGTATGATATGGTGACTGTAGGTGGAAAGGATAACACTTTAGAGCCCGGATACCATATTGCTACTTCAATGTCCAGTGCACTTGACCTTTGGACCCCAAAATCGATAGGGAACATCTTCATCCCATGGGTAGTCCATATGTATGATATGGTGACTGTAGGTGGAAAGGATAACACTTTAGAGCCCGTAAACCATATTGCTACTTCGATGTCCAGTGCGCTTGACCTTTGGACCCCAAAATCGATAGGGAACATCTTCATCCCATGGGTAGTCCATATATATGATATTGTGACGGTAGGTGGAAAGGATAATGCTTTAGAGTCCGGAAACCATTGCGTCTACAGACGGACGGATGGACGGACGGACAGACAGACGGACAACCCGATTCCGGTATACCCCCCCCCCCCCCCAACAAGTTGCGGGGGGTATAATAAAGATCCCTCCCTGCTCAAAGGCCATAAGTGCCGCACATAGGCCGAAATTTTTCAGCCCTTCATATGAGTGAAATATTCTCGAGAGCGACGTTAAACAATATTCAATTAAGATATTGAGCAGACAGTATCTTCCTGTGTCCACTTTGACCCTTGATCATGTGACCTCAAAATCAATAGGGGTCATCTACTCCATAGGTTGTACCAGTGTTTCATTTTCTGTCAAGCAAAGGGTCCTCAAGATATAGAGCAGAAAATATATTCATATGTCCAGTTTAACCCTTGACCATGTGACCTCAAAATCACTTGGGATCATTTACTTCTAAGATGTATCAGTGTACCAAATTTGATGTCTGTCAAGCAAAGAATTCTCAAGATATTGAGCAGACAGTATATTCCTTTGTCCAGAGTGGATTGACCCTTGACCTTTTAACCTCAAAATCCAAAGGGGTCCTCTTCTACTCATAACCAACCCACAGATGAAATATCATTATGATCAAGTGAATGGTTCTCAAGATATTGAGCAGACTACTTGTAGTCTACCAACAGACAGGTGCAAAGCAATATGCTCTTCTTTGAAGGGGGGGGGGGGCATAAATATTGCTTATATTCATATTTTCATTTATGTTTTACAAGGAAGTCAGCCATTATGATAATGTAGTATACCTCCTTAAAGGGTACATATCGTAACAATAGTACTGCAAACGGTACAATATACGCCCGTCGGACAGTGAAATTCAACCTGGAAGCATATTGTGCACTCTGAATTCATACAACACACATTCTGAATAGAAAAGCCTTACAGTGGGTCATGGTGCACCAATCCATCTAACATGTGAACTGATTATGTATTTCTCTGAGAGTGAGGCTGAAACAAAATGTCTGAGCAATATTTATCTATGATGATAAAAAGTCCAGGAAACCATTTGATCCACTTTTAGCCCTGAAGTAGATCATGGTGCACCAATTAAGTTGAAATGTGAACTAATTATTTATTTCTCTGAAAGGGAGGTTGTGACTAAATTTCAGAGCAAATACCAATACCTGTGACCATACCAAAAAAAAAATCTGGAAAACTGTTTGACCTACTTCTACCTCTAAAGTACTGTAGGTCATAGTGCGCCAAATCTAGCTGAAATGCTATTACTGCACTTGCCTTCCTCTGAAAGCTTTTCATTAATATCAGGGCAATATCTGTATCCATTATGAAAAAAAGCCTGGAAAACTGTCTGACCTATTTTTAGTCCAAAAGTAGGTCAAGGATGGACCAATCTAGCTGAAATGTTAACTGAACTTGTATTCCTTTGAGAGGAAGGCTTTGACTAAATATCAGGGCAATATCTGTATCTGTAATGGAAAAAAAGCCCGGAAAACTGTTTGACCTACTTTAGTCCTTACGTAAGTCACATATGGACAGACCAATCCAGCTGAAATGCAAAGTGAACTTGTATTCCTTTGAAAGGAAGCTTATGTGTAAATTTCAGGGCAGGGCAATATCTGTATCTGTAAGGGCTATTCCAGAAATAAATACATGGGGGGGTTGGGAGGCATCTTTTGTATATACCAAGCACCCATCAAAAAAAATAAAAAATTACCCCATGACCCATCAAATTAATAAACTCATTTTACAATGACCCATCTAATAAAAAAAAAAAACTAACCAGACCCACCACAAAAATATTTTTAAAAATGAAAACGGTACAAATCTCGCGAGGTTTTCGGGACAAACATTCTAGTCAATGACGCGGTAATGCCTGTGCGACATTGTATCACAGTAGTTCTGAAGAAACGATGTCACATCAACAATCAAAGGCATCTATGGCGGGAATGTTGGAAAGATTGGGAGTCCAAATGATGCTATTATCATGAAATGGGTATGGATATGTTTTTTCCACGAATCGTTCGTCTTCTAATGGAGCCCGCGCCCGGAGGCCTCTATATCATCATAAATATAACACATCGGTACCCTCATATAAATCAACTAAGGTTTGCCTATTTTTATTAGAAAACGGAATACCTATTGGTTTCAAAATATTCCCAAAATCGATGCACTGTAAACTGTAATAATCTACCGAAGAGAGTTCGCCGCCATCACGTCCAAAGGGACCCTACTAAACGCGCCTCTAATTTGAAGAGTGCCGTAATGGAAAGTTATGCGCTGCAAAGAGCGACAACTCGAATAGTTCTATGTTACTTCCGATTTCGAAAGCACGTTTTCAATTTTCCCTCCTACGTTTTGTAACCAACACGACAAGAGCGACAATAACTCAACACCCACGTGGCACAAAATAAAACAATAGAAGCTACCCACTACCCATAATAAATATTTTTTTAACAGTCCAACCACGGACCAATTAAAATATGAAAAAATATGACCACCCACACAAAAAAATATCATTTGCCGCCCGACCCCCCCATTTGATAATTTCTGGAACAGCCCTAACTAAAAAAAGTCTGGAAAACTGTTTGACCTACTTATAGCCCTAAAGTAGGGCTATGAAGGACCAATCCAGCTGAATTGCAAATTCACTCTTACAATTCTTGAGGGAGATATTGTGACCAAATTTATAAGTTGTATATGCATCTGTTACGGAAAAAAGTCCGGAAAACATGACCCGGGACGGACAGCCAGCCAGACGGACACAGACGGCGTATATAAACTTCTGATGGATACTGTCAACTGACTTTCATTCATTACGACTTCATTTTGCAATTTACTAGTGGTGAACTGGTTTGCGGCGACTAATTTTCATGACCAAGATAATCTTAAAAGTACAAGAATCATTAAAGGTCTGGTTCCCAGCAAAAAATATTCAAGATGAAATGGTTCTCACGAAAAATTTTCACACTTGAATAAGAGTTGGTTTACAGTAATTTAGATGAAAGTGCATGCCAGTAGTAAAGAACATGAAATAAACATGGAGAATTGCAATTAAATTAGCACCCCATGCACAATAATTTTTTAAGTCAATATCTTTGAATACTATTGATTTTCTTCACAGACAATTAAATTAGCACCCCATGCACAATCATTTTTTAAGTCAATATCTTTGAATACAATTGATTTTCTTCACAGACAATGTCCATACTTAATAAACTAATACTGCAACATAATATTTCATTATCAATACTATAAAAGTGATGATGAACCGAAGCCTTGTACTTATATTTGATCATATTAAACACATGGTAGTGCCCAACCGGCCCAGATTGTTGAAATTGTGTTGAGGTGTTGGATAAATTGTCTCCATATATTCCTTAATGAATGCTTTCTTCCATAAGCATTGCTTACCAGCAAAACATATCCATGAATTGAGAAATTGGACAAAATTTGTACCTTGACCTCTGTCCTGTCGCTTTGACAGTCTACACCCCACATTCAACAGAGTATAATCTACTGAATGTTAGGGTATACCTGGTGTGCTTGTAACTGCTCACAAACACAAAACATACAACAGAGTATAATCTACTGAATGTTAGGGTATACCTGGTGTGCTTGTAACTGCTCACAAACACAAAACATTCAACAGAGTATAATCTACTGAATGTTAGGGTATACCTGGTGTGCTTGTAACTGCTCACAAACACAAAACATACAACAGAGTATAATCTACTGAATGTTAGGGTATACCTGGTGTGCTTGTAACTGCTCACAAACACAAAACATTCAACAGAGTATAATCTACTGAATGTTAGAGTATACCTGGTGTGCTTGTAACTGCTCACAAACACAAAACATTCAACAGAGTATAATCTACTGAATGTTAGGGTATACCTGGTGTGCTTGTAACTGCTCACAAACACAAAACATTCAACAGAGTATAATCTACTGAATGTTAGGGTATACCTGGTGTGCTTGTAACTGCTCACAAACACAAAACATTCAACAGAGTATAATCTACTGAATGTTAGGGTATACCTGGTGTGCTTGTAACTGCTCACAAACACAAAACATTCAACAGAGTATAATCTACTGAATGTTAGGGTATACCTGGTGTGCTTGTAACTGCTCACAAACACAAAACTTTCAACAGAGTATAATCTACTGAATGTTAGAGTATACCTGGTGTGCTTGTAACTGCTCACAAACACAAAACATACAACAGAGTATAATCTACTGAATGTTAGGGTATACCTGGTGTGCTTGTAACTGCTCACAAACACAAAACATACAACAGAGTATAATCTACTGAATGTTAGGGTATACCTGGTGTGCTTGTAACTGCTCACAAACACAAAACATTCAACAGAGTATAATCTACTGAATGTTAGGGTATACCTGGTGTGCTTGTAACTGCTCACAAACACAAAACATTCAACAGAGTATAATCTACTGAATGTTAGGGTATACCTGGTGTGCTTGTAACTGCTCACAAACACAAAACATTCAACAGAGTATAATCTACTGAATGTTAGGGTATACCTGGTGTGCTTGTAACTGCTCACAAACACAAAACATTCAACAGAGTATAATCTACTGAATGTTAGGGTATACCTGGTGTGCTTGTAACTGCTCACAAACACAAAACATTCAACAGAGTATAATCTACTGAATGTTAGGGTATACCTGGTGTGCTTGTAACTGCTCACAAACACAAAACATTCAACAGAGTATAATCTACTGAATGTTAGGGTATACCTGGTGTGCTTGTAACTGCTCACAAACACAAAACATTCAACAGAGTATAATCTACTGAATGTTAGAGTATACCTGGTGTGCTTGTAACTGCTCACAAACACAAAACATTCAACAGAGTATAATCTACTGAATGTTAGGGTATACCTGGTGTGCTTGTAACTGCTCACAAACACAAAACATTTATCTGGCCAAATTGATTACCATAAGTTAAAACCACTAAAGATAAAGATGAATGCCTATTTTATTTGATTGCTATTCAATATATCTTGCAACTCTCACAGCTTTATAACATTCAACAAGTCATGTTACCGGTCTCTTCAGAACATTCAGAATATCCCTACATTTGTTAGAAGAGATCTGCAATGCTTTCTTCCATGAATCTTTTGTAAATGGCCATGAACTTTGCCACAAAGGCCTCCAGATGATAGATAGCCTTCTGTCCAAGTTGGAGTCGATGTTGGAAAAATGCTGCCGATTGTACAACTTCTGTTTTCAGTTCTCCATCACAGTTATTGACCAATTCTTGTAACAATCCCTACAAAGCATGATTTATAAAAATTTCTCAAACATTCTCCAATCACATAGTCAACAGGTTTTGTGATATGATTACAATGAATGAATTCCATTTGATTTAAACTATTAAAACACTCTGAATTAAAGCTGACATGGATTAATAAATATAGTATAATTCTATATGTCCGCCATATTTCTCTGCTAATCTGCCATATTAGTTGGATATTCTATTTTTATATGTATCAGGGTCCGCATGATATATAAGGGGACGAGTTTTGCTACGCTTCACTTCACATCAGTGTCTTCGATTTACCTGTGCGGGTAGCTTCGACAGGTAACACGTACATCTCCGATACTAATTTATAGGACATCAAGAAGAAATGAAATCACGTTTTGGAACACCACGCAGTGCTCAAAATTATAATAAACATATCGTACAGTAGTAAATCATTCTAAAAGCTTTGGATAAATATATATAAAATGCATTTTCTTTACGTGAATGTACGTACATTTGCAGTAAATATGTCAAAACTATACAAAAACGTAGAGAAACATTTCATCTATTATCAATTGATAAAATGAAATAAGCAAAGGGTATACAATCTATATCATTCACAATTACTTCAAGTAAAAGGCAAATACATAAATACTACTGTACTTATAAACATGACATGTATGCTTGCAATGAAAACGCATCGAATGCGGACGACTATTTACCTGGGTCTACTCGTAATACTGTAAAGGACCGCAGATGTACGTGTACACTTGTCGAAAATACTCTAAGTAGTAGTAAAACTCCCTTTATTTGCATAATCCATGAAACAAAACGATAAACTCCATTTGCATTCCAACAGTAAATACCATTGTCCATTGTACAGACTGTGTGACACACTTAGCCCGTGCCGATCAGCTATCTTCAATCAGGGAAAGTATCAGAGTATAATATTTACCCTGAGAGAAAGAGAAAGAGAGGAAAGAGAGAGAGAGAGAATCGATGATCTTGTAATAATCGGCTCTTATTAAGACAAATGATATCGTTAATTCAATAAAAGAGAACAGTACTAGTAACTCAATATTGCTCTCATTAATTGATAATACAGATTTATTTGATTCATTTAAAGCACGCAATAATTAAAAATTAAACATATCTTTAAATAATGTTATTTTCAATTACTTCATTTTATGCTAATTTGGCACTCAATAGATCTTTTATATCTATGCCATTTTGCGTTATTACATTCTGCATTGAATTCGACGTAAATTGTACTAATGCAAAATGTAATAGTCGAGTTTATCATATAATGCATCGTTATCAAGCACATAGAATCAAAGGGAGGGGACAAGAGTGTCTGCCCCCCACCTTTAATAAAAATATCCATTTTTTGTTATTTTGTAATGCAAATAAAAGATATATTGGGTGACAACCCCTCCCTCCACTTGACCCCAGCTTGAAAGTTCTGATATAATAGTAGAAGACACACACCACCACCAATTAAGAAAATGAAGATATTATGACTCTAACCACCCCTATCCCACCCCCCAACGATTGAAGAAAATGAAGTGTTGGGGGAAATTATTTAGGCAGTCAAAGTAAAAGACTTTTTAACCATTTATATCGTATATGTGCCTATTCCTAAATAAATAAACTATAAAAAAAACAACAACACTTTGAACATTGGACAAAACATCTTGGTTTGTTTGGGTGTTTTGTTTTATTTTATTGCTGTTTTCATTCATCTTTTTTAATCATTATCTTGAATGGCAAGAAATTTTGACGAATCCAATTTTCCATTTTTTCCCCTGTTGTACGAATACATAAATACATGTATTCAGAAAAATTGCATGCATGCATTGCAGGACTATAGCATATGTGTGTTTTACGTTTCTGTAACATGTCATAATGATTACTTTCAGGGTTGAGTGTAATTTATTCATAAATATTTTCATTTCATAGATCTGGCGCAATGGCCATACCGCTGTACGTCGAAATTTCAAATTCAAATGTATTCGACAAGATGTTAGTATTAATAAATCAGTAAAATTCGTGTTGAGGTCTTATTTGATATGATACAATGTCAATATACTGTATGCATTAGTAGGATATGCAAAAGGCAAGAGTATAAACATTTTCTTTTTTCATTATTAGTGTCAATATATATATGATCACGAAAAAACATTACATAATTTATATCCGGATTCATTTACCGATTTAGATATCAATAGAAACAAAGCTGCATAGTTTGGGTGAGGGGGTTCTAATGAGTCTGATGAAATAAAAAGGAACCCAACATTTGCATTCAAACTAGATGTACTCCAAAATGAATTAATTTCTGCTGACTGAAAGCATGATTCTAAATTTGGGAACGAATCTTGCATACAAAATAATTAATAGGGGAACACATAAATTTGAGCTCCTTTGGAATTTAATGAAATGCAGATATGCACCTTTCTTTCAACACAAATTGATATGTTGTTTCAGGCACGTATACAGAGGGTTGGGGTGGGCAGGAAGGCTGGTCTGCTCCCCCCCACTTTTTTGACAATTTACTTTTTTCCCGTTATTCTAACATACAAAGTCAGTATTTTCTACATCCACAGTTCAAACTAATTTTTTTTTTTTAATTTGTAATTAATTCAATTATAAGCATCAACTCCTGTAAGTTTCCAATATATTGTCAATGACAAATTTTTAAATAGCTGAAAATTTTTAATGCTTGTAAGCTTAGATTTATATCAGTGATCAATTTTCTTTCCTTCTGTGAAATGATATATTGTACATCGAAGTAGGATGGTCGGTCTCTCTCTCTCTGTCTCTCATATTTTCGTTTATACATTTCCTTTTATATGTGTGTTTGTATAATCAACTGTTTATTATGGATTGCAAATGTAATACACGCATTTTCACACAGATATATATTTTTGATCATTATTCCCTTATTTGTATATCCAAGTTTGTATATAATCAGATATTAGATTCCCGATTTCTATAAACTGCAAAACCTCGACAAGACAAGCATTCAATGTAGGAAAAAAATTTCGACTTTGACATCTCCCCTGACTGAAGACACCCTGTTTGGCACGGGTGAAGTGTGTCACAGTCTGTATAATGGAATGACGTGTTGTAAAGTTCTAACGAGATACAAATGGAGTTTATCATTTTGTTTCGTGGATTTATCAGAATAAAGAGAATCTAATATTTTCGGTAAGTGCACATCTCCGATACTTGTTGAATAGACGTCTGTATTTGATACCGTTTTTTTTTTTTTGGCGAATATACCGTGTGCATTACATATTATGCATATGGCATGCACCTTTATTTTGCAAAAAATTGATATAAATAATATATTTTATGCTCTTTGCTTATCCCATTCTATCAGTATGTAATTGGCAAATGATTTCGCCGCATTTATTTTATAAGAAACTGCAAATACTTGCATGCACTCAAGAAAAGTTTTTTTTTGCCATTTTTGTCTAACTTATCTAAATTTCCAGAATGTTGCATTGGTATACAATAAATATTTTGTAATTTTGAGCAAAGCATAATGTTTTAAAATGTGATTTTATTTGTTTCTCATTCCCTATATATTACTATCGGAGATGTGCAATGGTCGAATCCACCTAGAAAAATCACTCAGGTGTGACAATTACATTTGGGGTCTATATGGGTAGAGTAAATTAGGCTACTGAGAGAAATATGGCGGATAAGATGAGAAAGGTGTACGTATTTATTAATTCTTGTCAGCTTTAAGCATAAAGCATTCAGAAAAATTCGGAACAAAATTCTGACCTTCATAATGATCTCTGCTGGTATACAATGGGTCAGAAGTTCATATAAACGACCTCTGACCTCCAGCAGTCGTCGTGGAGATTGCTGTTGGATAATCATGTTAGCTGTTTCCTGGAGATACACTTCCCAGTCTGGCTCTGAAACCTCTTGATCCGATTTTAATGGAGTCCTTCAATGTATATGTTTAGTCTACTGTAAAATTGTGGTCTTAAACATTAAAAAGTAATATTTCCAAGACTATATAAATCACGAGTCAATGGCATATACATATGTATATCAAATATAGGCCTACAGGCCTTATCAGTCAATCTAAATGAATTATTTTCCTGTTCTGCATATCTAGCTAAATTCTGATATTCAACAGCAGTATAAAACAAAAGTGCCCATACTGATGAGAGACTTTACATAATACAATACCTGTTATATTAACACTACAATACTATATTGGATCCGCCCTAGAGTCAGAACCTTGGAGTTGCTAAATTTGTAATTTTGGTACACCCCTTTCTGCTTTTCTTAAATCATGCATTTAGTATTTATGCAGTACAAATGTGTCAGCAAAATTAAAGAAGAAATCTTTCAAATGATAAAGACATTTAATCACTATGATCAATTAGGTCCCACCCTGGTTTAAAAACCACTACCTCTGGGATCATGAAATTTACAATATTGGTTAAGTTGTGACAATATATGTGACTTGCTTCTCAACTTTAGAATCAAAAGGTCTTGCAATAAACCCCTAGCCAAGTGAACCTGGCTACCAGATTTTTGTTGCTACATGTACGAAAATCTTAACAAAATCTTAGCATTGTAGACCTACATTGGACTACAAGGGAATTGCATAATGGCAAATGCATCTTTGTGTAATGAGCTACCTTAAATTGTTATTTTACGTCCTATCTGAGAATTTCTCTCAAATACAGATGTCACCGCAGAGTTTGACACTAAGGCACATCCGACCGACCAAGTCTACTAAATGATAGGTCCGGTCGGGTAAAATGTCAATTTACTAGTCCGACTGGTCGTGTTTAAAAAATAAACAAATCTAAGAAACTTTACTTTAAATCATAAGATATTTTATTCTTTAAAAAAAAAACTTTACAGAATTTACGAGCAATTTTGAACCGCATGATGACATAATCTATACTTTTAGTTCTAATAAGTCGCGGTTGGAAGTGATATTCTATGACATCTACACAATGTTAATGTGTGTAAAGTTATGTTTTGGTTAAACAGAATTATTGAATTCATTTTCATAAAAAAAACCCAGAACAGTTCATTTGAATTGAATATAAGAAAGTGTGTTTATCAAATTAATGAATTACGTCGTAAACAGCATTTTTTCGGTGTTTACATATGTGCGGGAATGTCTATATTCAAACACGAATTCTCATCCTCAAGGAAAGCAAAAGATGTCCCAAGAAAGAGAAAAAAGGAAAATGTTGGGAAGAAAGAATTTTTAAAAAATATATTGAGGTCATTTTATTCTATGTGGATTAAAGAATTTCCGTGCCAGTAAGAATTTAAAGAAACTGAAAATATGTTTGAAAGTTGAATGGCGGGACTAGATTTTTTTTGAGACAATGCATTTTAGTTCAAACTTAACGTTTGTCATTTAAATTAAGTATTTAGATATGTAGTATCATCAGATTTTTTCTGAAAATTTGGTCAGGGCTAGTGGATGTAAGGTCAGGTCTAGCAAAAATCATTTGAAGTAGCCCGATTGGTCTAGTGCTCAAAAAAGTTAATGTCAAACCCTGCACCGGCTTTAGGTGAAATGCCGCAAATTTTAACATGTGTACGACTCCAAAAGCCATTGCAGTGAGGGTTCTATATCAAGCCAATGCCCACCATGACACGACCCCTGTTTTTAAGGTCATAACTGAAAGACTTGCAACTTTCACTTCTAATCCGAGCACTTGGCAAAGGAACAGTCACTTTCAATGTTAACCATCTAGGACGAACAAGAGGTACTGTGAGCAATGCTCACTAAGAATACCCCCCGCTTACCCCAATCTCCCAAAGGGTGTTGGTAATAGGTAAAACTTCAGTATTATGATCCAAAAGGTATCTAGGAACACACATCTCCATGTGATGAAAAAAGCCGTTAAAGAATTTAAATGGAAACCATATTGCTACTTTGATGTCCAGTGCGCGTGACCTTTGACCTTTTGACCCCAAAATCAATAGGGAACATCTTCATCCCATGGGTAGTCCATATGTAAGATATGGTGACTGTAGGTGGAAAGGATAACGCTTTAGAGCCTGGAAACCATACTGCTACTTCGATGTCCAGTGCGCTTGACCTTTGACCTTTTGACCCCAAAATCGATAGGGAACATCTTCATCCCATGGGTAGTCCATATGTATGATATGGTGACTGTAGGTGGAAAGGATAACGCTTTAGAGCCCGGAAACCATATTGCTACTTCGATGTCCAGTGCGCGTGACCTTTGACCTTTTGACCCCAAAATCGATAGGGAACATCTTCATCCCATGGGTAGTCCATATATATGATATGGTGACGGTAGGTGGAAAGGATAATGCTTTAGAGCCCGGAAACCATTGCATCTACAGACGGACGGACAGACAGACGGACAACCCGATTCCAGTATACCCCCCCCCCACAACTTGTTGCGGGGGGTATAATAAAATATGCGACTTCTTGGTTGATAAGTGAAGACCATTAAATATCGAGACCGATGTGGATGTTCTATATGCCCACATCACTTGTAAAAGGCTAAATTATCACTTCACTGTTTGTTTACAGTATTCAGTGCTTGAAATTAAAATATTAGCTATAACAAATCATTGATGAGGAGAGAAAATGTAGATTACAGAGAATCAACCTAATTTCAGCCCCGTCAAAAATTTATTTTTAATGCACCCAATTAGAAAATGCATGACTCTGAGACGAAACACCTTATCAAAGTGTTCTAAGAAGAAAATTGTGAAGCAGCCATGAAATAATTGCATAATTTAGCCATTAATGTTTATTTTAATACTGTCACACGTCAGCATCTCATACACAAGATGGGGGAAATCAAGAGGAATCTGCAGCACAAGAAAAGCAGAACTGTAACTATGACAATGAGTTATATTTCCCCAAATAAATACAAGCTCCCTATATGGAATGCACATTCATTGTACTAAAAGCACTGGATCATTTTATTTTTCACAAAAAGGGAAAGTGTTTGCACACGCAACTGAATTGCAATAATGCATCAGTATTTGGGAATGCTGGACAACTCGCCCTCAAGACAAGTCGCCCCCTCTTAGGACAACTCACCCTCTCTCAGGACAAGTCGCCCCCTTCTCTTGAGACAACTCGACCCCAATATTATATATAAATATATTATCACATTTTATTTTTATTTTGTGTGTGTGTGTTATTTACACTTTTAACCCTATAAAGATATGTCTTTTTATTTCATACTTTAACACGAAAGGTATACACAGATTTGATTACTGCATTTCAGAAAAAGTTATATTTTTCATAAATCAATTGGAAAGGAAAATTATATTTGCTGATCTTCAGGTAATTGATTAAATGTCTCCAATACTGAGAAAATTTTGGGGGGTTTTGGGGGGGGGGTGTGAGTGGTTGTTTTTTTTTTTTTATTTATTTTTTTTTTTTTTATCAATATAGTATACATAAGTGTAACGGTGAAGCATGAATATTCTGATACATGTAATTATCTTTTAATGTGTTTCTCAACTAATCCCCATTGAAAAATAATAAATTCCCATTTTAGAAATTTTATAACGGCTTTGCTTTACTGATTCTTTTTACGCGGCGATTTCAAAGTACAAAGAACTCTGATGATGAGTACCTCATAACGTTTGAAGTAAATTTATAACAGCTTTGGGGAAATCAAACAATTAGATTTAACAACAGACGCAGATTATTGATAATTATACTACGTCAGCTGTAGACCAAGCTAATACTCTCCCTATACCAAACGCTAACTTGTTTCCGCTGAAATTATATATTTTACATGTAAATAAAAGTGATGATGAATTTATTGAACCCAAACACTGGATTTTCACTAAAATCTTTCGTCTTGCATAAAAAGACACAAAGTTCGGTGTTTATGTGAACACGTCTTATTGTCTGTGATGTATATACTATCTATAAGAAATTCATTAATTTTTGCTAAAACACCTCTTGGATTTAGACCAAAAATAATAACTGTAAACATGTATGATATAAAGGAGCGAGATATCTCAAGAGAGGGGGCGAGTTGTCCCGAAGAGGGGGCGAGTTGTCTTGAGGGCGAGTTGTCTTAGGGGCGAGTTGTCTTGAGGGCGAGTTGTCTTGAGGACGAGTTGTCTTAGGGGCGAGTTGTCCTGATATCGTATTTGGTACTCATTGCATTTTTGCCCAGATTGTTTTTGCCTGCCTTTGAGCTATGTTGAAATAATAATAATTTTACAGAATGAATAATGGTCAATGAATCAGCTATGCATTTGCATTAGATGACAACTTATATTTTTTTGTGCAGTTGAATGTTCTATGAAATTTACTTCACTAAAAATTAAGTCTTCCCCGGAAGACATGTGTCGCCTGCTAGTTCATTCTATATGTAATATATAACGTATAATGTTGAAAAAGTAAATTAGTCAAATGGTTTTTGTCAGTTTAATACTCCTTTTAAAGGTTTTGAGAATTACTAAACATTCTTTAACAATAACTTTATTGAAATTGAAAGATGAGACATTATTATGCAATGGAATTTGTGGGAGAATCTGTTTGAAATTAAGACATTTATTAAATGTAGACTGAATGAAAACATATGTTTGAAAATATGTATCAACCTGTTACTGTGCTCTTCAAGACAATGGTAATAACCATAAGTAATTATCTGTTGGGTTTACTGCTTAGTCTTGTTGTCTTTTTACATATCCAATTTACTGTTTCTCAAGAAAAATCATAATTAGTGCTGTTCTGAAATCACATATACTGTCCTTCAGTATGGGAATTACAAATACTGTCCTTTTGTACATAAAAATACTGTCCTTCAGTTAATCATAAAATAAAATCTTCAGCAAAAAATTTTTTTGCTGTAAAAAATTCTAAGTCCCGGCAAACAGGAAGTTGATAAGCGACAGATTCGAAAATGTCTTACACAATACAGTTGGCCACACTGATGCTCTGTGCCAAATATCAGGGAGTTGCCCCATGTGGTTCTTGAGAAAACGGTGACAGAAATTTTTTGTGACGACGATGACGCCACACGACGACGCAAGACGACGGATAGTGATCCCTATATGTCGCCACTGCGTGTAACGCAGGCGACACAATAAATCAGATTCTGACTTGACCTTCAAGCTGAGAACTTAAAAATGGATTACTCCCATCCATATCGTAAAACATGACCGCTGTCACTATGTAGCTGAATCACACCAGTGTAAGACTTGTTTGTTTACTAATGCGATTACCTTATTTTCTACAGTAAACTTTGATATGGTTCGTCATAAATCTAACCACCAAACATGGTATTTTTTTGCTAGATTTAAATATTGATTGTCCAACAATATATTTAAATGATATCAAAATCACTATCAAAGAATGTCAATTTGCACATTTTTTGTGTTATATAGCAAACTAAGCAACATTAAAATCAATTTTCGACATTTTTACATGCTCCTTTTTAAAACTAATCCCAGACCCTATATATTTTTAAATTATGATTTAGGATTACTCTATCGTATAGACGTACATATGTATCAAAGTTTGAAAAAAAGATTTCTTTTCGGAAAAGGATTTAGGTTTGTCACATAGATTATGAATCCTCTCAGACTTAAACTAATGAGAAATGTGCAGTATATCTGTTTAGAATGGACATCATGGTCGTAAACTCAAGTTTTTCTTGTCATCATTGAGGATTTCTATGTTTAATACATTCCAGTAAACAGCCATTGAATGGTGCCCAACACTAATTCAACATTATATGAATTTTAACATTAAATTAAGGTTAAGTTAATGTTCATTTAATGTTGGGCACAATTGGCTGTGTATATGGACAAATACTAATAAACTGTTAACATATTAAATACTGAAGACTGGTGCCACTTGCTATATGTCCATCTAAAGTATGCCCAAGCTTACTGTTGAACTTTACAAGCTTACTGTTAAACTTTACAAGCTTACTGTTGAACTTTACAAGCTTCTGCCATAAGCAATGCTCTTCTGAGATTCCGTTTGCTTTTCTCGGCCACCCTTTTAGCTAACTCTATAGGTATTGGACATCCTTCTTTCTTACAAACTGTCTGGAGAATCTGCGTTATCTAGAAAACAATGAGTTATTGATAAAACAAAATACATACAATGACCGGGTATAATGTAAATGAGTACACCCCTGTTTAACAACATGTACAGTAAATTTCCATCTTTTTTTTTTATTCACAAGACAAATGTTTCAAGAATATTGGAGATAACTCACACTTTTGTCTCAAAAATTTCACAATCCCCGAAAAAAGAGAATTGCACTCCATGCCTACTACAGACCTTATTCCTGATCAAAACTTATACAATGTCATGTACTTATACAATGTCATGTACTTCGGTTTTCAAAACTTATACAATGTCATGTACTCCGGTTTTCAAAACTACAGTACTGTTTGTGTACTAAAAATCTGTTTTAAACTGTCAGAACAAAAGTTATCCTTAAACTCTGTGAACATTTGACACGGAAGCTGTTAAAATACCTGATCGATGGTAGGTGCTGAGACCCTGACCCCGAGACACCTACTGCGGATGGCTGGGATGACTTTACTTGTTGAGATGCAGCACAGAATCAGCCTGCAAGTTGCCATGTATTTCTCCATTGTGCGACGGAGAGCATGTTGAGCATCCTTCGTTAGCTTATCTACTTCAGTAAGGATGACCACTAAAAGCAAAAGAATTCACGTTGAGCAATAACTGTGGACAACTTTCATTTAAAATCAACAAACAAGTCAATTTTGTCTCAGCCAAATGAAAATGCAATGATGACCATATCAACATTAAAAAATGTTCAAGAATGTAATAAAAATTCTGCAGGACTATTACAGAAACATCTGAATTTTAAGGTAGGAAGGACAGCATGATTCAGTTTTCTTCTTCTTTTTCTGGTTTGGTTCATGTTTAAAAAGTGAACTTTACCTAATGACAGTACAAAAATTAACTATTAATGAGTAGCATACTTAATTTAATTTTAGTCAAGTTTCATAGAACTATATGTTGTCATTTGTAAACATTACATCTATTCATAACTGCGTTTTGATAACTTTGATATATTAAAGAAAACATTGACAGTCAATTAAAAATTTGTTATATAAATGTGCAGCATAATTTTTGGATTATTAAACAAATCTATAATCAGTCTCAAATGTACATAATATTGTTTTCATTTATATGTCAAAATTCAACAATTCTAACAACTGAGAGTCTTTGAAAATCTCTCTTCTATTGATTTACATCTTTCTCGTATTAACTGTCAAAACATTTAAATTGTGTCATTATCTACAATGTTGATTTCACCCCTGTACTGACAGAAATGTTGTATGTCATGTAAAGATAAACTGCCATAATCTGGCGGACCATATTCTGTTGGTATCCGAGTGGTGAACAGAGTTGTCGAAATTTTTAGATCACTGTCAGACATTTGGTCTGACTGAGTTAAATGTTCTGTCAGACCAGACAAAGTTTTGTCAGACCAGATACATGTACCTTGACCTTGTATTGCATAGAAAGAATGACGAAGA
Source organism: Ostrea edulis (assembly GCF_947568905.1). Taxonomy (NCBI): domain Eukaryota; kingdom Metazoa; phylum Mollusca; class Bivalvia; order Ostreida; family Ostreidae; genus Ostrea; species Ostrea edulis. The sequence goes on from NC_079165.1 coordinate 102,036,515, forward strand.
AGAAAACAGAACTGCACCAAAATGCCTTTTGTTTTAATAGTAATGCATCTCCCACTCATATACAGCCAAATACGGTCAGTTTTCCAACCATCTTGAAACTCATGAACACCACGGAAACCTTCGTAATTTTTAAGTGGTCCGGGTTCAGCATTTTCCCTCCTTTTCTTACCAACTTGTTTGTTTGTTTTACGTCCCGTCAGGAATTTTCCTATTATGACGTCAACAGCTGTAGGTGAAATACCACGAATTTAGAAATACGCTGTGTACTACGAATCAAGGCCATAGTAGTTAGTTTTAAAACTTGCAGCGACATTGGAGGTCATATCCGAAAGACCTGTGACTCTCACTGCTAAATGCCGAGCGTTTGGTGAGGATATATTTACATCTTAGGTTTGATGTGGCCATGACATGAGCAGAAATCGGAACTCACGACCTTTCAGTTATGAAGCGAACGCTCTACCACGACCAATCTTTTCCTCGTGGGTAGAGAACCTTTCACAAATTTGATCAGGTGCCCAGCCATGTTGTTTGAGTGACCTTCACTTGCGTATCCCGAACTCAAGCTCTAAAATAATCGAATCACACCCGATATTTTCAAACGGTCATTTGGACCGACATTTTCTGACAACTTATCAGTCGAGGGAATTTTTTACCGGCCTTGCCGACAGCTCTGGATGAAAATGCTAAATCTCAACACAGTAGTGATTTAAATCTTTGTTACATAAATATCCACATGTTATGCTCATCACTGACGCCATATTTGCTGTTTATGATGTATGTAAAATCTAAACCGAACAGAAATTTGTAATCAGTGCATCAAATAGAATAGTATGAATCACGGTGCACCGCTCAGCCCTACAGTCCATGATGTACCTTTGAAGTCTCTTTGTGAGGAATCCAAGTTGTTTGTTTGAGCTACTGTTTTGATCAATTCTTGAATAACAACCCTGTCTTGGATTCCCACATCACTGAAAAAATATATAAAAGAATTAATAATGTCTGTAATATATGGATCATTCTATTATATAATGATGTTTTATACATTGTTTAGTGGACACATAATAATTGCCGGTTTCGAGATACGTTTGAGTTATTTCCCTGTGGAGAACTCGCGTACATAGTAAGGTGCGAAACAACTTGTTTACATACGGGAGTGGAACGAATATTCATCACTGCGTAAGTGAATGTACTCAGTAAGTTTCTCATACACTGTTAGATCACCCGAATTCAACTGATACACAAACTAAGTAAGTGGTAAGTATTCAGGGAGTAGTTAAATACATGGAATTCTTATTATATCACGTAATTTCGTTGGTTATAGGTATCATATCCAGGATATTACTTTCAATCATGACATTGTTTTTATGTTTCTACTTTTAATAGTAAAACATTTCTTTCGATAGTATTTTGTATTTCCTACATTTACATATTTAAAGAGAAGTCGCTTTTAATATATTTTATCGTCTTCCTCACTGACTGTAGATTCACTCTGTCCCATTTAGACACTCAAACTTCTACTAAATGTACCTCCTACACAGGAGAGCTCTTAACTCGAAACTGGCGTATTATTCACAAATCCATTTAAGTATACATAAGATATATACATTAAGTTAGGTAAATTTGGAATTAATTAAGTTGAATTGTCAGAACATGTACCTTGGGTTGACTTCAATGTGATAATTGCTGGAGATGGTAGAGATTTCGATCTTTTTGTTGGAAGGTGTAGTGAAATTGTTTTGCTCAATACGTAGTTTTTCCACTCCTGATCCATAGAGCTCCCTCAATAGACACATGATGCGAGTCTTCTTACCTGCCCCTGACGGTCCATACACCATTAGATGTGGAAAATCTCCTCCATGAACCTGAAGTTTTGATTCTTTACAATCACATACGAAATGTAGATCCATCCATTACAAATTTTCTATAAATCTATATATCATACATTTCTCATCAAGGGCCCACAAAAAGTTAGGAGTTATAAATAAGCACGAGTGTAGTTCACACTCATCAATGATTCTTTGAATGTAATCTCAAAATAAATTCAACCTTCATATAAAATAATATGTTGTACGGTGTGACCGTTGAGACGAGTGAAGCCTATTTTAAACATCTTGCAACACGACTTTTATCCGCTTCTTCATTTAACGCGGGAAATATAACGTGCTTGGTGTAAACAGTACAAATTGTGACGTCATATTAGCTGCAATGTTTTTTCTCTCTCTCAAACCAAACAAAAACAAATCGTCTGAAGCTATGAGAAAGCTTGTCTGGAATTTAAAAACGTTAATTGTACTTTCTAAACAATCTAATTATTTTAATTCCGGGATTGTCAATGAAGTATACCGCAGTGACGGTGACATTTTACCGGAGGCATTATGGGTAGTCCCCATCATTTTTCAGCTGATGAAGAGCAAACCACGTGACTCAATTGCGTAATCATTGGAGCGAGCTCGTCGCGTCGCTTAGCGACGCGAGCTTTGCTCGCTATATTGGAAAAATAAAGAGGTTGGGAAGACTTCCCCAATGGTGAGATCTTCTCGCTAAAACGTGATTAGCCCTCTTTAGCGAGAAATAAACATTACCATAAACAGGTGTTCTTGGTGTCTTTATTGAAAATAATGGCAAATTCCGTGCAATACTAAATAAGTGTGACACATACTCAGCATGACACAGATTGTCTCTATAAAATTGACAACACAGTCAAAAATATGCATATCAACGTTGCTGCGTACGAGGGAAGGAGGCTGAAAGACAATGCACATCCTGAGTGTTTTTGTTTTATTAATATATTTGCTGTCAAAGTAATCAACTGATCAAGTATCAGACATAATAGCACTTTTAATTCTGCTTTTCACGTGAAACACGAAGAGATGTATTCTACGGTTGTTTTTCTCGGTTGAACGGGAAATATTTACTCTCGTTTAAGAGGGATAGTCGCGTTTGTGTGAGAATATCTCGCTATAGGGGAAGTGTTCCCAACCTGATAAAATGAGGAAATTCGGAAATCAGACTACATATGCGTAATCTCCTGTTTACACAATTACCGATGTACTTACTAGCTTTTTAAGTAGAGTGGCTTGATCTTTATGGTAGTCTAGCTTATTTAGAGAAGATGGCCTGTGTTTATCTACCCACAAACTCATTTTTCCAGCTTGAAAGAACAACAAATGCAAAGTTCCCGGTAAAATCAAGGTTTTGAAAACGCTTGAATTGAAGTGTTACAAACGTTTCAGCAATCTGTTGTAAATACAGAGTTGTCGATCCTTGCAATAGTCTCTGGTTAGTTTCAACATGGTCCAGCTTCTGATACTTCAGCAGGCTATGTGCTGTGTCACCAAACGTGTTCAGATTATTTACGTATTTTCTAAAGAATGGCTCCTTATAAGATAAAGAGATAGAGATGATGAAAAATGGAGATACAGACCTAGATGATAAATTGGGTACATTTTGAGTATATTTAGCAGTAGCAGTTTCTTCCCTTCTCACACTCGGAATTTAACAAACTTCAGGCTTTCAAGCGGGCCCTTATTTTTCTACAACAGCCCTTATTTTCCTTATTTGAGCTTTAGAATCCTAAAAAAGCCCCAATTCTTTGTTGAAATTCCTACATTTTCAAATTTTGAAAGTTTAAATAAATTTGACATAAAGTTAGTGTTGGAATTTATTAAATTCAGTCTTAGTATACTTTCAGAAAATGAATATGTTGATTAACTGTACATCTCAAAAGACCTCTTGATGGTTATCAGCTATATTCAGCATTGATTGTGAGCCATGGGAGTCCACGGTAATTAGTTTTTGTATTATTGCTCTTGCAAATGGTGAGTAAAACATTTTTTCTTTCCTATTGATTTGTAAATATAACCCTTATTTTTGTCAAAAGCCCTTAAAAATCCTTAAAAAGGCCCTTATTTTATAATTTTGCCCTAAAAATGGCCCTTATTTTTTGCAAAATGTCGATCACTATTGAAAGCAGTGAAACTTTAAAAACTTATAGTACGTATAGATTTAGGTCCCTGCAATTATTTCAAACTGCACGCATGCATAACGCACACACACACACACTTATAGTGACTTACTTTTTTAATTGATTACAAAGATCTAATATGATGTATTGTAAGATTATTTATGGGGATCAAATGGGCAGACAACTGTTGCAAACTTAATTTTCAACGCCAGACTACTGAATTTACTAGTACAATGTTAATCATTTCAATTAGAAGTTAATATTTACTTTTTTATCTTTATTTACAGGCATTTGATGACATGCATGGTTGTTTATTTATAGCCTGCAAAAGAAATGACGCTATGAATCTAATATATATTTGCTTCTCAGTCAAACAGATGATGACCGATGACTGGAGTGTCTGCACTGACTTTCAAGGGTCAAGAAATCAGCACAATGTCCAGTACCTGGTCACATCTTTGGATTTGAAACCCGCTTTTGTAAGCAGACATGCCGTCATTCAAACGTATTTGATTTGTTTGATACATGTATTAATTTTTTGTGATGCGTCGAGTTTTAATTATGCAGTTTTGTGTTACCATTTCTGTATTTTGGCCCTTATTGATTGGAAACAGTTTCTCATTTGATTTTAATCCTTATCATCTCCCTATAGCTTTCCTGCTATTCATCATATCCTTCTTATGTAAATTTTCTGTAGCTGTGAACCACTGACTTTTTGAATAAGGGGATTCACATTGATACGGAGTTAGAGAAAATGTAAATCTGTCGGCATATTTTATGAGCTCTGCTCTCTTATTCACATAATAGGATTTGCAGGACTTTGGGAACTAGCCCCAAAATAATTTGGGATCTAAGAATAGGATTATTCCAATCAAGAGACAAAGTAATTAATCATTTTTGCTTTGTCAGTATAGTGAAAGAAAGAAATACAGAACAATTACGATGTAACTGAAAAAGAGCTACCATATAGGATGGAATGAGAAGTACTGAAATGATTATTTATTAATTTAGTAGGAAAATTGATTACATGGTTTGCAAGTTAGTACTAAAATATATATCAAAACATTGATAGGTAATTAATGCAAACACGATACACAATAATGTAAGCAGGATACACAGTTACATGTAAGTACATGTGTTGAGTGTTGTACAGTATCTTAACAATATTAAGTTAAGTTAGGCTATATGATTTTCTACATTCTTTTTGTACATGTATGTGAGTATAACTTTAATATGATGTGTAAAAAATAATTTTCACTATAGGGTATGAACTGCGATGCTTCTTGCCAGCATACGTACTTAATGAAGCGGGTTAACACTTCATGAATAGTATGCGGACATGAAACATTGCTGATCATACCCTCATGTACTCTTATATAGAAATGAAATTTATTTCTTATATTTATATTTTACTTTAATTTATGTCGGAATTCCCAGTCGTTAAAATAGACATACTATATTTATCAAGTTCTATGTACATGTATATATACGCATAAAGTTTACAACTGATGCGCATTCATAAGAAAATTACCATAATTATTACAGTTCACTTTGTTCAAAAACATAGGAATTGTAAATATTGAAACATGATCTTGGATTTTGCCGAATTTTCCACCTGTTATCCTCGTCATAAGTTCTAATTTTACAGGAGTTTGAATAGTTCTTCTGATGTCATCTGCACAGAGATCACCCCATTCAGAGAAAGTGAAGCAGATCATGGGCATATGTCAATTGTCACCACATTCTGTTGCTTCAGTGCCCGCTTTCATGACCAGATTCACTGTAGTTGTATGGGGGGCGGGTGCAGACCTCTCTTCTCTATGCAGGGATTAAGTCAGGGAGCTTAATTTGGGTGGGTATCTGGGATGCTTATTGACATTTCTATGATTTTGCCATGTTCATCCATTGTGACATTGACTATGCCACTGGACTAATGGAATTAATTAAAAATAACCCTTGAACAGACTTCCTTATTAAATCTTTTCTTCTCTGTTCTCAGAAGTGGCTCTTGTGTCTTCTTCTTGCATTGAATTTAAATCTGTTCTAATCAAGTTTTATTTCTATGTAGATTGCTCCTTGGACATGGAATAGTGAGCCTACAGGGAAAACGCTACCTTGTCATGTGGAGTTGTCTCCCATTGTACTTTTAACAATATGGTGGATGCAGCAGAATGCAGATCCACGTGCCACGAGATGGCAGACAGAGGGTTCTGATGGGTCACAAGGCACTACAAAGACAGACAATGTCAATGCATCTGTGAAATGTTTGTCATATGGATAATGAGGTTCATTCTGTGTTCATTACTTAATTATGTCTAGTTCTTTATTATTATTACTAGTTCTAATAAACTCAGGGAGTGACAATATTTCCTTATTTAGGTTTTGGTCTTTATGATTTTCGATTCATCATTAAACATATACATCACTGTTTATAAGTTTGCCTTGGAGCTCATTTGGACAATAGTTGGACTTAGTCTACCACCTGAGGAAGTTTTATTACACCTTGTCATTCCTAAGATGATTAATTTAAGGATTATAATTTTATCTGTTTGTCGTTAATTTTGTTATCTATTAATCCATTATTAACCCTTGCTCTTATCTTTTTTAAGAGTAGATAGATATTATCACATCAAACAAATTCTCGCTTGTTCAAGGTGCAATTTATTTTGAGTACTGTTCGATAATCATGAGTTAAAATTTCTTTTTAAAACAAACATCCGTTTATAACACACCATAGCATTAGCTATAGTTTAATAAAATTCATAGACCTATACAGTAAGTTGCATAAATTGTTTTGATTTAAAGTGCAGTAAACAAGAATCATTGCCGTTTGTCTAATATTAATGCCTTGATGTCTTTTGATAGGTTAACTAGATTTCATGAAGAAAAAACTTCTGTAGGTCCACTTTTGACATTCAGGACGTCCTTGAGACCAGTTTGAAGGTCAGTATTAAATCCATCATTCTGGGAGTCGAGGAACCTGTGTACTGTAGATAAATGTCAGTGGCCTGTCTTCAGTCTGAGGCCAGATGATAAAATCTGCCAATCTGCGCATCACTTGACTACTGCTCCAGTTTCTAATTGTCACCTAAAAGTTACCTGTAATTCAGGAGGATCTTCCTGATTTTCATCGTAAATTTACACTCTGTTTATCATTTCTTTTCATTATCAGGACATATCTAGTTTCATAGAAATCAGGTGTCATGTTGTGCACCTATCACATATATACACCAAACTTAGTTTAAATGTAAATTGACATCTATAAAAAAGACAATTTACTCAGTTTTATCTGGATATTAGAAAGATAAAAAGATCCGGGGCTCCTTGTGTCTCATGTCACTCTCTAAATCACAGCTATAAATCAGACTTTTTTTCTTTTTCTTTTTTTTTTTACATTCGTAGAGTTGAATTTCCCGTAAATGCCCCAAAACAAATTCAAAGTTGAAAACAAATCTGACTTCATGAAAAAACTTTCCTTTTTTCAAAAATAAAGAAGTGAAATAGGCACAAAGTTTATTTTTTTTTTATCTATACAAATTTGTTGATGTACATGTATATGTTTTTCAGTTTGTGTGAGTGTTCAGGCATAAATTGATGTAAATTATAGAAATTCAATACGTCATTGGGATTCATTAATTGTAAAATGAGGATTTCCAATGGTAAAATTCTACAGAAGATTAATGGAATGCCATTTAGCACTAGCTGACTCTATCATAAGTTAAATAAACTATAAATTATAAAACATATTTGCTATAAACATATTTTCTATGCTTATTTGCTATCGGTGGTCAAATGTTTTTTAAATATTCACAAACTTTAATGCAAATGTACCTTCAATAAAGCACATAAATTTATTTGAATAAAGATGGTGAGTATCAAAATCTTGATCTGATACACATAAATTATTTGCAGAGATTTTTTTGATAAGACCATTGTGTTTGAATTGTGATTCTTGTTTAGGAACACCATTATAAATCATTCGTTTACCGACATCGGTGGAAGAAGGAACAGGTAATGGTGGTACTAGTGTTGACAGGTCCGATACTTAGTCACCATCAGATAGATCTTTGGTGAGTTAGCACTTTGCTGATTAAATTTTGAGTCTGATTTAAGACTGCACATGCCAACACAGGACAGGGTTATACCCTTTATAATAGAAAGATCTGAATACCTTACTTGTCATCAAATCATAACTGCACTCTTTTTGGCCTTCATTATGTGTAGTTTGACCTGCAGTTGTATTGAGGAGTCCTCTTTATAAAGGTCTGAATGTGCAAATAAAGCAAGCAAAGCATCTTGTTCCTCTGATGGCATTTTGATTGTCCAGTTGTTGCATTTGGCGGAAGAGAGAATAAAGAGGAAATAAGACATCATCATTCATATCTTGCTGTCCCTGTTTAATTTTCAAATAAAGGGAGGTGTCATTAAATTCTAATTGGAACATATTGGACCATTGTAGGCAATTTATTCACCAGTCACACTAGCTGATTATAGTCATCAAATTTTATTGATCACCTGACCAAATTCAATAGAAATGGCGTTCTATGAATCCTTTCAGTGCAGTAAAACGTTAAGTTGTCATTTCTTTATATGGCGTATAATTTGAGATGAGGGGGATAGTTTGTGATGAGGGAGAACCTGGCTGATTGTTAGGGAGGGACCACAGCAGCTGGAGTGGCGCGATGTTTCTATGGGGGACCCCTGGGTCTAAAATTAGCATATAGTTCTTGTTAATTTGCAAGTGTAAGGATCACACTGTGCTGGGTGTTGAAATAAATTGGTTCCAATCAAATATGAAAAAAAAAAACTTAACCTTAAAAAGGGGAATTATAAAAATAAAAAATCAGCATTGTTTTTAATCTTTTCTCAATATTTTAGGCTTGCAAAATACAAACTCATACAATCATTGTAGAAAAATAAGAGCAGTTTCTTTCTCAATATTTTAGGCTTGCAAAATACAAACTCAAACAAGCATTGTAGAAAAATAAAGGCAGTTGGCTGGGATGTTGTTAAACTGGAAATAAATCTTGATGCAATGACAGGTAAGGAGTATTTCTGATGACATGAAATGGACCAGGTATTTAACTTGTTCCCAACAATACGGTAATGATAGGTTTGTCCTAAATCAATTAGCTGCCTAGTCTCAAGTTAAGTCAATATTTACAACCATTTTTACCACAGATATTAGGATAGGGTGTATCAGATGGCAAGACTGCTGCTAAACTAACTCCCATCTTTAAAGATCAGTTTCTCTCTAAAGAGGGTGTGATACACAAAAATCAAAGGGCCAGATATCTCATCTGTCTCTGAGGTAGAAGTTTTGCAAAGAAAAAAATGGAAAAAGTAGAGGTTATGAATTATTGATCTGACGTTAAATGAACAGGTGAAAGATGCACTTTACAGGTAAATGAGTGTTGTTTTTTAGGAAGACCTATATTATAGCTATGTTTTTGGTCCTTTTCCAAATCTGTTGCAAAGTCATCTGGTTTAGTAACGATCATCGATACTCTGGGGAACATGTCTGTGGGTAAAACACGACTGATTTAAATGTTTCAGTTGAGCTTGTGTCTTCAGTATACCCTGTAAGTTATATAGAGAACTGTAACATCTGATCCCCCTAACGTGAATGAATCAGAAATTGAACCCCTGTGTGCAAGGCTTGGCGTAACTCATACACAAGTAGAAACAAAGAAAAGAGTAAAAGAGTCCTAAATTTGGTCAGATTTATGGAATCTGATTACCAAATGTATAGCAATATTTTCTGATTTAGTCACTAGCTAGCAAAATTCCTCCATCAATACTACAGTAAATGGATGCCTCAAATTGTAATATTTTTTGTGTGTCTACGATGGAACAAATATTTTGTGATGATGTGGAAGTTTACGAGTGAATACTTTGTCAGTTATTTTCACATCACATATTTCGAAAGTTTCCAGGATTTTAAGCGACTGTATCACATGATAAGGTATTCAATTTTATTATATGATTTTTGTGAATTATTCAGGCTTTCAAATCTTTGATGATTACCGATACTTTCTGTGAAAAAAAAATTCAAGATGCATGGACTAGATAAAAACATATACTGATTGTAGGGAAATTTTTGCCCAGACACATCAAAAAATGGTTTAGTAAATTTGAATTCACTCAAAACTATTTATTGCTACTTTGGAATAAAGAATAAATTTTAATTTGCTCATTTTAAAATTGTCCTCTTGGGATTAAAAGTTGAAAATTAAATGGGGATGGAAATTTCCCTCATTGCAAAACATTGCATATTTTTTACATCATAATAATGCCATTTTCTCTAGATTTTCTTTATGAATATATTGCTTGGGGATATGCTATGTTTGTAGATAACTTTTCCATTACAATAATGCCTCTGATGAATCATTAATTTATTTTCTATGATATTTTGTGAAGAATCATAGATACATCAGGCCATTCTGTTAAAATGAGTTCATAGATAAGCATCAGTATAATCAGACAGCATTCTGTTCAATCCAAATACTGTTCAAATAAAGCTGGAAACAATCCCTTATATTAGGCAAGGCTGCTTTATTTTTCCCTGCTCTAATTTTCTCTGCTGGCTTGGCCTGTGTCCCATAGCTTTTACCGTATAAACAATAAATGGGCTAGGCTGGTACTGGACAGTCCTAAAGATGTAGACTATATATAAAGCTCTGACATCTACCATTAAATACAAAAAATAACAGGTTAATGTCAGCTGAAGCTAGGCAGAAATTCTGAAGCATTGTTTCTTAATATCATACTGATATTTTCCTATTTACAGACTGTGAAGGAAAATTTATTTGTTTTTATCATTTATTTTGCAAATAGAACGTATAATTTGCAATGATAGAATTGGCAATCTCAACAAACTTTTTAAAGTCCAAAAATCTTTTTCATACAACAGAAAAGGGCTTTTAAATTTTCTAGAATTTCAGATGTTCAACAGATTTCCACAAGTCCGTGTTTCATCTTAAGAAAGAGTTGCGTAATCGGGGGTTGTTTTGGTTCTGATCCACAACTAAACTCCTCATGTTTAATTCATTTATTCTAAAGAAACAAAATAAATGGTCTTCAGATTTCTGAAATTAGACAAACACTGATGACAGATTATTGCCAGTGATGAAATTCAAATATTGAGATGAAATAACAAACGACGAAATTAGACTGGTTTACTTTATTGAGCCGATAGCACCAGACGTCGGTGGATTTTTTTCTTGTATTTTAGAGGCACCTTACCTGTTCTATGTCTTTCTGTGTGGGCAGACTGTGATGAGGATAAATATGGTATATGATTTTTCTTTCAGTCAGGTAGATGATACAAGTATGTCACCTAATATTGTGAAAGCTTGAAACATGATCTCTGGAGGAAACATATACTTTTGAAAGTACCATGTTTAAGAACATTATTAAATCTGGTGAAAGGAGGGGGGATGTCTGATACATGTATTATGTAAATTTGGATACATGAGAATCCTGCTGATAATCAGATATGTAATAATTGTAGCCAGAGTATGAATTGTTGAATATGCTATATAAAATATTCTGTGCTACTATGCTTAGAATAGTTTACCTTACTATGACATCATAATCGTATGATGTCATAGATGTTACCATGAGCACATGATTATGTATACAGTAGAGTTAAACAGTTAGATATAAATCTGGTGTGCAGTGCAGCTGTAGTTCTTGTATTTTTTCATGGAGTCTCACATATTCTCTACACACAACAATTTAAGAATGACTGAAATGGAGTTGGATTTTAGATATGATGTAAGTAGGTGTGTTGACCATTAATTATCAGATTCACCTTTAGCTTCAGATTCCAGATGGGCTTGAAGTTGATATTCCCCAGTAAGCATCTTGTCTACCATTCTTAATCATTTCTTCTACATGTATCTTCTTTTCATATCATGATGCTTTCTATCAAAGGTTCAATGATTTTCTGGGACAGAATGTCTGAAGACTTATTATCATAATTGGGCATTGGTGTTGCTGGACAGCAAGTTGAAGTTTTTTTTAGATTGTGTAATCCCAAAAACAGTAATAACCCTACATAATTGAAATTTACATGATAGAATATGTATATATACAGTGAAACCTTTATAACCTGACATGCACTGGGAAAGAATTTTTATTGGAATACACAGTGTGTTGGAATAAACAGTGTAAACGCAATGAAAATAAAGGTCAACATGAATCGATTGCACAGGTGTTGGATTAGGCAGTTTTCACAGCACAAATGTTTATGATTTTGATGTTGTATCTGACCTTTGCTTTATGGATGAATGAACTGACAGATTAGAATATTTGATAGTACTTTTAGGTTCAACTCCAAGAAGTTATTTACCCTTAGGCTACATTACCCAAACTTTTATAATGGATGAAGCATACAGAAACGCACAAAAGCATGCTGCATTTGACCTACATTTTCCAAATGAATGAACATGTTAAAGTTTGGGGGGGGGGGGGGGGGGGGGGCATCAGGAGGGACATTTCTCAGTAACAATTTCATTTGTCATTCAGACTTGCATGACTGATGCCTCCATGGATGTACACCACAGCTAATGATGCATCATAGAATGTTCGCTTCATTCATGACTTGGATAAAGATCTGACCTACTTTTTTTATGGATGAGTGATCAAGTTAAAATATTGTGCAGCAGTCCCATTAAATAATAACAGTAATTACTATACATGGTTCACACAATTGACTCACCATACACTGTCAATCTGACACATGTATACTTACTTTTCTTTGCCCACAAATTTCGCCTCACCTGGTGAGCTCTGTTGTCCTCTGACAAGTGATGTTAATACTAAGCAAAAGTAATGTTTCCTATACGCTTCAAGGTCATATAATCATATTCAGTGACAGCAATTACATGTTCTGTGCATTTCTTTGCAAGGTTAAAATAACGTTTTAATACTAAACAGATCCGTAAAACTTCAAAAAGTCACACAAATCCACTTTAAAATCTCGAGACACAAGCTCTTTCAAAACTACACACTAAGGTTAAAAGAAATATCAAATGTTGCTTCAGGTTTTGAATGGACACTACAGACTTGAAATTTTTTATCCATAATAATTGGATTTTGTTGTTTTGTTCTGTAATTGCATGTAATTGTAAAATTGAAACCACACCACACTGAAGAATAATGGAAAATGTATGTCAACTATTTGCTAAATAGCAAAATTTAAGAACATTATCAGGCTATACCTAATTGTCTGATAAAGTTGTTTAATGTTACTTGTTACTTAATTTTGTTAGTCTGAAATAAATCTACAGTGATTGTGCTATATTCAGATTATCACTTGAAATTACCATAATTATGGTTTCATTTACGGCTAATTTGTATCCTCACACCAGTTTGCGTTCATTTGTCCCATATATTTACAAACATTTCTATGCAATATTTTTTACAGCTATGGAAATTGTATCCCCATGTCGATAAAAAGCCTACAAGAAAATGAAGCTCCGATATATTTCAGCATGTCCTAAAGTACTACTGGAAATGGAAGTACCAGAAGTGTGTTTACTAGTCATAATGTGTGATAAAGGAGTTTGTGAAATCAATGGTAACCATTAGGGTTTTAGTTTATCACTGTGGAGTAATGGATGCATTAGGGGAAGATAGCATCCTTTGTTTTGGGGATTTTTTCCGCAAAAGTGTGTGTGATGCATTAATGTTTCGAAATTCATAAATAAAGTAGCAGTGTGTGTCATTTTCCTTGAGATATTTTAGCTTTTTTGAATTGTTTTGTTGTTGAATTCTGCTCTCCTGGGACTCTGACTTGTTAGAATTTCATGAAAGTGGAGGAGTTTTATAATGAATAAATTTTCAGCTTTGGACAGTTTGATTTTTTAAAAATCAAAACATCTCACCATGCTGATGAAGTGCAATTATTGACTGTACTTCAGTTGTAATGTGTTCTTGTATTTGAGATTGTGTTTTTCATTATTATGTATTTGCATGGATACATTTATTTGCGATATCGTCAGAGAACATAATCTCACACTCATAGTTCACCTCGACATCCTGGCTCCAGTACCCTATTTCACCTACGTCATTCTGTGGTCTCCTATGCCTCCTCCTAGCTTACCCGATGTTTTTAATAATTTTCCACTTAATTGTTCCACAGTGTCTGGCCTTTGTTCTAATGATACTCCTTTTATATCCTCATCTCATGATTTTTCCTCATAATTTGGTAAAAGGTCACACCATTGGACACCCTTTGACTGTACTGTCTTTGTGGTCTTCCCAGAAGTTGTGCGATAGAAAACCAAGATGTGCTACTTTATCCTCCAGGCTCAGTTTCCTGCCAGGCCTTTCACACGCATCTCTTTTTTGTGTGAGGCGATGCCTTCGAAAAAGGTCACTTTGGTGGCAATTTATACCACTGTGACAAACTGACGTTCAGGAAACATAAGAAAACTTGTTTTTAATTTGTATTTTAAAGCACGAAGTACCCCATACAAATAATTGTCTGTCAATAGATTGAATTCACATACAATTCTGTCTACTAAAGGACATGGGAGTAGTACAGTCTTGATGTGATTTTTGAGGCAGCAGGTTTCCGCTTTCATTCAGTGTACCTTACATGCTCTATGATTTAATTTGCCTGCACGAGAGGCATCTATTGTTGGATTACCTGGCCGACTTTTGACTGAGCACTCAAAGTCGGCACAGGTGGGATGATGAGTAATGAGTGAACGGAAAACAAAGAAGTACATCTTGGATCGTGGACTAACAATACCTGACACGGTGTCCCTTTCTTGTTTCACTTAATCAACATCTCAGCATTACTGGGTCCTGTCCAGCTGTGACAGTGATGGTTCCGTGTCCCTCCCTTTCCTGGTTACTCGTGAATACCCTCCACTGTCGAGTATTGTTGCCATGTCTTCGTATTTACTTGGTCTTCCTCTGAAAATTCTAAAACTGTTCTTCACCGTTTTAGACATTCAGACCTGTGCTTTGTGTCCTGCATGACAATCCTATTTCTGGTTATATGCTTCACTTGAACATTTCCTATCACCTGAAATGTCAATAAATTTTTCAAATGTGTTTGCTTTTGATCTGATGGCATTAAACACAGGTTTTGTTTTCAGTATCAAATGTTAGTTTTGTTATTCTTTTCTAATTGAATTACCATAGTTACTCTGGAGACTTCATGTATGTGTGAAGCCTCTGATTTTGCAGTCCTCATGCAAGACTGGGATAATTATACAAAATTCTGTCAAATAGTAGAGACCTTGGGTGAACTGCTATGTAGTAAGCTTACATGATCCTGGTTTTGTAGTTAACCACAGGTTGAAAACCATGACAAGTTGTAGGACCACACACTGTTGCCAAATTCTAATTGCGGTACACAAGTTCAGTCCTCGGATTTAAACATTCTTAAATTAATGTGAAATTCAGTAATTTACACTTTGGAATAATTGGAAACAAAATTATTATCTCTATGAAAATGGTCTAAATTGTCAATTTTTGAGACAATTTTATACCTAGAATCTAGAAATCTTGGGTGTCATTCTTTAAAAAAAAAAGTATTTTCACGTATTTATAACAGACAAGTATAAATTTTTAATGTTTGGAGTTCACACTGGTGCAGAGAAATATACACAATTTTTATTTTCCTTTTTGCCTGTTGAAAGGAAATGCTAGGGAACCCATGCTTATCACATAGGGAATTTATTACACAAAGATTATAAAGCTACATGTATTATTAGTTTTTATTATTTATTATTTTTAAGTTTTTATCATATTCGTAACTTATTTAACCAAAAACAAAATTGTATTTTAAAATATATGAATTAGTGTTTTGTTATATATGTAATATAATTTTATAATCCATAAGAATTAGGATCAAATGGTATAGAATATCACACTCTGATGTTGATCTCGGACCTGGGATTGGCCCCGAGAGTTGATCTCAGCCCGAGCCCGTATTATTGATATCCTATTATTGTACTTTTACAAGCTAGTATTTGGTTTTTGTGATATATTTTTGGGACACCTAGTTTTCCAGACTTTTTTTTCTAAATGCCTAGACATATTGAATTGATTTCTAGTATGCAGGTGTATATTGATGAGGTACAGATTGAGTTTGAGTTTTGTTCCGGTTCGTTGATTTTTGATGGAGTTGTGCCCCTTTAACTTAGAAAAATTACTGTTACAACCAGTTTTCCTGACTTTTTCTCGAAACACCTTGAGGTATTGAACTGATTTTTTATGACCCTGAGATTGAAGATCAGGGGGCATATTGTTTTTGTCCTGTCTGTCTTTCTGTTTAAAACTTTAACCTTGCTAATAACTTTTGAACAGTAAGTGCTAGAGCTTTCACATAAGTATTTCTTGTGACAAGACCTTTTCGTGGGTAGCAACATTTATATAAGTATTTCTTGTGACAAGACCTTTTCGTGGGTAGCAACATTTTTTTCCCTTGACCTTGGAGTTTGACCTTCTTTTTGAAAACTTTAACCTTGTTAATCACTTTTGAACAGAAAGTGCTAGAGCTTTGATATTTCACATAAGTATTTCTTGTGACAAGACCTTTTCGTGGGTAGCAACATTTTTTTTCCCTTGACCTTGGAGTTTGACCTTCTTTTTCAAAACTTTAACCTTGTTAATCACTTTTGAACAGTAAGTGCTAGAGCTTTGATATTTCACATGAATATTCCTTGTGACAATACCTTTCCATGGGTACTAAACTTTTTGACCTTGGCATTTGACCTACTTTTTAAAAAATTGACATTGGTCATAACTTCTAACTGGAAAATATTAGAGCTTTCATATTGCACATGAGCATTTCTAGTAACAAGATCTTTCTACTGGTACCAAGATATTTGTCCCTGTGACCTTGTCCATCTTTGGAATTGGCCATTATTGGGAGCATTTGTTTTTCACAAATACATCTTGTTTGTGTATGCAGATGCTTATGGATGAGTTACAGATTGAGTTTGAGTTTTGTTCTGGTTTGTTGATTTTTGATAGAGTTGTGTCCCTTTAACATAGAAGAATTAATGTATTTATTTTATGGCTGTTAAAACATATAAAGGATTGTTGTTGAGTTCTTCATCGTACTAAATACATGTAACATACAATTTGAATACCACATTCAATGCTATACTTCGATGGATTTCCTACATTTGACTTTACTGCAGGCAGGGGCATTTGTGTCCTGCCAATTATACATCTAGTTTTTTCATGTTTTTGCAGAGGAGGGATACCAAAATCTGGAAGCCCCCATTTTTCATAGTAACATGATTTTGAAATTTCCTGAGATATCGAAGCAGAAATTTGACTTTATGTAATTATAAAACCTTGGATTCTCTATTAAGGTTTGACCTTTTGGGAGGTCCTTATAACAAAAGCATATTTAGTTACAGTACTATATTTTTTTTCTTTTTTGTAAGTCACACTGTTTGGTATGGCTACCTCTAACAATCTTAAAAGCTTTCAATGAAAAGACCTCATAAATGAAATTCGGACATAAATGGGAGATTTGATGGGTAATTTTGATGGCTGTAGCTGATAAGGAGAATTTTGAGACTTTTATTTTTGACGGGTCTCATTTCATGTTTATCTTGTCAGATGTCACAAGGAAAAGATGACCAGGTTATGGAATGGAGACCCTACCCTGTACTCAGAAACCGTATACAGTACAAATGTAAAACCAAATGAAGCAAGACTCTCTGTCCTGATGAAAACAGAATGGGGATGGGGGGGGGGGGGGGGGGGGGGGGGGTGGCTTGAGTGGTGTTTCAAACCACAGTACTGATTGCAAAGAAAGTCTAATTTTTTTATGATTGATTATTAACCTAAGTAAGAGTTACTTAGAAATACAACAATTTTATTGAACTTTTCCATACCTGTTACACATCTTATATATGTATATATACACACAGATATCAGATCAGCAGACATTATAATCAGGCCTGTCATTTTTAAATCAATAAAATGTCTCCATGCCAGAAACAAAAAAGATTTTACATGGATTTTTCTTTTCCTGAGGAAGGAAATGAAAAGTTACATCGATTTTTTTTTTCATTTTTAGCATTGGAGTTTAAAGCAAATTGTAATGATTACCAAGATTCACATATAATTAAAACCTGTTTAGAACTGCATTGAACTAAACTACACATGTATGTGTAAAAATAATACTTTAATGGCACAGATCTGTAGCCTTGATCTTTGGGAGTGCTTTTAGAATTTGTTATTTTGATACATTATGGATAGCGATCATTTGTAATTCACGTATTTGGGATAAATTGTGCATTATGGGAAAATGGCTGGCTAGGTCAGAATTTAGGGTGTTTTTGTTTTTTACAATGGGGACTATCACTGAACTTCAAGTCCTTTAGTCAAATATAAATTTTGAACAATGTGAAGTAAAGCTACCAGAACAATTCTTGTTCTTCTCAGTGTATTCAGTGGTAGCTAATTATGGTGTATTATTCGTGTAGTAAACTACCCACTTAAGGTTCTTTTTGAAATTACATTTTTGTCATAAATGATAATTTGTCTGCCAGCTTATGAGAAGATGATTATGGACATATTAGATAAGATAAATGGGAAATCTTTATTTGTCATGGATTTTTTTTTAAAAGATCGGGACTTTTATTCTTCTGATTTTGAAAGCAGAAAGTTTAAATTGCAGATATCATTTTTGATTGCCGTCAAAGATAAGCCTAGCCGCATTCTGACTTGCAGTTTTTTTTCTGTTTGCGTCCTTTGTGTCCCCTCAGCCATTGCTCGGGGCACTATGTGTGCAGCACTGTCCTTTATCATCCCATAATAAGAAACTGATTAAGATCTATATATGTGGTATTCAAATTTGCTTTAATTTCTCTCTTTCTTTGATTTTGAATTTTCCAATTTTCTGCTTGCAAGATTATACACCAAGTTTTAATGACAGATTAATGCTTGATAACTTTATTTGGCTTATTTATTTTTTAGACCCCAAGTGTGTGAAATAGACTGTCTTGTAATGTTATCAATGTTTTGCCTCTATATCCAATGTGATAAGGTGGTTTCACAATTCATATGCTACCTGATGTCATGTAAATGAATCACAAAACGTGTTTGCTTATATTTTAATCATGGAAGGGGTTAAAATCACAAGCATCAGGCCCAAGTGTTCTTTCATGGATAGAATTCAAATTTTAGAAACACTTTATGCCCCCATAATTTGAGGTTTAAGGGCATATAGTTTTTGGTCACTCTGTTTGTCCTTAAAACCTTTCATCCTGGCCATAATGTTTGAATGGATGGTAATAAGGCTTTCATATTTCACATGTGTATTGCTTATTTTTGGTACAGAAAGGTTTGACCTTGTGACCTTCACCTTGGGCTTTGACCTTCTTTTGAAAAACTTTAACCTTGGCCGCATAACTTTTGAATGGTTGGTGATAGGGCTTTTACATTTCACATGTGTATTCCTTTTGACAAGACCTTTTTTATTTAAGAAGTAATAAAACATTTTACCTCATGACCTTGGAGTTTGACGTAGTTTTGAAAAACTTTAGTCTTGGCCATCACTTTTGATTGACTAGTGCTACCTGGATTTCATATTTCACATGTGTATACTAGTATTTCTTGTGACAAGACCTTGTTATTAGTACCAAATTTTTTTTTTATCTTTGAGTTTGGCCATATGAGAACATAAGTGTTTCACAAACACATCTTGTTATTTGTTACATTAGGCACTATTTTTATCGGAGTAGTATTATTGAGGAAAGGTACTAGTCTGTGATTAAAAGTAATGTTTCATTTCCAGTCTTGTACAGTAAAACCTGTCTAATCCAACATGCACTGGGGACAATTATTTTGTTAGAATACACAGTGTGTCGCAATAAACAGACAGTAAATAAACAATATAAATATGAAACTTAAAGAATGAAAATAAGGGATGGAATGCCCAGTGAAATGGATTGCTCAGGTGTGGGACTAAGTAGTTTTCACTGTACTTGGTACAGAGGTGGTAATGGTGAGGAGAGAGAGAGAATCCTTTAAGTCAATGTCACAGGTTAAGGTCATATTTAATAGATTCTCAGTAAGGAAATTTATAATCATGGTGTGGATAGCATGTAAAGTCTAATTGTACCATTTCAGTCATCAGTGCTATACCTAGAATTATTTTGGGGTCAAAAAGTTGTTATTGCATGGTCAATTCATGATAAGTAGTTTCTATACTGAAATGGGTCCTTCCTGTAGGATGTCGTCTTTTCATTTTTAAAACTTTAAAAACAAACTGTGATTCTATAGGATCACCTGATTAAATTTAATTATGTGAATTCTATGAGTGCATGCATTCTTTGAACATGCTGAAAATAATGCACTTTCATTGTCATTTTTAAAGAAGAAAAAGAGCAGGTTTCCTAATTGGTACAACAAAATTAGGCATCTTTATAGTTGTGTTGTATGGGCCAACCCAAGAATCCAAATCCTCCAAGAGGTCAGTGAAATGAAACTACTTTTAAAGATCAATTACTCTTTAACCATGACATTTAGACCCAGCAAACATGCCATTTTTTAACATCACAAAAATTTGACCCCACGAATATACTTTTAAACTTCAAAGTTGAATTAACGCATGCTGTTCATTGCTGTAATCAAATGTAAATGATATAAGTTAAACGACAAACGCGGAAATGCAGATGGTATGAATTTCACTATGGAAATAAAGAGTATAATTGTTAATTAGCCCAGACAATCCTTAAAACAAAGGCGATAATTATAAAGTGGTGTTTGTTGAATAGCATTCAGATGACTGGTCATTCCACACACACTAAATGACTCGTTAATGAATGAACTGTGACACAAGGCTGGTTCCATTAATTGTCCAATGACCCACACACTTACAATGCATGTCCCACGTGCCCTGGGGCCAAGAGATTGTTGCCCTCGGAATGTTTGATCCCGTATACAGCGGAGTTGTGTATTGTGTGTGTGTTCTGGCAATGCTAGTGATCATGTGATTCATTTTAAGTGAAATTGACGTATCATTTAAACTTTCAGTGATAGCTACCTGACCAAGGTGTAACGTGGCTTGACTTCAGGTGTGAATTTATGATGATATGTGCTACTGTTTGGATAAAACTCATGACAGTATTAGCCTGTGTATATTGGTAAGATATTTATGACAAAATGATATTTTCTCACAAGTTTTATATTGCTTTTTTTTCTCTTACAAGCCTTTAAATCAATTTTAGTTATGAAAAGTGCATGTAGTCCAATTTGGACAGTAGTGTTCTAATAAGGATCCAATTTCTATTTCATTGCAACATAGATTTTGTTGCAAATTCAATTTTTGAGGATTATTTGATTAGAAAAAGGTGCAGAAGAGTGAATTGTATGAATTATACTTAGAACAATGTCTTTGGTCGATAAAGGTGTGAAGACACACTATGCTGCATATGTCATTTTCTCAAATCATTCTCTTCATGGCTTTGTTTGATTGTGTCTGAAAAAAATGATTTCTCGGCTTGTTCGTAGCAGCTACCTGCATAATCAGTTGATTTAAAGCCTTGGGAAGTTCTTTGGGAATCAATTTTTGATTATTATCATCAGACGACATTTTCAAGTAGATTGGATAGCATCTTCAACGTGTTGTAAAAAGACTTCAAATTTTGAAGGATTAGCATTTTTTTTCACCAAGGTTAGTTCATTAATTATCCCATACATTTTGCTGTGTAAAATTGAACATCTTGAAAATTATATTTTTGTTTTCAAAGCAAAAGTAATTAATATATTCATTTCATACTTCTTCTTTTTTTCATTTATAAAATGGGTTTACTCTCAAAAGACAAGTTAACTCTTTCCTTGAGGTTGACTGCTGATGAAAATACCTTTGATTTACCTGTAATCAATAGATTAGATGTTGAAGATTCTGCTTCAATTGAAAGCTTGTTTTTTTTTTTTAACATCAAAGACCGTAGGCGGTAATCTTATGATTCGCTTCCATTCCAGGGATCGGAGACTGTCGCTTCCTAATGCAAACATTAATCTTGTTGTTTATTTCCTTCTCCATTTTCTTGAATACTAAATGTCAATGATTTGGGTTCTAGCTCTGTTCTGAGGGATATCCTTGTGGCTTCGTTGGGAATAAAAACACAAGATTTATCATAAACATCAATCATAATACCTGGCTCATTTGCATAAATATTAATTAAAACATAATAAATACTCAAATAATGTCAAAAGAAATTTATTATAATTACATAAAATGATGTTGTTTTATTGAGGGGGGAGGTTGTCTTTTTTTTTTTACAATTCAGTTTGATGCCGTGGTCTTTATTGTATTTATGTATTTATAGGGTTTTCAAGTTTGATTTGATTCCTTCTTGAATTTATTCATTGCAAAGCCTTTTCTTGTTGCGTGATGGGACAGGAGTTTTTTTTTTTATTATTATTTTACTTTTAATCAATTAAATGCAATGCATTCTATTAAGCAATATTGTGATTTGACCCCCACCCACCATCCCAAGTCAGTAGAATATTCATAGAGTTTCATTGTAAGGAAATTCTTAGATACATCATCAAATTTCAAATGTAGATACATACATATCATTATGAGATGTTTTCAGCATCACCTTCAGAGATGACATTTACCATTAGTCTATATAGTTTGGCCTTTTTACATTTTTTGTGAACAAATTGAACCATTTCATTTTACAAAGATATTTTGTAAATGTGCTTGGCAATGATTTTTTTTTTTCCATTTGTAATGTGCAATTTCATCAATTAAAATAGTTTGTACCATATGGATTGGTTTCTTTTAAGATGCACCATATAACAGAAGTGTGTGACATCACAATATATACACTTATAACATGTTGCTCTAAAGTTTTCTTGTTGATATAAATGAAAGAAATTACATAATGAAAGAAATTACATCTACAGAAGTTTAGAGGTATTTGATACTGAAGATATTAGGGAAGAATGCTGAATTAAATACTGTTTTATAATAAGGTCTTTTATACTGTATAATAAGGTCATTTATATTGTATAATATGGTCTTTTATATTGTATAATATGGTCTTTTATATTGTATAATAAGGTCATTTATATTGTATAATATGGTCTTTTATATTGTATAATATGGTCTTTTATATTGTATAATATGGTCTTTTATATTGTATAAAAAGGTCATTTATATTGTATAATATGGTCTTTTATATTGTATAATATGGTCTTTTATATTGTATAATATGGTCAGAAATTTTATAATTTACTGGTTCAGAACATATAAAAAAAAAAATTATATCATGTTACAGTATATCAACCCAAATAAATGAATTTAATGTGACATTGTGCAATATAACATTTGGAAATTCTGTCTTATGGTGTTGTATATAATTACTCTAAGCTATTCAAGAGCTGGAACGTTACCAGAATATTCAGTCCCAATCTGATATTATCAAAGTCGCATGGTCTGCTTGTTAACTTCAAAGGTGACTGTTTTATCCTCAGCATCTTCATGTTAAGGCTGTTATTTTAATAATGTAAGTGTTAATAAAGCTGAACATATATTTTGAGATAATTAGGATGAGATTTGATTGCAAACATTTCCTGGGGCATGGTGCTTTAATTACTAAATGTACATTAAATTGTAATTAAACCATTGATTTCTTGTTATATTAGTATTTTTAAGTCCCAAAGAGCCTATTGTTTTGTTTCTGAATTTAGAAAAACTTGAAGTAAATAAGTGTTTTTCTTATGTCTATGAATATATTTTACCCTTCAAATCCCTTGGATTTTTTGTGATGACAAAGACTTGACCAAAAAAGACCCTTTGAGGAGACTGAGTTTTATATGACATTTATATGAAATTTCCCTGATACGATTGTCTTATCCCGTATGATCAGCTGGATCAAGATTGGTGATAGTTCATCCCCGCCAACACGCTCCTGTCTCCCGTCATGTTTTTTGATCTGTCAAATTATGTCTTCACTGTGATGTATTTATGTCCAGATAAGATGTTTACTGCAAATCATGGTCAGATTTGGTTTCCTCTGATGTCAGACGGATCACAGAATGTGTGGATATTTACGGATATTCTTTTCTGGGGATTTTTTTTACTTAATCACTTAATTGGGACTTCATCACTCATGGTCCCTTTATCTTTGCTAAAATCAACAATGGATCTTTCTCATCAAGTTTAAAAGAAGATGTCCAGACGAGTGACCAGTGGAATGATGACTTTTTTCTATAGATATTTGATCACTGGAAAGTTAAATGTTTCGTAGCAGAGTGTGTCTGTCGTATAATTTCCTTCTTGTCTGTTGTAGAATTTCCTTCTGTGCTGAATGAGTTTATACCTTTCTGTCTGTTTGTCCATTGTACCATAAGATATTGAATAATGCTTTATAATTAGAAGACATATGCATGTTTTAAGTGCCACCGTTTTGGACTGTAAAAGTATGTGATTAAGATCTGTTTGTGCATCTAATGAGGGGTGTACAAATTAGGGAACAGCCTTAACAGACACAGGTCTGAAACAGCCCCCCAGGAGTCAGCCCAGTCACGCCTGACGTGGCATGCCAGGAATCGGCATGGTCATGCCTGATAGGGCACCCCAAGTGAAAGACCCTCTGCCCATCATTCACCCCCATTATCCATCATCATATCATTAACCCTGTGTCTAAGTGTAAACAAATGATGCCTTCACAGTAATTGACTTTTCTGCTTCATTTAATCCTACCAGTTTATTTAAAATCAAATGATTATTTTGGGCAGATTAGAGGATACTTGAGGTTTTACAATGGAGGCATATTGAGTGCCAAAATGTTATCCTGAATTTAAGGATTAGATAGTCATTTCAAAATCCATTTTTTCAGACTAGTAAATAGCATGATAATTATTGAAACAAAGGCTGGATAACCTATAAAATCTATTTGAAATGATAGATGTAAACTTGATATTTGTCAGACCAAAATTCACTGTATGTAGATACAGAAGGGGGAGGTAACAGATTAGATGTGTTGGTTATCAGGGTTAAATTTCTCTGAAATATTCATGTAAATCATTAATATTGCTTATATAATCCCGGTAGGCTGATAACATCGGTACATGGTGATACGACATTGAACTTTTGAAAGTTAACATAAAATATGATCACTTTTATTTCTCTAGTACTTTATTACAGTTTCACATATTAACCAGATGTTCATCTTGATTATTGTTTTGAAAGAGCTAGGGTAGGTAAAGTTTGATGGAGAAATAATGTTTTGAAGTCATTCAATTTAATCAATTTTTATTTTTATTTTTAAACCAGAACAGAAAATTTCACAGCAAGTATGTTGGCAGTATACATTTAATATATCTGCTGCATCTTGTCTAAAACCTGAAGTATCTCTGTACAGCAGAGAAAAAAGATAGATATGAAACGCTT
Source organism: Ostrea edulis (assembly GCF_947568905.1). Taxonomy (NCBI): domain Eukaryota; kingdom Metazoa; phylum Mollusca; class Bivalvia; order Ostreida; family Ostreidae; genus Ostrea; species Ostrea edulis. The sequence goes on from NC_079165.1 coordinate 102,061,882, forward strand.
TTGTTTATTTATTAACGTCTCAGTTCTTGATACACCCTTTTTTTAATGATGGTCTAACTATCAACTGAATATGATTATCAATAGGACTTTCTGTAGTGGAATACTTGCTTGCACATGCAAACATAGAGCAATGCTTTAGCCAGGCAGTGAGGTAAATATTTCATCTATTGCAAATGATTTCTTAATTGAGTTGTCAAATGACTGATCATGAGTTTTTGCTGCAATTAGATAGTAAAAAAAATTTGCCACTTTATGTATAGGCCATATATATGATTTTTTGTGTTTTGTGTTCAAGTGTTGTTGGGTTATAGAACATTTAAATGAAGGATAAAACATGTACTTTTAGCTGAAAATTAACAATCATTTGACAACGAATATTTGGGCCCCAAGACCATAAACTGAGAATAGACTTAAGTCAAAATTTCAATTAGTTATATCTACAGATTTATCTAGCACAGATGTTTAAAAAAACTGCAGGTTTATTTTGGTCAAATGCAAACATATACTGAAAATCTTATTTGTTTATGAATGTTATTTGAAAAGTTAGCAGTATTTGAAATTCAGACTTAAGAGTCTTGAGGCCAGTTTGCCATCCAAAAAAAAAAAAAAAAAAATACAAGTCATAGAGACTTGTACAATACTATTATATATTTATATGCATGTAATATTTCATAGAAGAAAGAATCAAACAACTTGAAGGGAAAACTTTTTTTATTATACTTTATTTATTTTTGTTTATTTATATATCTATTTTGTTTGTACATGGGTATTTTGCAGTGTGACTGCTATAGACGAAAAACAAACAAACCACAAATGTGGCCTAAGTGTTAGCAAATGTTGATGAATAATGTCAGGATGATGGTTCGATGCATCCCATTTGACTTGCCCTATTTCTTTTTAAGCCTTCATCTTTTGGTGAGATTTATGACAAAATTTAAAATTTAAATATTCCTCTCCTATAATTGTGTAGCATTATCATGACTCATTATGGTCTTTTATGAATCTTAACCTCCACATTAAAAAAATGTATGATTGTGAAAATGTACAAATGGCAATAAATCGCTTTATGGTTATGGATTTTGGTATCTTGCTTACTACATGGTTGTGCCAGGGGATTTGGTAGAAGTAAATTTGTCTCAACAGACCATTCAGTGTAGAGTCTCTTCATATTCGGGGCATGATTTATAGATTTATAAACGGAATGTCATGCTGTCCAGGTCAATATTAACCTGAACCTTAATTTGACAAAAAGTGACTTGGAGTAAAATAGAATTAATTGTGTAGGTAGGGAAACTGGACATATATTATACTCACTAGTAAAAGGAATATCTGAAGTTGTTGATAGCTCATCTGGGACCAGCTGAAGAAATAAAAAAAAAAATGTAAATAATTTGACAAAGACAGAAATGTGATATATGTGGGGATATCTGGATGGTTATCTTTTGCTTTGAAAACTAGGACTTGGAAAAATGAGGGTCGTTGTCGGTGTGTAACTTAATACTGCGGCAACAAGGAGACCGAAGCTGTATTGTCATCGCGGACAATCTTTAAACCACCAAAAGGTAGATTAATTTTGGTTAATGGTAATTAGATGTAAATGATCGGTAGTATAGAGGTGGCTACAAAAATGAAGACTGCTTGCTTTTCATGTTTTGCATTATCTAGTGAGCGTAAAATATGTTCTTTGTGGATTTAATTATATTTTGTCTTTTTATTTGAAACTTGAATTTTTAAAAAAGTGTATCAATAGCAGAATTGATAAGTTTCTTGAAGACGACGTGACTGCATTTGCAGAAGTCCAGTGTTGTTCCTCTAACTACACTGTGCTAGCTGATAGACGGGCTGTTTCTTCAGTCAGGCCTGGTGAACTTTGATATAATCTTACAGTTATCTGATGCTCCATATAATGGGGCAATCCTATACTCCACTCAGGGTAGCTGAATGAAATGAAAAATTGGTTGTCATAACAGATTTACAACGTTAATCCCAATATTAATTAGTAAGCCAGTCTGTGATTGGTTCCTTCAGATTTATCGCCTGTTTCATCTGATTACTATTGGCAGGTTTCAACCAAAACTCGGAGGCTGTAGAAGACATAATTTTGCATAAAGACCTCAGAAAGGAGAGCACAATAGGAAAAAATCAAAATGAGACGGGACATAATTGTCCCAATTGTTGGAAATCAGAACATGATATGTTTATGCAGAAGCCTACTTTATTGTACAAATTAGTAGGAGACGTGGCTCTACAGCATGTTCATAGTTTACTCCAGGTTGGTTGGCGTGATAATTTTTTCCAATAATGGTGAATTTTTGGTCTGTGTACTGTTGAAGTGGTAGTATCTATCTTGGGGATGACATCTTGAAACAGACTTGGGGGGGCCAGCCCTATTATTACATTGACAGAACGTGTGCAGAGCCCAGTATTGTGACAGGCATATTTATTCATTCATGTCCCAAATTCAAACTTTAATTGATGTGATTATGTTTTTTCATAAAAGGAAAATTAATAATGGCTTGTTGAGAAATGGAAAAGATATAAATACAATACTCTCATCTTTTTAACTTCTGTGGTGTGAAGGTTTAAACAAGGACGGCCCTATTGATTGTGGATGAATTGTTGAAACACTCCACACTCAACACTTTCTCATTCCTTCCTGAGGCTGTCTTCTCCTTGAGCTAACTATGCCTGATTGTTGGTGTGAATACTGTCAGGAAATTCCAAAATATCTCTAAATACAACCTGCTGTGCTGTTGATGTGTCTCCGGGTCTGTGCAAACAAAACCTCTTTCTCTTTCTAAATCTGAGGACCTTGTGCATTAAAATGTCAGGGTTCTCAGTGTTTTAGTGTTAACTGAGTAACAGGTAAGATGCCCAACACTACATGCACCATTCCCCTTTGGGTCTTTTTTTTTGGGGGGGGGGGGGGGGAGTTTTCAAATATAACTGTTTATATGAATATACAGTGTATATTGACATTGCTTTTGAAGATAAACTGTTAGGAAAGTAGTAGAATTTTTTTTAGAGAGTCTGCGAAGGATATTCTGTAATTGTTTATTTATCACAGTATCTATAACTCTATGAATACTTTGAAATTTTACCAAATGATTTGCTACATGCATTTGCCATGGCCAAGTTTTAAGAGTTGTTACTGAATTAATAATCATTATGTGAATATTTACTGTATTTACATGTGATCTAAATGAAAGGAAATTACAAAACTGAAGTAGTACTCCTAAAGGTTTATTGTCTGGTATAATTTGTTATTTCAAAAAAAAGTTTCCTATAAAACGGATGAATAAAAACTTGCAAAAGCAGTAAACCTACATAGAAATTTGTCCCAAATAATGGATTGTCGGTAACCATGTGATTTGGGAAGGTGGTCTATTTGTCCTAAAACAGTTATGTCCTTACATCAGTGTTATGTCCTGCTAACCTTATGTCAAAAATTATCACCAACTATTGGAGAAGGGAAGAGTCCAATTTAATGATGACCACAACAACCAGATCAAAGATGGCACATATTTTTTACATCCCTATAAAACAGTGGGGTATCCTTTTAAGCTTTATGTCATCAGCCAATCAAAATTTCACAAAAGACTGACTTTTATTGGAGTCATTTGAAATGATTCCATTTTTCATTGGGCTTATTTGTCTGCTTTAAGTTGCTATAGTCCTCTCCGACCTGATAATAAGATGGTGGGATGGCTACTTATTTCTACACCATAATTCTGTAGACAAGAGCACTGGAAGGAAGGCTTTAAAGAATTGTTGTAATTACAGAGGTCAGGGGTCTTGGACCATGAAGCCTTTCAAAATTAGCAATAAAATCTTTAATGATTTATCATAAACTTTGGGCTTCTAAGGGTTTCTATTGGCCCAGTAAATTCCTTAATTGTCATCCCAGCAGTGGGCCAACATTTGGGGACTGGGGCGGATATTTTATGGTCTGGCTGTTTGACACATGTTGAGGATTTTGCTCTATGATAAGGAACTACTCAGTCTAAATTTCCTGTTTCCTTGAAAAGGTTGTTTGTAATTTGACTGATTTTGCCAAATGTAATGTTTTAGTGTCATTCACATCAAATTTACAAATAATTTTTCCGCCCTGTAATAAGCATATGATTTAAGCTTTTTTCATAAAGTTCCTGAAATTTTAAAATGGACTGTTTTACAATAGAATTTGCACAGTAGGTGTCATCCATATTTCTTCCTGCAAAACTTTCAATACATGTCACAAACAAAACACACCTGTAACACCATTAATTCAGTACTAGGGGGTTACTCTCTGTCAGGTGGTAATGATTTTTTGAAGTTTTACTGGACTAAAATCAATAGTCCAAAGATAAATTGATGTACAGAAAGGTATTTTAGGATGTCTCAAAACTTATCTTAAGATAATGGCTTAATGCCTCTTTATAGGGATTAAGGGAATTATTTTTGGGCCAAGTACCCTTTGCAGCAAGGATCAGAGTGTTAGTATGCCAAAATAATCATGTTCTTCTTGTCAAGGATCAACCTTACAACAGTTTTAAGGATAAGTCATTGAAGATGTGCAAATAACTGATAATGCCTGCTGGGAAATCCCATAAGTCTTTGTAATTCTGGGTCTGTAGAAGTAACTGACAGACAAATCTTCAATGTCAGCAGATTTCTAGACTTTTGTCTTTGATCTCTTTTAGAAAAAAGAGAACTCTTCAAATAAAGGAGTTACAAAAAGTTTGGTTTATGGCTGCTGTTGTCAATTTATGATAATTTTTGCCCAGTTTTGACAGAACTGGCTACATGTTAACAAGGGACACTTTTATAGGTGGTGATTTATGAGAAAACATGCAATCAAGTGAGAGAAAGCATTGTTTTTATGTAACCTGTGTGTAGCAGTGATTGTACTGACACTTATAGTGCAGGTAGCTCAATCTGTTGCCTACAGGTGTACCCTGGTAACCATTAAAAAGTCTATAAATCTCTTGATACTTATAAATCCTAATTGTCAAAGATTTTATCTATCAAAAAAATTCATTAATAATAGATTCTCTAAGACTAAATTATTTCATTAGTCTCACAGTGACCGCTTGATGAACAGCTGAGCAGGTGTTAAATTATTTCTGTGGCGTCACTTTGTCTTTGGATCTGCGAGATTACTTTTTGTGTCCTTCATTGGTTAAGTCTGGTGAGTTGTTTTTGCTCTTGCGTCATCAGTTTTCGTGATTTTCTCTTATATTTTAGTCCATTAAGCTGAATGGTCTAAATTTTCCTTCTGTCTGCATACTAGTTAAAGTAAGACACATCGAGCGTGATGCTGTGCATTGTGAACTGATCACAGGTTATTTCAACTCTCAATCATCATCAGTCACTCCATCCTAGAGTAAGGCTGACTTCACATCAGTAAACCCTGCACTAAAACCATGTGGTCTTTTTGTCATGTGAATGAAAAATTCTGCCTTCAGTGTGTGCTTTACATACGGCCAGGAATTTTTTAATTTTTTTTTGAAAAAAATCATTTGAAATTTGGACTTAAGTTTGAGATTTTACTTAAATTTAGACTGCTCAAATAAGAGAAAACTCAAACTTGAGTTTCAGATTTTTTTCTAGGAATCCAGGCCATGGGGATATCTGTTTTTGAGTAGTTGAAAAAAAAATACATTTTTTGAGCCCTAAACTTTACTTCTACTGATTTTATATTTTCTGTTGAACTTCATTCACATAGGATGCATTATATAAATATTTCATCAAAATATTCCTTCAACTGTGTTTCATATATAATTCAATTTGATGTATGTATTAAACATTAATTCTAAATACTATTTGAACACCTGGGATTAAAGCTAAATTTTATAATGACACTTCCATTGACCAATATTTTAATTAATTCCCAGGAAATCAAATTTAGGAGGCTTAAGATAGCATGTTGCATTAACAAGTCATGTCTTAGCACCCCTGGTTATTGTGTATGTACTAAGCTAATGATAAGTCTGTTTATATTAAATATTACATGATTCTCCTGAAAACAGAGAAATCACAATTTTGCCACCTCCTTGTATGGCAGTCCAGATAAAAGCTATTGAACTTGGACACCTTAATTCTATATGACAGAGTCTGGCATAGAGGGGTAGCTATGTAGGGGTGCTGATTTTACCTGTAATTTTTAATCACACATACATGTCTATACTATAGGACCCATGTGACTAAGTGGACACACTGATGAGGTGATAATCTCCCTTTGTTGTGTTGAATAACCCTTCTTGTGCTGTGAATGACCCTTGATCGTCTATCTACAGGTAGATGAAAACTGGATACATTGGATTTTGAAGCTCATTCTGAAGTGCTAATCTAGATGGACTCTACTTCATTTAGCCTGGTAAGTTATATATCATAGACATAGGAGACATTTTATTTATTATTAGTTTTGTGTGAGATACTACATTGGTTTATGACACTGCTCAGTTCAGCTGTGTCATGGTGTGCAGCCTCTGTATGTCATAAATCTCATGTTCTACAGTTGCTTTTATATTGATCATACAAACATTATCATATATACTAGAGCCACTTTTTGTTTTTCTGTTTTGTGTCAACTTGAATTTTAAAATCGATTGCGGGAAGGGGAGATATAGATTTTAAAAGACATTGAATAAATTTACACAAAAACTAGATTTAGTTCTTTTCATTCTGGAAAAAAAATTAAGAAGTATAAATCACATAAACTGAATTTAGTTATTGGCACAGCTTTCTTATTTTCAGTTATTGGTGAAAAATTTCCTTTTTATTGTTTTTGGGTTGGGGTGGAAGTTGGGAGATAAAAATCTACAATCACATAAGGATGCAAACAAAGAAAAACCAAGAAATGGCCTAATGCAGAAACATGAGGATAATTTGATGCAATGCCAGAATATAATGCCAATAAAAGGATTATGGGGTAAAAGTTGTTGAATATTAGTGCTAATGGCTATTATACTTGATGCCCTGTTACTAAGGTGTTGGCAAATTTACTTGATGCTGTTGTACATGTATATAGAAATGTGAGTACCACATATGAAAAAATACTTTAATTAATTATTCATGAGATGAAATGCCCTAGATCTTTCGTTCAGATTTGGTGTATAGGCTTGCATGACATATTTGTTGGTTTTTGTAGGAGCTGGCTCTAATAGGAATCGTTTTGAAATTGCATGTTATTTGCATCACCAATATTGTCTCCTTATTAACACTCGCCCAGCAACTTTCCTGTCTGAACTATTCAATAATGGAGGCAGCATGATTCATCCAACTTAATTCCTAGTACTTGTAGCTCATGGCATCAAATAGCATGCATGCTGCAGGTGACAAGGCCGAGATTGCAAAATAATAATAAAATAAAAAGTGAGAGCATGCATGCAGGTTGCAAGTTAGTGCACAGGATTGTACTTGTAGCTTTTGAAGGGAATGTACAATAGCTGTTGACTCCACAATTCCATTATAATGGTAATATATAATTTGAGTGTTGTTGTGTATACACACTGGGTTTTTAGTTCATGGTACAGACTGTGTATGGAACAAGGCTGTGTTGACTTGTTACACAGGTTGTTTGAGCAGGTGAATCAGACATATGTCACAATCAACAGGGCCTTTACTTTTAGGATCTATCTCTGTCTTCTGTAAACATCCTATTATCACACTGTCTGATCCCCCCAACACCAAGGGAGGTAATACCTCTCATGTTTTCACTCTAATTAGAAAGATCTAATAGGGACTGGTCATTTTATCACCTTCCATTGGATGATGAGGGAGATTTAGATAAGGATGAGGAATTACCATACAAAGATCCTTAATTTGGAAGCCACTTTGAATGTCACATATTTTATTCAGTGGTGTAATTTGTCAACACCAAGTTGTGAAGTAATTATGCATTATTTAATACAAGTTCTGTGCCCAGAGTATGTTTTTATGGAAATGATGAATATCCTCTATTTGAAACACATGATATAGACCATTTATAATGAAAAATGATACATCTGAATGCAACAGTTTGTTTTTAATTCTGTGTGTAGGTAAGTCTCACTTTTGTGTGTTCTCAGTTTATCGGAAAGGACGGAGTATCACATTCAAATATGATGGAGTTTATTTCATGCCCTGCTAAACCCCTATCTATTTCATTTTATGGTTGCAAGTTTTCGAATTAATTCTGCATTAATTTAAGATTATACTCTGCCACTCTTTCACAATTCTCTCTGAACTCACCTGCGTTATGACAAAATATTTGATTTCGTTACCAGGCCTTAGGTTTCACTCCCTGTTAATCCCAAGTTTTATATAAGAAGTAAATAGGTTGTGTCACATGCTTGATCAAAAGTGGTTTATTTTGCAGGGAAAAATTTAGTGAAATCTAATTAAGTAACTCCAATTAAGATAATGGTCTGGTATTGTTATTTTGTACTGCAACAGCCTGTAGGGGAAAACTGAAAAACGAAAGTTTTACAGGTGTAGTGTGTCAACAAGGACCAGACATTTTCATGTTTGACGATTTTCCCCCTGACCATGCAGACACTTAAATTTTAAAATTTGACACTTTCTATATTGATAGCAATTAAGATACCTATATTCTGTAAATAATTAATTTCATATGGAGATGATTTGGGGAAGATATAGTGCAAGAGATTGTGGTAATGATTAGACAATGATAAAAAGATAGGCATGTTGATTACGGGTTTGATCACAGCTGATGCCATGTCCAGCTGTCAGTCCAGATAACTGTTGACATCCGCTGGTGTGAACAGTCTGGACCATACCGTCATCATTATATCACTCCTCATTTACATACGTAGTATTGACTTCTTTTTCAGTAGTGTTTACTTTGAATTTCCAGATGTTAATATTTTCTGAATTTTCCATATTGTTTTAAATTGTTTAAAAATGTCAGGGATGGATATATCAATTGTTGACAGTGGAACTTGTTCATTTGAAATTTGATGAAAGTAAAGAAATTCAAATCAAAATCTAATGATTGAATTTGTAAGGTTTCTAAAATGATTAATATTTTCAGAGATTATTTAATCAATGTAACTCTTTAATTAGATAGTGTATTACAATTTACCTGATATAAACATGACCAGTTACATTTAGTCATTGATTTCTATATTGTTCCGTTGTGGTAGCGATTTTATTAAGGTGGTCACAAACAAGCATGTGTATCACAACTTCCCTGGCATCTCGGCTAACTTATTGTTGGTGACAAAGTAGGCAGTCCCTGAGTTCACTCATGTGTGACTCGAGAGCAGTTAGCTCTATCAGAGAGTCGGAACGAGGGAGGTGTGCGATAGTCAGGAAAAATTAAGTTGCTTTTACTGTTATGGTGTTCTTGCTGTAGTGTGTAACAAGGGAAATATTTAAGTTGTGTTAACAGCTTAGTGGGTCTGTTTGTCAGAGAGATTATCATCAACCTTGATTGTGAGGATGGACAATGGCCACATCATTAATTTCTTGTCTGTTGTAACTTCAGAATTTCCAAATGGAGAAGAAATTGAAAATTTGTGTTGACATACAAGAGGAAGCATGAGTTTTTAAAAGTGATTGGTTTGTTTGTCGTAAAAGGAGCTAAGCTGTAGATAAATAAACCCTGATATAGGTGCAATGATATAAACATCAGCAGAGGTGCTGATCCGTTAATGTGATTCTGAACTGGACATTTAACTTCTTCTCTGTGCCTAGACACATAAGTTTTACAACAAGGTGAGAAAAAGATCTTTTCTAATTTTTATTTATTTTTGAAAATATTTTCCTGAATGTGATGATATTGTAAATTGTTAAAAATTGAATTTACATTGGGGGTTTTTCTTCTAGAAATAAACAGAAAATGGTTTTTTTTAAAAATCTGTATCCTGCTTGATATATTCATAAAAAGATGCTCTCTTTTTTCAAAATAGATCTGTTGATACAACAAATCTATAATATTTATGTATATTATTACTCGTAAAAATAAGTTCATGAATATATTTGATTTGAAAATTCACAACATGTATCCCTATCTGTTTTTAAGATTTTTATTTTTCTGAAATAGTTTGATATATGATAAACAAGATGCATTACCAGGTATCTTAACACACTGATGTACGTTAATGTGTAAAAGTGATTTTATGAGGATGTTTGATTGGAAAATTTGTCATTTTATTGCCTCTTAATGACACTTACCCTTTGAATTGACAAGATCCAAAAGAAGAAAGTACACTGATAAGAATTGAGATAGGAACAGATGAACTATTGGTAGTTGCTTTATAAATTTCAATTGTCAAAAAGGAGGGAAAAATACATACATATATAATTTCATGGTAGAGAAAAAAATATCCAGTTTTATTAAGAGCTGTAAATTTATGCAGGGAAAGAACATGTCAAGGTGCCTTCTCTGTAATATTCGTATTTACAGTGTGTAAATATTAACTTCAAAATTCAGTTTGGGTATCCACACTACAGTTGTACAGATGAAAGTGTTTTCACCACGTCTGGTGTTGAGAGGAGGCAATCTTCACCAGGTTGGGTGTAATTTCGGGTGGTCGGATGTGTTTGAGTCTTTGAAGTGCTGAACGCATTTTAATAAAGTAATTTCTCGTAAATTTGGAACATAATATATCAGCCAAATTTAAAAGAGTGTCTGAAGAGAGGAAGTGGTGTTAAAACTTTAAATGAGTGTTGGTAAATCCATTTCTATCATTTAGACCACAGATCTTTATCTCCAACCTTTCATTCTAACCATACAGATTTTTCTAATCTTTAACTGTATTGTACTAGTATTGAAAACTTTGTAAAAAAAAAAAAAAAAAAAAAAAAAAAAATCATTTATTCATTTAAGAAGTACTTTTTCCTTTTCTCACTATTAATGAACAAGAACGCTAATATAAATTTTGACAACGTGGCCATTTTTGAAAATAGATTTATTGTTTTAAATGTATTGTGAATAGAAAAATATGATAAGTGATATTTGGAGCGCATGGTCCTAGAGCTTTTGTTCAGACAGGTGTTGTAGAAATCGCACAATACTTGGGAAGCTGCAGAATGTCTTTTTTATATTTATCCTTGAAACATTTGTCTTTTGACTGTGTTTTCCTCCTGTCACAGTTTTATAACTTAATCTAGATTTATGAAACATAAATGCTTTAATGGTTTTAATTTGTTTCTCTTTTATTGCTCAGGTAGTGATATAAAGGAGTGAATGGTAACCCAGTGTGTTGGAAATGACCGCTGACTCCAGTTATTGTGAAGGATAAACACATTCAATCATGGCGGCTCTGCTCCTACTGGGGGCTTTATCCATTTTCGTGACTTCTTCTGCGGAAATTTATGTTGCCGACTTTACTGTGAATGAACAAGAACCACCAGGGAACAAAATTGGGAACATACCTGAAACAAGCAATCTGGTTCAAAAAGCAAACCTTTCCGCAGAGGTGTCGAACAAAATGCGGTATACTTTTCTTCAACCTGATAATGAATATAAAACTGTATTCAGCATCAACGATGTCACTGGTGATCTTTTTTCATCAACAACCATTGACAGAGAAGAACTGCAGAAGTGTCGAGACTTTACAGATTGTGTTTTAACATTTGATGTGGCTGCAAATGATGGTTTTGGAGAGTTTCAAATTGTTACAGTTAATGTCCACATAAAGGACATCAACGACAATGCCCCACAATTCCCAGAATCTGCAATAACCATCAACATTTCGGAAACATCTAGCGTCGGCCATCTTGTTCAACTTCCTGCTGCTGTGGATCTGGACACAGGGATAAACAATGGAGTCCAGAGCTATGAAATTTTCCCTGCCAATGGAACTTTTGGACTTGTAACTACGAAAAAGTTGGATGGAAGCTTTGATGTGAAGTTAAGGTTGCAGAAACGACTAGATAGAGAGAAAACTACAAGATATATCTTTCAAATTTTTGCAAAAGATGGTGGAACTGAAAGGAACACTGGGAAATTACAAGTTGACATAAATGTTTTAGATGATAATGACAATCCCCCAGTGTTTAGTGAATCAATTTACAATTTAACTGTAAGTGAGGATACCCAGCCAGGAACCACGATTCTGACTGTGACCGCCTCTGATAAAGACAGTGGTATGAATGGAGAGGTGGAGTATCATATCAGTCAACAAGCCTTCAGTGATATCTTTTCCATCAACTCCAAAACTGGTGACATCTCCCTGATTAAGAAACTAGTGTATGAACCAAATGAAATTTTTTCCTTTTTCGTGGAGGCCAGAGACAAAGGAGCTATTCCAAATTATGCCCAGATCAAGGTGAACATTGAGATAGAGGACGCTGGAAACAACCCCCCTGTGGTCAAAGTCAACCTGGTGTCAGGGAGTGGTGGGGTGGTCCCTATATCTGAACTTATCAATCTCAATGCATTTGTGGCACACATTAGTGTGGAAGATTCAGACACTGGTAACAATGGCAATGTGGAGTGTACGATCTCTTCCTCTTACTTCGGAATTGAGCCTTTGTCTAGTAAAGGCTACAAGGTGGTGGTGAAGAGACCACTGAACAGAGAAACGGCCAGTCAACACAATATAACCGTCACTTGTAGAGACTTTGGAACTCCTCGCCTCCAGGCTTCTGAGAGTTTCATTGTGAAAGTTGTGGATGAAAATGACAATAAACCAGAGTTTTCTCAGTCCGTTTACTTTGCAAGCATAGAAGAAAACAACCCTGCTGGAGTCACAGTTACCAAAGTTTCGGCAACAGATGAGGATGTAGGACTGAACTCACAGATTCAGTATGTCCTCCACAGTGATGCAGGCTCGTCTTTTAGCATCAATCGCATCACTGGGGTCATCAACGCCACTGGAGATTTGGACAGGGAGACAACTAGTGACTATTTATTCCGTGTCCTGGCAGTGGACAGTGGTGTTCCACCAAAAACTGGCACTGCCACTATGATTGTCAACATTACTGATATTAACGACAACAAGCCAAAATTTACAGAATCCCTTTTCACATTTGAAGTCAACGAAGGAAGTGACCCATATACCCCTATTGGCGCTGTCGTAGCTCATGATCCTGACGTGGGATTGAATGCATTCGTGCAGTATTCCATGTCGCCACAAGATATAAATGTTCCATTTCAAGTTTTACGGAATGGTACCGTCATCACCAGTACTACACTGGACAGGGAATTCCTAAGTCAGTATAATTTTATGGTGTATGCTAGAGACAGTGGAAATCCTTCTCTGAACAGTTCTGCTTATGTCACAGTGTACGTAATGGATGCTAATGATAACGCTCCCACCATTCTGTTCCCAAACAAAATGAACAACACTGTTTCTTCAACTGTCACCTCCCTACCCATCACAAAAATCGTAGCAGAAGACAAGGATGATGGGATCAACAGAAAGCTCACCTATTTCATACAGAATGGAAACGAGAAAGGGATGTTCAACCTCCATTCTCAGACAGGAGAGCTTTTCCTTAATCGTGATTTCCAGATCAGTACCGATCAGTCTGTCAGCCTGACTATTTGCGTCAGGGATTCTGGAGTTCCTGCAAAAACTGCCTGTACGCAACTTAACGTTGAAGTGACCATAAACAACGTCACAATATCCAAACACACACAGGAAGCAGACAACAAATATATCTACATTTCCATTGGTGTTATCATCTTCACTATCATCATTTCGGTTGGCATTGTCGCTGTTATATTAGTCATCAGGAAGAAAGATAACGATCGCAATAAGCACAAGTCCAGTCCCGGTCCACTGGGAGTTCCCACCCAGAATGGATACACCCCAGCGGGCACCTCTACCCTACCTAATTCTACCGCAGAGGAGGAGTACATGGAGAGGAAGAAAGTGACGTTCAATACAGGGACGAAAAACGACGAGCAGCGAAACAATCCCAGCAATTACAGCTCCAACATCACACAAAATGTAAGCAAAATCAGAAACATCTTCAAAATCATACAGTAGTAAATTAAACACATTATGAATAAAAATCAGGGTTTTGATACTCCATACAATTTAATTTCAAAATGTACCATATTTGCCTGATAAACCACTCCTGTCCCTATGAGCACCCCTTTTGGTTATTTTTGGTTATTAATAAGAATCCCTCTTATCACTGACATACGTACATGTTTTACACGTCTGCTCAATATTAAGTAACAAGTCCTGCATTTTACCACATTATAATTAATTAACTAATTATATTTAGTGCTGAAATAACTGTTCTTATATTCTCAAAGAACTTTAATTCAGGGTGCTTATCAGGATGAATGTGGTATAAAATGAAATGTAAAGTGACTGTGAATTTAATGCTTAAAAATGAAATGGGGTAAAATCATTTTTATGGGGAAAAATAATTATAATTCCATCATAATATGCTTTTTTTGTTTTTCATTACAAGCAAACATGGGAAGCTATGATAACAAACAGGTTAATATATATTTCCTTAAACAGACTTTTAGAAATGCATTTGTTCTTGTTAATGACTTTAATTTGAAAGTAAAATGTAATTAAGCTAAAATCAAGAGTAAGATTAAATGACAGAAAGTCATTAGAAAAACCGAAAACCCAACCAAATATGAAACATGTCAGATTTCTTCTTCAACCGGACCATTAAAGTCAGTGTTGAAATCTACAATTCCCTCATTAGTGACCTCATCATAGAAATTCAGTGTTGTGATAATGGAGAGATAGATATGAGGATAAGTTTCTGTAATAAACTGTTTTTAGTGAGGTAAAGCACAGGTGTCTAAAACTGCAGACCTTTACAATGGCTGGATTCTATCTTAGTATCTGGGATACCGATCTCAGGAAAGGTGCATGCCAGTCCTCAAAAATCTGGTTATAAGGGCCGTGAACATGAGAAAAATATGTTAGATGTCAAAAATGGTGTCATAATGGACCCATATCTCTCCAGAAAGTAATAAATGTCTTGACCTTGGGCTACTTGTCACCCAAAATTTTTTTTAATAACTTTATTCACATATTAACACAGTTGTTAGAGGATTTGAGGTGCACAATGGACAATGCATTTTTTTTAATACACTGAAGCTAATTTTTTCCCATCAGACTTTATTTAGAGGATATGAATCATAGAGCCTGCATTATTTTCTAAAGGGCAGGATCATTATTTTACATTATGATTGCGTAATTTTAGGTTAGCTGTGTTTTTATGCATTATTACCCCCATTAGGTGATTTCACAGTCACTAGTAAATGTCTGCTCATTGTGGATGCAGCGATTTATTCAGATAATGAGGGCCATCTTATGTTTTGGAACTAAAACGCTTACAATCGGTTTTATTTCTATTGGTCCTCTGATTGTCAGAATGGCTTTCGGGCGTCCAATTTTGATTCATCCGTCCAATTTAGATTCATCTGTAATCTTCTTATTATGAAATTAGTCTGACCTTTGGGAGGGTGGATTTTAAAAAGAGTATAGGATCTGATTTTTATTTTGGAACATAGAAATGGAGATAAAACACGGCATTTCCTTTTATTTATCCAGATTTGATGAAAATTTTTGCCCCGAAGATAATGAATGACGAATTTGTGGGTGTATCTGGCAATTAAATCGCTATTGGTGAAGGGTTTGTGTCTCTGTGGAAGCCCATGCTTCTGTCTCATTGGAGAACACAATGCCATCATCTGCATCTTATTACATAAATCACAACTTATTTTGATAAATTCAGAGTTTATGTCATCATTCCCATGCAAGTTTTACAGATAGGAAAATGTGCTTGCACATGGACCTGATAAATTTTGATTTAAAAAATGCTATTTTGTTTGTGATTCATTTTCTGTTAATATTGATTTTCACAATCAATTAGAACATTTTCTGTCATTTAAGATATTTATTTTGTGTATCAAGTGTGGTGGTTCAATACAGACAAAAATATTTTTTATCGCAATAAAAATAGACATGAAGTGTAAATTCAAAAAGATCTTTCTGAACCAAAACATTTCATATTTTTCTAGATTGTTTTTGATTTTTGTTGGGCTCAAAAATGTTCAACCTAAAGGTCTTAAAAGCCATGCACAAAGAAACACATTTACCACCAAAACAGTCTTCATATTGCTGAATAGGAAGATAAATCAGTTTGTTTATAAAACTTCACAAATATTTTCCCTTGGGTTTCATGTAAATTGTCCAGGATATGTAATTATTTGTGCAATAGATTTCTGAAGTTTTCTTAAAGGTTTAAATTTGTTTAAGGATGTAGTCATATATTTGAACAGAGCTTCTTGCATGTGGGACAAGTTTAAAGCTAACAGATATCATTTTCACCTTTTCAATAAATACCATACAAATTACAGTAAACCTATTTCTCCTTTAATTTTCTATGATCTTTAGCACAATTTTGATTTCAATAAGAGATTTGGATAAGTGAAATATGGGCTATTTAATTTTTTTTAAAGTGGACAATTTTTTCATAATAATGATAATTTACAGTTTATTTGATGATTTTATAGTGCATTACTCTTTTTTTAAAAATTGACTTTCGTAAAAGGCAAAGCAATTTTAGAACGTGACAAATATGAATATATATATGTTATACAGGGGAATGATTTGACCGTAAAATGTTCAAGGATTTTTTTTTTAAGTCTTTATTCCAAAAATAAATCAATAAAATTGCAAATGCCCACTTAATTCTACAATGAAAAAAAGTTATGATATGACAAATTGGTATTAACAACGCATATAATGCCTTTTCAGTTTGTATTTTATAACATTTCTGTTATTTCTTTTACAGAATTTATATGACAAGCCACCCTCATATTCCTCCCTGAAATCAGATTCCAAACTTGAGGCCATGAATCCATTAAAATTCCAACATATTCTACTGAAAAAGGACAACCCGGTAAGTCTGTTATAAAAAGGAACAAACCATCCAAATGATTTAATTAGCAGAAACATACTGAAACAATCAACATAGGTTAGATGATGATGTCATCAACACGAGTTTCTACAGCAATGCCCTCAACAATCGCATTCACAATGTGCTGCAACTAATGCAGCTGTCACTAGGCTTTCTGAAGAGGAAAATGAGCATCACAAAAATGGACTCTCTGAATTACACCAATCAATAATTCAGTTGTACTAAATTTTACATCCCAGTACCATTGATTGTCTGTGAAGTATCATTTTCATAAATTGTTATATCTCTGAAAAGGAGTTTCAGTACAGCAGACCTACAGGACTGATAGGACGGGAATAGCTGGGGTTGTCATCGATAAAACAACTCATGTTTCAGTAACCCTTGTTCTCATCAGTATTGACACGAAAATTATACATAAAATTGATGCAACTGATGATAAATACATGTATATGAATATCTCAATTATGAACACAATGATTTTCTATTTTTAGGGTGCTCCCCCTGGTAGAGTACATCCTAGCGACAGTAATAGTGACACATCAGGGGAGACAATCCCATCAGACAGTGGTCGAGGTGGAAGTGAGGACGATAATCCCAGCACTACTCACACTGCAGGTAAATGTCTTGTCTTTGAGTGGGTTTTCAATACACTTTCATTTGTTTCAAATTATCGCCTATGAATTAACTTTAAAGTCAGCAAATTGCTATTTCATGTGTAACATTTCCTACAGTTGCAGACTGAAATGACTAATAATGTTGTGCTCTCTCTTTTGTAGATGATTCCAGATCATTTGATTTCTACAATATGCAATCTATGCCTCCCATTTCCTTCACTTCATCACTGCCAAAGAAAGACAGTAAACCTCCCAGACCCCCTCCCTGTAGCATACCCAGCAGTAGTGAAAAAAGACACTCAGCTGTTCCCTTTAATAGTGCTCATAATATGCCATATACTCCCATCTCATACACATCACACAATCACTCTGATCCCTGGGACTACATGAAGTCCTCATACTACCCCAGTGTTCACAAGGACTATTTCAGTCTTGGTGGTGGAGGCAGCATTATAAGCACAACAAAATCTCGAGATGACGATGATGATGCAGCCACAACTACATCGGGCAGCTACACAATTAATCCTGAAGAGCTAGACGATGATCTCAACTTCAGATGTGCTAATGACTATGTTGTGTAGAAAACTAGTAAATGTGATACTGTGACTGTGCCAGATACCTAGATTTACTGAGCTGCATCGGAGACTAGATGTAGCCAGTGTTACATGTTTTAATGTGAGTTACCGTGTACGAAATTCGGAAACAAATAGTTTCATGATATATGGCTTGGACATTTCCTATTTAAGTGGGAGGTCATTTATCAATTATTTAGAAGAGAGAACTGTACAGAGGAGATGTATAGGACAATAATCTTGCTGCCATAAATACTTTTTTTCAGTATTATTGTTTTTGACACAAGTTTTAAAGCTTTCATACCAATGTCTACAAATTTTATGCAGGTTTACATTTTCGATGCATAATTAATCCCATTGTCAACATTTTTTTTCATTTCCTCATTTCCCTCGCAAATTCATATGTATGAAAGCTCTGTGTTTTGCATTCCAGAGAGGACAGCAATTGGTTAAGTTTTACTGGAGGCGACAGTGTTGTCTAATTTTTCTTTGTTATACCAAGTTACAATATATGCTCATTATTTTTACATGTTATATATTGAACTAAATAATAAAATGAATAAGGGCAATGAAACTTGCTTGTTATTGTTTACATTTTGATGTCATGATAAAGTGCAATGAAATATGGATATCTGGTACATCGAATTTCAACCAGTATAAAAAATTTATGCTGGAATTTCCCTTGTGTAGACGTAACAGGTGCAATTGTGTAAGTCTTGTCTTAATTTGTGGCATATATTTTTTGTATTTCTGAAAACTTGCATCATGCATTAACTTCAGCTCACATGTGCATGTAAATAGGATAATTTGAATATATCTTGCACAATTTGTACTTTTTGGCAAATACATTATAAAAAAATATATATTAATGTAAATCGTGTCATAGGTAAAACAATTTTTTTTATGCATTTTACTGTTGCAAGCTGTGTTAGCGGTTACGAAATTGTACCTCACCGAGATTTCAAAGACCAGTTTGAAGAATAGTTGTCAACAAGGTGTTACTCAGTACATCTGATAACTTGAATGATTAACTGATTAAGTTTGAGGGGAGATATTTTGGAGTTGTTTTGCGCAATAAGAGCCCCAATTTAGAACCAATATATCTTTGTTGTTAGTGTGAATTAATATTTTCACTCTCTTTGGAGAAAGTACTTGAGCAGTATCGAGTTGGGATGAAAGCTGGGTTTGTGTGTGAAGAGCCCGCGTGTCCTCTCACCAATCATAACCTTACAATAGCGAGCTCGGCCGAGTGTGGGCCTACCCAGAGCAAGTCAACATTATTTTTGATCCAGAGATCTTTGCATTAATTTGCAACAATGATCAGGATCAATTCTGGTGTAATATGGGTACAAAGCAAGCAATATTTAAAGTTCCTCAATATCTGGGGGGTTTTACCGGTTGGACAATGGCGGTAGATGTAAATAATGTGTCAAGCCTATTTAGGGGGCGTGTCAATTACTGCAACGATACACAGACAAATCTGATTTCTCTGTAAAGAATTGTATGATTTTAACATGGCGCTATCGCTCCTTTGTTCAACAGATAGATAAAACCAAATTATATAACACGTGAAAGTAGAGTTTCATTAAAGTAAGGTTTAAATGAAAAAAACTTTTTTTTTTTTAAAAACAACAGACATATATAACACACATGCACATGTATATAGGTCTCTGCTATGCAAGACGTTTTGAATTAGGTAGAAATTATGATTTTTATAATTTCATTTATATACATACTGACGGGTTGGATGGATGGACTAAAGCCAAGTGACCTAATAAAAATAAATAAAAAGATTTGTAGCACATTATAAAGAGTACCGTGTTACATTATTTATATTAGTAGGTATCCCAAAACACTGAATATTTCTTTGGTTTCGTGATCTTTGCAGATAGTGGTAGTCCGATCCTTATATTTCATACGATACGTCCGAGAAAACCGACGTTTATTTGAGATATATAACGAAGGAAGATTAAAAGAGAGCATGATGCAGCAAAAAAGAAATTTAAAAAAAAAAAACGCATAATACTGATGTTGTGAATTAGTCTAAGATATCATATTGTTCGGGTGATTACAATAATAATCCATATCAAACCATTAAATAAAGTAAAGCGACACTTAGTCAAATTAAAACTTTTCCTCTTTGCAATTTATCCATTATATTTTCACTTTATTCAAATTCAGGGGAATTAGATATGACGAAGTATAAAAAGCTTAATTGAACAACCCCGCTATAATGCTGTAATATTTGGGGGTGTTAAGGATGGAGTTTATGGGAAGATATGCCTCGGCGATGAAAACTGATACTCTGCGAATATTATTTGTGGTGGGTTTTTTTTTTTACTGTTGTGGCTCGGAAAACAGACAATGAATTATGATGACGAGGGGTCCAATATACGACACGGGGACTGCGCAGTGAAACTTGTGTTTGATTAATGGTGCAAACAGTTTCTAAGCAGGCAAAAAATTAGCCTGTATGTCATCTGGCCGCATCAAGACTGTATAAACTTTGACGCAAAGGTAACTTGTTTGAAGGATAAGTACTTTGAAAATAATTACCGTCATGCTTCCAGACCGCAAGACCGTACACTGAGAATAGACTAGGTCAAAATTGTTATTACATACACGTATCCTTTGAGATTTATCTAGCACAGATGTTTTTTAAAAAATTGCTGGTTTATAAAAATAAATGCAAACATAATTATGTTCAAAATTTTATTCATTTAAAAAAGTTTTTTTTTCAAAAGTTAGTTGGATTCGAAATTTAGACTTAAATTTATTCTCAGTTTATAGTCCTGAAGCCTGCTACGAAAGCACTCGATCTAGGGAAGCAATTTCAACTCATTGAGGGGGGGGGGGTATAAATACATAAAATACAATTATTTGTTCAGCGCCTACTAAGTTACCCAAGTAAAGCATTTTACGACGTACTAGTAAAAATGTATTATTTTACACAAACATGAGATATCAGATTGAGAGTAAAATGAACTAATCAAAGGATGCTGCCATTAAGAAGACCAACAAACCTGTGGAATTCTCTTTTTAATTTGTTGTCCAAACATGTGACACGAAGCACAAAACGCACAGCGAATAACAAAACAAAATAATGTCAAAATTCGGACCATACAACTTTAACAGCTATAGATAAGATAAGATAAGTTTATTCCAATTTTGGGCCCAGAGGGCATAACAGTAAGACATTTTATAAAGAAGGAAATTCAAAAAAGAAAGAAAGTTTACAACATTAACTACAGGTTACAGAGACTGCAAACTGCGTGTGGATGCAGCATGTTGGGGAAACAAGTACATACATATATGAATTGCTAATCATATATATATTATATATCATCATTCCATATTTACATATATTGCATACCCTATGCGCCTGTCTTGACCTCCAGTTAGTTGACATATTTCTTGTATTTTCATGCAAGTTTAGACACTAGAAAGTTTATGACGTTGACCATACCTCGTAAAATATACTAGCAATACCAAATGTCCCCCATCTTCTGTAAACTACTCTTGTTTCCCTTGGAGGTTTGGAATTCAACCATGACCGTTTTTATATAATGTTTGTTTCACATGGTAGTTGCAGATAGTTTACTCATAAATTTTAAAAATTGATAATTTTACACAAAATGATGATGTCCCAGACCGACATAAAACGCTTTTTAGCTGATCAGTACTCTCTCTCTCTCTCTCTCTCTCTCTCTCTCTCTCTCTCTTGTGATATGATATAATTGAGAAGAACAGCAAATATGTCCAGGGAGGGGGGGGGGGGGGGGGGCTGGGGGGGGGGGGGTACTAAGCAGTTAAAGAGGCATAACTCTAATAAGTACTTGTCTGCTTGCAGAGTTTGAAGAGTGGGAGGTCACAGAAAATGATGGAAATATCTACAAGCATGTAGAGGTTACTACAGGGAATTTCAACTGATATTTCAAAGTGGGCAGAACGTGAAATTTTGTTCGTGATGTAAACATTCACTCAGCTGTGTCCTTTATTCGCTGACATGATTTTATATTCTTATGAAGCAGAGTTTATTCAACAGTTTCCACACGAGAAGAACAAAATCTCTTGCTGTGGTCTTCAACTCGACATTTAGATTTATTGACGATGTTTTATCTATTAACAATCGTCATTTTCATTCATATGTAGATTCCATATGTTCCAATGAACTCTAAATAAATCATACTTCTAAAGATATTTTATTGCACACAGATGTTACGGCAAACTATAACAACTCCACTTCACTTCAGCTTTCCCACTGTTAACTTCCTATACGTGTATTTATGTAGCAACATTCCATTATTTCTCTCAACTGGTTCGATACGCAAGAGCTTGTCCTGGGTATGATCATTTTTTTTATCGAAGCAAGGTACTGACAAATAAATTGATGTTACAGAGGTTTTAACAGTCTCGTTTAAAGTCAGCATTTCGCAAATTTTGTGGTCGTTATATCTACTTTACCAATACAACCTATCATTGGGTAAAATGCTGTTTGACGTGTTTCATACCATTTGCAGACTGATTTTGACTGCGGATTTCTCCGTTTACATGATTAGGATATAGGGCTCACGGCGGGCGTGGCCGGTCGGCAGGGATTCTTACTCCTCTTAGGCACCAAATTCCCATCTCTGCTTTGTCCAGGGGACCGTGTTTACCCTACTCTTCATTTTGTATTCTTTATAGGAGTTATGAGATTGTCTTCACCTTTCCAGATTAAACAGTTTGTGCTTAACTTAAACAAAATGTTACTATCTGACTACGGAAAAATCAATTTCTGTAATATTACATAATGAGTCATGATAATGCTACACAATTATAGGAGAGGAATATTTAAATTTTAAATTTTGTCATAAATCTCACCAAAAGATGAAGGCTTAAAAAGAAATTCAGGTGCAGGACGAATGAGATGTTCATGTAGTAGAAGTAAGTTTTTGATAAAGGTAGATTTTCCCGACACGTTGGTCCCGCGACGATCATGGTGAAGGGGTGCACAATCTGAAACTTATCATCCATCATGCCTTCTGATAACATATTTTTTTCTGGAGAATAAATGAAGTCCTGAGGAGGAGGAGGAGGAGAAGTGAAGTCCTGAGGAGGAGGAGGAGGAGGAGGAGGAGGAGGAGAAGAGACGTCCTCAGGAGGAGGAGGAGGAAGAGGAGGAGGAGTGAAGTCCTGAGGAGGAGGAGGAGGAGGAGGAGGAGGAGGAGGAGGAGTGAAGTCCTGATGAGGAAGAGGAGGGGGGGGCGTGAAGTCCTGAGCAGGAGGAGGAGGAGGAGGAGAAGGAGGAGGAGGAGTGAAGTCCTGAGGAGGAGGAGGAGGAGGAGGATATGGTTCAGTAGTTTGAGGATACGCTAGAGTGCTTTGAGGATATGGTTGACTGCTCCCATGAGCATTTCGCATATGTCTACCTAGATTATCAGGACGAGTAAAATCTTTCCGACAGACGGAGCATGCTGTTGACTTCATGACTGCTGAGTGGAAACTGACGGCAAGTTGTTAAACAGACTCTTTATATATTTTGCAGTTCACTCTCTTAATAATAATAACTCTAGTAATATTACATGTATCTTAAAATAAGATATTACGAATTAAAAGATATTTTAAATTTTCAAACTGAAAGACCATAGCTGGCAAAATGAGGAATAAGTGTTCACTCTCCAACGAGACAGACAGGCAATGTAAACCAGTAAAATATTAAAAAATAAACGTACATACTCTGACTGTGAACTATTAATTCAAAAATATTTTGTACAAGTTTGTTTGTCCTTGTCCTGTTTCCCATAGTTTTAAGATGACAAATTTAATGAGCAATTGTATACTTTGTTGCTGACCCCATACACTGTACTTATATAAGAAACCCTTAAGCTTAAAATTTCAAGTTTAACTATATAAATGAACGTTTTATGCACAGGAACAATATAAATCCTCGAAAGACTGCATGGAATGACTTGTCTTGGATACTTGTAAACAATGATGGCGTAAATAGTATGTTTTTCATTATTTTGGTTGTGCATGCATACTTACATAAAAGAATAATAATAAAAACTAGGAAGAATTTTTTCCCCTTCCATTTTCAATAGTTTTTTTTTTAATAAGGGATCATTTTTAAAGTGGAAAAAGTCATGGTCAAAGGTAATCAAATGTGTCATGCGACGCATGTTTTTATCATGGTATACCCACATACTAGATATCAAAGGGCTATGTCTATGGAGCACCAAATTAACATAAACTCAAATAATTGAAGATATCTTCAATTATTTGAAGATATCATCAATTCATTTGATGCTCGCAACAATTGAATTAAAGATCTCTTCAAATAATTAATGATATCTTCAATTCTGAATTATTGCGCGCATTAATTGAATTGATGATAGCATTATTTCTTCAGTTGAATTGATGCGCGCTTTAATTGAATTAATGATCTCTTCAAATGAATTAATGACATCAACAATTGAATTTATGCGCGCAACAATAACATTGAAGAAAGCAACAATTAATATAATTCGCGCATTAAATCAATTGATTAGAGCAATAATTGAATTCATGCGCGCATTGATTCATTTGATGGTAGCAATGATTCTTTTAGAGAGAGCAACTATATAATTAAAGATTTCTTCAATTCAACATATCCACAATTTAATTAATGATCTCTTTAATTGAATTGTTGCTCTCTTTAAAAGAATTGATGCGCGCATTAATTCCTTATATAAAAGCATTGTAAATAATGAAAGATATCTTCAGTTGAATTAAAGAGATCATCAAATTATTTATACCGAGCTCTAAATTAATGATTGCGAGCAATATTTCTACGAAATTGATGTTCTCATCAGAGCAATAATTGAATTGATGCGCGCATCAAATCTATTATTGCTCTCACTAATTCAATTAATGCGCGCATCAATTGAATTGAAGGTCGAGCAATAATTGAATTACTGCGCGCATTAAATCAATTATTGCTCTCATTAATTCAATTGGTGCGTGCATTAATTCAGTTGATGAGAGCAATAATTGAATTGAAGCGCGCATTAATTCATTTGACGAGAACAATAATTGATTTTAATGCGCGCATTAATTCAATTAAAGAGAGCAATAATTGAATTGATGATATCTTCAAATAATTGAAGATATCTTCAATTATTTGAGTTTATGTTAGTTTGGCGCTCCATATATGTCAAAAGACAAAAATGTTACGGTCGGACAAACTTTGCATGAGAAGCGGAAGAAGAAGAAAACGAATTCTTACTAAAAACAATGGGTCCAACTTCTGGGAAGGGGACAAAGTAATAAAACAGAGATCTATAGTAAGCTTTCAGTCCAAGCTCTTCACAATTCAAGGGAAATATCAAATAACAACAAGATATGTAAGGTACATTTTAAAAGTTTGTTCAAACCAGGACTTCCGTAGCCAGGGAGGGACCGCAGTTGCGGTTTGTTTGTGTTTTAGTTTAGTTTATTTATTTATGAATAGGCACATATATGTAATATAAATACAAGACAATATCACAGAGGAACACATAGTTAAAACAAAAGTTGTTGTTAAATACATAAGATAAAAACGTAAAATTTAACAGCTATTTGACTTCAAGAGCACAGTGAGTAAATTAATGTACATATGCCTGTGCCAAAGATAACCCATGAAATCCATATGGCTTATTTCCAATGGGGTCCTGAACGAATCTGAAACTACACTACATGAAAACACTTAAAATTAATTGGATAAACTCTAGATTTTTCCATATGATCTTCATACCCACTCTGTAGTCCCGCCCTAAACCTCGTGGTCTGGCTTGGACAAACCTGACTGTACACCTCGTGATGTTCCTTAGGTCTTAAATTGTCAAACTGTAGATCGAGTTGTGAATTTTGAGGTGAATATTTTTATCTTACATAAAACTCTGAACTCCCATTGTGAATCCACATAAACCACTGGGGTGATAATTTGACTCCACCAAGACCGATGGTTTGAAAAAAAAAACCTGGAGTTTGCACCACACAATACGTGTTTGCTATATTTGACAAATTGTAAACATTTGGTCCTTGGAATTTTTTTTTCGAGATTTTACCATTCGGCCAATTTATAACCAAGCGTGGCACAAAGTATACCCGAATGAATGAAAGGAAGACAAGTAGAACAGTCTCTAGACTTTGTATTGTATTGTTTATTGACCAAGAACCATACAGTTCCTATGTATAAGTATATACAACAACAAGTCATACAATGAAATAGTAATAAAACATAATATATCATACTGATGTACATGATAGATACTGAGGATAATCTCATAATAACTGAGATCTAATAGACGAACATTTATATAGGTATTTACCAAGTTTACATAATTCCGTAGGCCCCTAATATTCCCAGTTGATAATAATTGGACAAGCTTGAAAGTGGAGGGGTGTTTATAATAATATTTCTTTAAATACTGTTTTCTACAATCAGTATAAAAAGGACATACTAATATAAAATGATATTCATCTTCAATACTGTCTGAACATAATTTACATTTTCTTTCGTTTCTTGGAATATTGCTAAATCTACCCTGTACTCAGCGGAGAATCAATCCTAGCTGGTTTTGGAGAATAAATTGCTCGGAAAATGTGTCACGGTCAAGTTTAAAACAACAGTGGTAGACGACGGAAATGGTTTGATCCAAAATGAACTTTAACACTAATTATGTTATGCTAGTGATTTCTGGAAAACATGTATAAAAATACGTGGAAATGAACAACATACCACTGAATGTTGCAGACTAACATAAAGGGAGAGTAACTCGTGTTCAACCGTAGTTATCGCTCTTTCCTTGCTCACGAAAGATCTAATGACGCTAGAGAATATTGATGAATTCATCTGTCAACACATCTATGTCTAAAGAATTGATTCTTAACCGGTTCACTTCATACAGTTGTAATTACTGTATATGGTTAAACTTGAGGAACATAAATAAATATAGATCTACAAGGAAATCTGATAAACGAAGTTGATGCTTGAATGATTGGTGTCTAAATATCAACCCAGTAAAATTTTAATCCGGTGGGTATGGTAATTAATTCCATGCACATTTATTATTGACTATTGTGAAATGATTATGGGGAAATGTGATAAATTAGATTATTGCTGCATTGATTGGTGTCTATTTGTTAACCCATCTAAGTCTATTGGGTAATTTTTACACGAGTTATTTATCTAACGATAACCAGATAAATGTTTTGACAGAGATCAAAATTGTTTAAACGTCAGCATCGGGTTCCCCCACTCTCGTACATCTAATAAAGTTTTTTTTACAATGTTTCTCCACTTTATACATAGTAATATAAAAAAATATTTATTTCTGTACATGTTGTATATGCAGTATTCTGTATTTCCCAACCTCCCCTCTGCAACGTATACTACATTTATGAGAATAAAGCATTGATTGATTGATCTTCGCCAAACGAATAGTAAAATCATGCAATTGAATATTGGAAAAGTCAAAATATTTTGCACACTATTATCCCGGCGGCATACACAAACAGCAACACATATGAGAATTTTATGAAATACATGCAAGTTCTTTTGAGTCGGGTTTCGTCCATTTTATCAATATTCAAACAGATTTCATATTGTATCTTCTTTTTTTTTTTTATTTACTGGGTGGGTGTAAATACAAAAATTAAATATACCATTCAAACGAAAATATACTGTTAAAAATTAACAGCCTTCGAAAGGGAAATTTTGTCAGATCATAGAAAGTAGCAGATATGATTAAAGGAGTTTCAAAGAGGGGTAGTGGCAAAAATGTAGAAAAAAAAAGGGGGGGGGGCTTTTTTGACAACATTCAATTTCCGTTGTTTTTACATGTAAAGTTAGCAATTTTAACATTCAAAGTAAGACATATTAGGTGACACCCACCCACACACACTTTGAATGGTAATGTTTGCTTGCACTGATGAATTGAACTCGTTTAGTTTTTTCACCCCACCCCTCCAACGATTTAATGATTTTGAAGTTTGGGCAAAATGAGCGTGTGTGGCTTCTTTCCTTCTTTTTTGTGTGTTTTTCTTACTCTTTTTAGCTTGTCAAGTTGTTACGTGCCTGGTTGGTGGTCGTAGCAACTGGAAAGGGGGGGGGGGGCTAATTCTGAATTGGAAGGACAGTTCAACAAACGGAACTAAACCGTCTTCACTACATGTATGTAGCCAAGTGTCCGATTCGCATACTCTCATCTCCCTGGAGAATTGGACACTTGGCTAGCGAAGATGTCACAATACTAATTCCGTGATTTAGATGTATTTTAAGATTGAGTTTTATTGGACAGTGACTTGGCAATGAAATTCCACATTGTTACAATCAAAAGAAATATGTCGTCATGTAAGAAATCTAGGACAAGTATACTTCAAAATTTCTCATAATTATTTACACACTGCTATCTTTTCCGAAGATGATCAATTAATGAATCGGACCCCTCTCTTTGTGACCAGTTATTGCAGTTATCTACGAATCCCCTTAAATTAATGAACAGAAGCCATTATTTTCCTCAAAATATGAGAAAAGTCGGACAGTTGTCAAATTAGTGACCATTAACTTGATTAATTTAACCATTAAAAAGAAACGATGCTCAGAATTATATAGATTAATAGTTTTGACGAATAGAGCGACCCCAAAGACCTTTCTTTTTATCTAGAGTTAATCAAAGGATAACGAGGAGCTCTATGCAATTTCGTGAATCAAACAACAGCAAACGGAACGCGCACTATAGATATTTTTTTAATGTAAAATTTAATAAAGAGTAAAAAATATTTCGTCTTGCAATAAATTAATGTGCATGACAAAGAAGAATAGACTACCGTTAAAGATTAGCACGCACTAGGGCGAGGTACGACCATCCTTTCATGTGCGATATTGTGCATGCAGCAGGTGCGAGTTCTCAAACGTTTCTGATGTCAATCTCAAACCTGTGTGCGGTGTGGCTACTTTATCAAAATCATGCACTCGACATGTTTATATATTATTGGTGGGAAAATGATAATTTGCTAATGTAAATTATTGGTGGGAAAATGATGATTTGCTAATGTAAATTTAAAGAGCGTTTTGCGTAAACACAGAAGGGGGGGGGGGGGGACTACGAATGCCTAATGAGCTCATTTTCGTAGCTGAAATTTTTAACGCGTTACATCGCCAAACTTTCCGTAGGGGACAGCTTTGCGCAAGAAAATCTCAGAAATTGCGGACTGTCAGCAGCTAAGTCGAGTTCATGTTCCATTAACAAACATGTTAATGTGTACTAAGTATTAAAGGGCGTTGGAATGTAAGAAAGCATTTTGAAGTTAAAACAGAGTTCCGATCGCTGGTAATTCACATCTATCACGAAATGCTTAATCCTTTGAAACCCTAGATATCTGTACATATTGACATAAACAGACGGGGAACTGTTCCTTCTCAGTGGTCGTCAGATGAAGGATGCTAAGAGCCTCTGTTTGACGGGGTGTAGTACTCCGTGAATGAAGCTAAACATTGCTCCTCACCCATGAGAAAAAAGCCAAGATAAATTTATAGACTCAAACACTGGTTTTATTCTTTATCATATGTTAAAATGTACGTCAACTTTTAAAAGCATCGTAGAGATTTTCATATAAAATTAGATCCATACATCTAGTTCAGCTGACAGCAGTATTCATAACAAAATATTGAGCATTATATTATGATAAACAATAACGCATAATATATGCAATATCTATGTACTTAGACTTTTTACATAGAAAAAACCCCAACTCATCTGTACATACTATAATATTTCACAAATACAATGTACATGTGTAGCACCCAAAATATGGCAGAAATACTCGGAAGTGTTTGCTAGAAAATTCTGGAAAACCTCATCTCCATGAAATAGCAATGTCCAGAATTCCTGCCCTGCATTTTTCTTGTAATTATTCTACATTTTATTGAACCAGTACACTAAATGTCTGTGTGCCTTATAGTGCTTGTATTTCTGTCTTTAACACAAGAACTGCAAAACCTTTCACCAGCAGTGATGTCATCTGTTAGGAAAATATCTGAAAAATACAATACATTTGTGATGAAACATTTTGAATTCCTCTTTTGAGAATGGGGTCAATTTTGTAATAAACTTTGATTATTTTGACTGAGACTGAAGTGTAGTAAGGATGTTGTCTGTTAAGACTGTACAATAAATGGGTTCTGCCAATGATACATATTCACTGAATGACAAGTTCCAGGCTTTACTACATACCTGTTCCTTGTTCCCTATCTAATGAAGGGGTTCCCACTTTCTGACTCATTTTTGATTTCTCTGGATCCATACTCTAGAGGTATCTAAGAGTTGTTTTTCTGTTACTATGGGTTTTCAGTAGATGATGGGATCAGCTGTCCCTGAGATCAAATCCAAAAGTTGAATTCTTCTAGCACAAAAGTATCAAATATAAAAATAATAATGTCCAGGACGGATGATTTGAACAAAAAGTATTGTGTCATCTAAAATCACAATATGTTTGTGTCACACTTTCTTTGGCCACTCCCGGAATCAAAATCAAAATGAACACCACATTAGACATAAGAAGGGAGACAACTCTCCGAGGAAGTGGACTCCTGGGAATGACGGTTAATTCCATGCTTTTTCTCAAAAGTCTCTCGTGGTGTTAAGCCTGTATAGTCTTTTTTATTGCTGGCACTAGTGTCTGATTTGTGGGGAGACCTTGTTCCCCCTCTGTCATGTGGCGTGTACATTGTGGCTGGGAATGATGATGACCGACTGTGTGGATGAATAGAATTGTACGCTTTGTCGTCATCTGAAAAACAATAAAACATTCCAGTTAACAATTTCTCTCATGCACTAGAAAATATTTTATTTAACAATTTCTCTCATGCACTACAAAGTACTTAACAATTTCTCTCATGCACTACAAAATACTTAGCAATTTCTCTCATGCACTACAAAATACTTAACAATTTCTCTCATGCACTACAGAATACTTATCGTGAGATAGCCACAAATATATATCGGGAGACTTTTTTTCTTATATCAAACAGTTACATTGCTGTGAATTTAGAATTTAGAAAAAAACAACTAAATTGGCAGATTTGGTTAACAAAAAGCACTAAGAAGTATTAGTTAGAAATACAGAATCCCTTGCTGGACATTTTACAGTGTACTTTGAAAAGGTTAATTTTTTTGCTAGGACAGGTATGTGGACAGAGCTAATTACCTGGGGCATTGGAGGAGTGGTGCATCTCCACATCACTCCCCCCTCTTCCACTGTCACTGGTCGTTAAATCTGTTGACGTATCACTACTGCTGTCGTGAGAACCCTTCAGAAGATTATTCTACAAAAATAGAAAAGAATGTAGTACAATATTACATCCTTTCATGTCCTAATCATAAAGTCTTATCACTCTACAGCAAGACAAAAATATCCTCTGATTTAATTTTTGTTCATCTAAATATATACACAGAAATTTCTACCAGGCTAGTTTTCTCATATTTGATGTTTGTTGTTTCTGATTAAAAAAAAACTTGTTAAAAGTTTTTCTTGATTCAAACTGTTTTAATCTACTCAACAAGACAGAAAACATCAAATAAACAAAGAACTACAGTCAACTTGCGGCTCCTCTTTCATGAAAAAAAATTAGCCAGACAAATAATTTGAAGCTAAAAAACTAAGATGATAACAGCTTGTAGAGGCCTTATTTACTCTGGCGGTTTGTCATGGAGCACAGTAATTTTACAAAAACAGAGATAGGGAGGGTTAATTATCCGATATCCTCCTGGGCTAATTAGAATCTGAGGGTATGATTGATACCAGAGACAGGTGTTGTAAGGTGAGCTTTCTGATGAAGCAACTGACCATTACAGATTTAATGATATCAAAACACAGTCCTACCCAAACAAACATATTAAAACTGATTGAAAAACACATTCTTCAGTTGGTTTGGTCAAGGACATTCATAAATAAGTGTCTTCACAATACATCTGAAAGTAGGATTTCCAGTGCTTGAAGATTTTCTAATTAAACATTAAACATGATGTCATATTTCTCTATTGTACCAGCATTTGATGTACTCTGTCTTTCAAAGAATTCACATCCATATTGTTTGTCCTGGATTACAAAGACTTTTGCAATTTAAGCATCACTAAATTACTAAGGCAGCTACTCATGAAATTTTCAATGCCATTAACAAAAAGCATTGCTAGCATTTAGCTCTCAGTTTTCAGCTCATTTAATGCAATGGTACTCCATAGACCCAATCAAGTGAAAGGAGATCCTCAATGATTAGAGCTAATTTTCAATTCCTCTCTAAATGGTGAAGGTGTATAAAAGTATTCAGTCTTTGATGATCATAGATCACATATCCCATGGACTTGTGACAATTAATTGGGAGGGCTTGAGGTGGTGCTTGTTCTTTTACCTGGCCAAATGTGATCATTATTGCTACAAAATGACCATTAGCCTCCAAATGGGTGGTGGGGTACAATAGAAATCCCTGCTGGAAACCAGCTTCATGTCAGAAATTAGGAAATCTAATGGCTGCCTAATCATAGGTTACCAATCAATACATCAGCCTCGCCAATGTTCAGTTCTACTCTGACCCTCACAAAATGTCACAAAGAAGGAACAATTTCTGCTCTAAAGGACTCCTCTGTAGCCTTGGTTAATTTGCAGTTTTTAGTCCTCGTCATGCAAATTAATTTTTACTCTAAATATGTAAATAAGGGAATAATGGGGGTTATTTATTTATTTTTATTTTTTGCTACACCCGCAAGGAAAAATTCAGGGAGGAGGGTGGTGATTCAATAAATTAAAAAAACAGCTGGTACCTTTTTACTGTCTGAGTTGGGATTGAGAAGGAACTGGTCAAAGTGAAGCTGTTTTAGTTTGTCTTGCTCCGTTCCTGGGTGGTATACATTGTTGCAATAAGGCTGCAAGTGAAATAAAATCAACTTTTTCAAGTGTTTTCAACAAATATTCCAATCTTCATCAATAATTCAAATTGTGCAACAAACTAGAGGTATGGCAAAAGCATATAAATTACTGCATACTGACATCACAATAAAGATGACACTTCATTGTTTGAATTAGTACATCATACAGTTAGTTTATCAATCAATAATTCAAATATTTCTGACAATAGAGGTAACATAACTTTGATGGTATATTGATTGAAACAAGAACTGCCTTATTCACCAGAGAAAATTAACATAAGGAGAAATTTGATAGCCTGGTTTCTTCTTCTTTCAATCATTATTTATTCTTTAACTACAGTATCATTCAATATTTCGCTAGAAAAATTCAATAACAGCAACAACAAAAATTACAGCTGGTTAAATCTCAAAACAATTTATTCTGAATTTAAATTTTTCATTAAACTTCATATTATCAAAAAAGAGGCATGTCAAAAATGAAATTTGAATAACAGAACTTTTTAGAAAACTTGTATAACTTTCAAACTTTTGATGTGGAAAATAAATGACACAAAAGGAAAGTCAGAGGCAAAATGCAGTAGATACAAACAGAAAAATATCAAAGAAATTATGATATGACAACTCATTCCTGTACAATGCATGGTGACCGATTCACAGACTGATTCATAAATTGTGTATGTGTAAAACTATAGCCACCTCAAATTGCTTGTGGATAAGCTCTATGACACGGGCATCAGCTTACCCAGGTCCTAATGAGACAAATCTTAATGAGGAAGAGCAAGCAATCAGAAATTTAAATCTAACCACATTTCCGTATCTTGTTTCATTTTTGACCAAAAACGTTAAGACCACAGAAAAGACAAAGGACGAACAACTAAAGCGTATCAAAGACCTCGAATCCAATACAAGATTAGTCATTGATCAAAAATCCCTTCATCAAAAAGAAACTGTACATCTATATGCCATTATGTAATGAATTTTTAAACAGTTTTTTAAAAAAAGAAAGAAGACAAAATTTTCAAAATGTTCAAATGCAAGAATTTTTTTTTTATATCTACCGCCAATATCATTTAAATGTGTCACGAACTGTTAGATAACTGTTAAAACTATGAATGACATTAAATACCCATTTGTAGCAAGTGTGTAATTTGGGAATAATGGACATTATCTGCATTGTTAGATCTGTAGAAAATACACACAATTCTGAACATTCACCCCTGGGGTCAGTCTTTAACACACAAATCTGTGTCAAAAGGAACAAAAGCACTACGGATAACAGTGACTTATCCCAGAATCTGGTCATTATGGCAGAGACTCCCGCTAGATTTACATCCCTGATAACATTCAAAATCCAGTGTTAGGGTGTCAATAAAGCCACATAGTACCTCAGCACAGACAGACAACCAACAGTCCAGAACAGACGATACCATCACCAAGTGTTACAATGACCACTTTTCTACATTTTCTACCGCATTTCTCTCGTGACTTCCCACCAAAACATCCATTAACTAGGTTGCCGTGACTAAATGATGGCGATTTAATTCAATTTTGTGAATAAATCACATCTTAATAAAAAATAATTACCAAGTCCATTAGAAGTAGATGGGGGCTTTTACTATATATTAAGAGTTATATCTGTCAGATCAGCTTTAAATTTCAGTAAAATAAATACATGAGGTATAAGGACAAAAGAAGGAAAAACATGCCAATTCAAACTGACAAATTGACTCATCAGCATTTGAAAAAATTTCTCTTGTCACCATAACCATAACACTTTGTGATCATTACAGAGTAAAAATTACCTGATCATCTAAAATGGAATGTCCAGAAATGTCCAGGGATTTGTCGAGATCATCCTCAAGAGAGAAGCTGACCTCTTTCTTTTTCTTCTTGCTGAGGTCCTCGGGGTAGGTGGGGGTGCGGCTCTGGTAGTACCTCTTGTCAATGTCCTGGAATTGCTGGAAGTTTCGCAGCTTTTCCTGCTGTGCCTTCCTCCCGCGATTTCGTCTGTCATTTCGTTTGATTATAATGATGACAGTAATAAGAACCGTAGAGAAGAAAACGGTGATGATGACAACAATGACACAGATGACAACGTATTTGTTGTCGTTGTCCTCTTTTGAAAATGGCTGCATTGATAAATTGGTGTGGGTAAGTGTCACCTCCAGTACACATGTAGATGTAAGGGAGGGTTCTCCTTGGTCAGAAATCGAAATGTTTAATCTGAAAATGGAATCTTTCTTGATAATGAAAGTATTGTCATAGAAAAGTTCTCCGGAGTTTGAATCCAGTTTAAATGTTTGGTGGCCATTTCCACTGAGGATCTGAAAGCTGAGGTGACTGTTTCTACCACTATCTGCATCATAGGCTCGGATGGTTGTGATGAGAGAGCCTATTCTAGTTAAATATGGAAGACTGACTGTCTGATTATACTCATCAGGGAAGACACACTTTGGTGGATTGTCATTCACATCATCCACATGCACTCTAACATCAACACTCGTAGAAAGAACTTGTGTACCTTGGTCCTTTGCAGTCACTTTAAAGGTATAAAGTCTTTTTGCTTCATAATCCAGGGTTTTCTTAGTGAAAATACTCCCATCACTTCTAATGTCAAATGAATTGGAATCGTCAATCACTGTATATATGATCTGACCATTCAAGCCTCTGTCTAAGTCCATAGCATAGACTGTGCCTACTTTTGTGTTGTTCAGGTTTTCAGGGAGATGGAAGCTGTAGTGAGTGACATTGAATCTTGGCGGATTGTCATTAACATCCTGAACATTTACAATCAGTGTGGTTGTTCCAGAGAGAGGGGGATTCCCCTGGTCTACAGCTAGAACTTTGACCGAGATCTGCGGAGTTGCTTCCCTATCCAGGGGTCGACTGGTAACAATGACCCCTGTGGTGGCATCAATCTCCAGACCATAATCACCATCTAAGGAATATCTAATGGCTGCATTTACCCCAGAATCTTTATCTTTTGCAAGAACCTCTGTCACTCTTGTGCCGGAGCGCTTGTTTTCTTGGACACTTGCCTGGTATATCCTCTGGATAAACTTTGGTGCATTGTCATTGTCATCGACAATGATAACAGTGAATGATACGGTGGATGACATGGATGGTGTGCCTTGGTCCTGACAGGTGACTGTTACCTGATAGGACTTCACTGTCTCGTAATCCAGGGATGACTTCACCACTACCACATATCCACTGGATCCAATCTCCTGAAGTCCAAAAGCTCCACTTGGCGTGGAGCAGTTCACCTGGCCATTTCGGCCAGGGTCTGCATCAGACACTCTAATGTGGGCTATGGAGACATCTTCCTTTGTGCCTTCCTTGACATTCACAGAATTGTTACTAGTGCCTCCCTCAAAGAAAGTTATTTCCATGGAAGGAGCATTGTTGCCAGCATCTAAGACACTGATTATCACTTTAGCTTGTGATACTCGAACTTCAGTACCATGGTCAAAGGCCTCAATAAAAAATTCATAAATGTTTTGTTCTCCATAATTCAATTGAGAAGTCACTTGAATTTGTCCAGTTTGCGAATTGAGACTGAATTTTGATTTAATGGCATCTAAATCAGACTTCATACTAAATCTGTAAGAAACTCTTCCATTGTCACCGATGTCGTCATCAGTAGCAACACATTGTAAAATATTGGTTCCGACAGTTACATTTTCTTGGACTGACTTGTTGTAAGTGGTCTGGGTGAATACCGGAGAGTTATCATTGATGTCCTCGATATCCAAGTGAACAGTGAGCACCCCGACATTAGGAGGGGAACCCCCATCCAGGGCACGGATATTCACTTGGTAGTAGTCTTGTACTTCTCTGTCCAAGGTTTGCTTTATCACGATCCGAACAAAGAAACTTTCATCCAAGGATTTTGTTACGTTTAGTCCAAAAGCTCCATTTTTTGGTACTATCTCATAAGTCTGCACGGAGTTCATTCCTACATCTTTGTCTGTAGCACTGTGTATCTTGTAGGATGTTCCAATGTTGCTATGTTCAGGAATAGCCAGACGAATAGAGGATGGCTCAAAGGTTGGAGAATTGTCATTTGTGTCCTGAATGATTACTTTCACATTTAAGATCTTTGTGTACGAAAAAGCTTTCGACCTAACAGACACAGTGAGGTCCCTCTGACAATCTGTGTGGAAGTCACAAATACTCTCACGATCGATTGATGTCTTAGTAAGAAGTTCACCAGAAATGTTTCCAATTTCAAACAGATTATCTGGGTTTGACAAAAACTGGTATCTCAGAGATTCAAACTGGTCTCTGGAGAGATTTGCTGCTAGATTGAATGCATTGGGTATGTTCCCAACAGTCTGAAGTCTAGAGATGCCCTCCTTGATTGTAAAAGTCACAAGACTCTGAGCAAGGGCCTCAGAGAGAAGGAACAGCAGCAGAAAGTACACTGTTGTCATGGTCACCAGTCTTCTACACTGTCATTTCTGTAAAAGTATAAAGAAAAGAAAGGTTAACTTCTAAATATCCATATTTCTACAATTATTAGAATATCATTTCTTTTTACACAAAAATTTATCAGCTAGATTAACCAAGTATCAGGTGGATTTTCTCCAGACCATGAATAAGTCAAACTGCTTCAGAGAGAAGTGACACTCGCAGCAGATGAGAGTTAATGAGCTGATGAGCTCCCATGCTGATCAGCGAGACAAACCAGTGAACAGAGGCACAGCCACATGTTACACTGGACACAATAAGGCCGGGTGTCTCAGTATATACCTGGCCCAGGTGTGTAGCCAGCCAGGTACAACCACACTGATACCATCTAACCTACAACACTGATGAGTTTGATTGAACAGTGCTTCTCAATTGATCAGCTCTGATCAGAATCCAATTGCTCTTAATTGATTTAAAAGATTATAAACACAGTTGGTGGTTTAAACAATACCTGAATACTTCTTTAACTCAGGTGCAAAAACAACAGTGCACCTGTATCAGTCTGAAGTTACTCATGATGTGAAAATCCCACTCATCCTTTTGTCTTCACATGCCAGCAGGAGTTATAAAATTAATTCTTAAATAATTAATGAATTATCAATCAGATTTGCTTTACCCAGCTACACTGCATGCAAGGTCAATGACACGCCTGTTCAATAGGCAATTACAATTTCATGGCAAATTTACTCCAAGTGTGCTAGCACATATTACCATATCATATTCAAAACTATAAAAATTTTCCCAGCTGATGCAAATGCAGCAATTATCATCTTGATTATTGTCAGACCAAAGAGAGGAAATCTGTCTCCAAAGCATTGTTAACTCTGTAAGCTTGACATCAAAGGACATGGGCATCTTTTGACCATCATCCAAATCTGGTCACTCAATATTTTCTTACAATTTTGTCAGATAATGGAATACAAAACAAATATTTATCTTCAATGGATAGACAAATTATTCTATTGTTACCAGAAAATTTGAAACTTATTAGGATTTTAACAGGTAAGTTGATTCCAGAATCCCTCCAACTTGTGAGAAGTCAACATTAACTCTAGTCTGAAGCACCCCCTGGTGTCCTGAAGTGGCTGAAGTTCCCTACCACCCCTCTCCTTTAAGGCAGCCAGGATATTTAATAATCTTTTTTATCCACACTTCAAGCATTTTGTTTATTTATAAATATTGTCCCTGGAGATGTGATGGTCAACATTTTCTCTATTCATCTGATGACCACACATTGGACATTTTCACACCAAAGTACTTGAAGGCATTCATGAATATACAGTTACAAAATATACCCAACAAGTTGCTCTCTCATTTAAAGAACAAGTCCACTCTCTGTTTACAGTATCTTCAATATCAAGAATCCTGTCTAAATAAAGTTACAATAATATGCATACTAATTTCGTAAAATATGAACCACATTCACCTCTGAGGTTTGTACTTCATCTAAAAATATGATGTCATACCATACCAGACTAAAGCACGGTCCCTAGGAATTTATCTCATATGAGGGAATTCAGACACACAGACTCCATCCAGTTCCTATTATACTTTTTAAAAAGAAAACTATATCATACTATCTATTCAAGTATATATGTTGATTTCTTTGACCTTACCTAAATAACCTTTTGTCTTGACCCCTGGCCAATTGCTGGCCCTGGAACATTAATTCACCACAAGTCACAGAAATGACAGTTTTGTCAGATCCCTTGGGGGACCAGGGCCATTTATCAAGCCTGACAGGCCAGTACAACATTAATTGATATTTTCAGTCCTACAATTGAATTCATACACTGCCCATTACACAATTCTGACACAGCACACAATGTTCCACAAGACATCACTTCTCATTACAAAAGGGGAAGTAATTCAAAAGGGGAAGCCAACAGGGAACTCTAAATAAGATTTGAAGAAAGTTTAAAGTGATATAAACATTACAAATGCAGCAGGTATAAGTTTTGAAAACTTAGAGCACCTTCTTCCACGAGCATAACTTTCTTAATATGGATTTCACTTAATCTCTGAAGAAATATGTCCCTTTTCAATCTGGATTTCAAACTCGTCGGACAAATAAAAAAAAAATGAAGAAGCATACTGACTTACTACATATTCGATCAAAAAACAAGGAAATAGGAAATCTTTAAAATCTATGTAAAGAACTTAAAAGTTTCAGAAATAAAAATAATGGAAGAGAATAACTTTATAATTGTCCATGAGAGGTACAGTTGTATATGACAGATGATAGAACATAATATCAATTTAATATCCTATTCAAAATTATATATTTACTAATTCAAATTGTTTTCCAATTAAAAATATAGAAGTTGATGTAAAATATATTACCTTGAATGTTTTTAAAACTTATCTCCAGTTTGAAAAAAAAAACCAATTCAAAAATTCCTAATCACAGTTTGAAAAACCCGAAGTAACATTTCAGTCATTCTCAATGGAGATGTATCCCTTGTGGAGAATGATAAATGACATCCATACATGAACTATCACAGGTGAAACAAAAGATCTGTAGATCTATCTAACTGCCATTAAACCTCCTGAGCGGTCTATAGTCACCGATCCGTTCCCACTATCCATCACATCCACGTAAAACAAATCGCTCCATCCCTGCTTACTAATTTCCTCAAATATCCTAAGATTTGAACTGCACTACGGTTTTCAAATTAAAAATGGACCAAAAAAAAAAAAAATTTACTTCTTCCCTTTTATTACTGAAATATATAATCCTTATCTATAATATATCGACCATTTCTCAAAATCAAAGATAAAAATTTCAAAAAATTCCTGTTATATGACACATGGTGTCCACATAAATAATGACTGTACTGATTATATTGTAGCAACCCTAGATACCTTTCTCTCCATATTGCCCAGCGACCAAACACCCTCGTCTAATTCAAACTCATACAGATAAGATAGAAATCTGGGGCCCATTGTCAATACAGTCTTAATGACATCAAAGCTGGACTACGGCAATCGCAATATAGGGATTTGTAATTAATTGTCCTTCCATTAATAGATAGATTCAAATTCTGCCAAAATTTGAATGACGGCCCAATATGGCACTAGCAAATACTCTAAATATCAGCCTCATTTATAATTCTATCCAAACATATATACTGAAACTTTTATGATATTGACAAAGCCCGGAGTTTCAATGCAATGTTAAAAGATAACCAACCTCATAAAAGGGGAGGCCACTTTTGTCTCTGATAACATCTTCAGAAAAAATCTTAAAAGGGGAAATAACTGCAGAGGATTCCCAGCTTGTGTTATGGTTACTGCTGCAATTAAATCCCAGTGTTAATTGCTGGAGCTGTCACAGGTTGACATATTTCCATCCCCTTGAAGTAAAAGGAGGCTTTATGACATGCAGGTGAGGATGGGACACAGTGTGTTTTACTGACCAATGGCCATAATCTTCACACCAGTGGTTTTAATGACACCTCGTACATCTTAATAATTCCCTCCAAAGGATGCTCAAAACAAACACTTCATCATACTGTAATCAGCCCCATCAAACCCTCACAACAAAGACACTTCCTGATACCCGCTGTCCAAGTCAATTCTCCATTTTCCATAAAGCCCTTACTCAGTAATTATACAATACAGAAAATACCTAAAAAATTATTTCCAAAAATATTGGTTCTTTTCTTAATTATTAAATTATAAATAAATTATTCATATTATTTAAGGAGTGAAGAACTTTCTACTTATTTTATATAATACAGTAAGCTAGGACGGTCCACACTTTATATTCCACTAACGTAATTTGTCAAAAGGAGTATACTGCCCACTGTATAAAATACGTAGAAATCACTGTCATTCCTTGTAATTTTTTCAAAACACTTTGTATGATTTGATAAATAATTATAAAGAAACTATGAATTTTACACGATGCTCATTAATTATTGCTATTGGCATAAAAAATGGGAACAGAAGTGGGGACCTAAACGTATTGTGACATCACATGGTGCATCTAATGGAACTCAGTTTATACATAGAGAATTTTGATATGTTAAATGGACCAATTAAATTGCATTTTACAAGTAAGATCAACTTATCAATAAATGAAAATAAAAAATACAAATTCTTTTATATAGTCATTAAAGGAATAAAAGTAATTTTTACTAATTATACGATTACATTGTATGCATTCATAAACCATGAAGAAAAGAGTGTGAACTGTCTCAACTTACTTTACATTGTGTAAAAAATAAAAGTTACTCTCATTCTCTATAACTTAATCTAAAAGAATGGATTTGATGAAATTTGCTGAACAATTATAAAATATCAATCTTATAGGACATAGAGCAATATTGCCAGAGCAACAAGAGGGGAGCTAAACATACAATTATGACATCATTCCTATAGGACATTATATGGCACAACTTAATAGCAACTTAGTGTATAGGTTCAAAAAGTCAAATGAGCCAATCAAATTGTGTTTTACAAGTGAAATTAAATTATCACATCACATTATTTTAGAATTTGTGAAATGAATTTAAGCAAAATTTAAAGCAAAAAAGAAAAGTTATTAGAGGGTAAATGATAACTAATATACATAATATATATCCTTTGGTTGTAATGTTTTTCTTTCTTTTCTTCTGAATGGAAATTCCAGTTGTTGTAATATATCATTTTTTTCTATAGTTATCAAATGTAAAATTGTATTTCTGTATGCCACTCATTTCTAATAAATTCATATAATTAATATTTTATATTCATTTCTCAAACTTCTCCAATGAAAAATTATTTTAAAAATTATTTTAAAACGAACAATTGAAAAGTAAGAATATATATACAAACATCATACCTAACATAATGTTAAATCTCAAATGAACATGTGCGTCAGTGATGTGAAAACAGAAGATACACGAATCTGTGGAAAATGTCTAATATTTCATGACGGAGAAGTGACAATATGACGACCGGGGCTTCCCAGTGAAG
Source organism: Ostrea edulis (assembly GCF_947568905.1). Classification (NCBI taxonomy): domain Eukaryota; kingdom Metazoa; phylum Mollusca; class Bivalvia; order Ostreida; family Ostreidae; genus Ostrea; species Ostrea edulis. The sequence goes on from NC_079165.1 coordinate 102,104,269, forward strand.
CTTGGTGGTCAGGCGTGTGAAACAGGTCAACAACTCTGACCCTTGTTAATTATTCCTGCTTATATGTAACTCTATCATGAAAAGAATGGATTAGAACCCCATCCACTGTTTGGCTTCCCCAATCTACATGGAACATGTTATTAGAATTACACAACACTTTGAAACAAGGTGTTGGCTTAGAACATTTAGTCCTTAAATCACAGTAAGGAGTGAAAATCATCAGAGGTTTCCACGCCTTTGGTAAGAAAATTATATATCAAAGTTTCACAGATTTATCCCAGATTAAAGGCAGATTTCTACAAATTAGGCATATCTAATTCTACTAATGTGTAATAAAAACTCACCTGGACAGAGATCTCAACTGTCCCCCCCACAGGTGACCAACAGAAAACCCTGGTAAGGAATCCACACATCAGAGATTTCCTCCAAAACTGTATCAAGTCTATTCCAGTCCCAAATAACATGTATTTATCAAGTATGCAGAAAAAGTTAAATCTGCATGTTGACTTCCATAACTAATAAAGAATGAGCCCTAATTACCTGTACAGAAGTGACATCCAGAAACAAGTATCATAAAACTGCCATTTATCTCTCTCCAACTGGTCATGGTAAGAACAAGACTGGTTAATTAATTAGTCAACCATCATAAAGAAGTCCTAGACAGGTAAAATTCTAGGTTCTATAACTGCCACATCCCTACCCCCCACCTGTACTGAGCACCATTTAACTTAGAAATAATTACCTTAATTTCAATATAACTTTCATCATGTGGCTTTATAAACAATATAAACATCTTGGTCTTCAAAACAATTTAGCATTTTAGTAGAGTCTATACAGAGCATTAATTATTTGGCATTATTCTACTATACCCTAATACATGTAATAAAGACAGAGACACCTTTAGAAATTAATTTGGAATTCATGATAGTTACCAGGAAACATAAAATTGCTCATGTGGCCATTCTCCAATAAAGTTCATAAATTTCCCAAAGAACATTTCTCATCCTGATGTTTACATTTCTTCAACATAAAACTAAACATTTCAAATGACACCAACTCACCAAGCACCTGCTACTGGTGTGAAGTCCTTGAGAAACATAAATTCCAAATCTTTTCTGTAACCTTTTTATGTGGAAGACACAAAACTTTGAAGCAACACATCAAACCCAAACAAGTGGCTTCAGTCCCCATGTGTGCTGGGAGATTGCATATTTCACACCTTTAGCCCACCTGAGATTAGCTTGCTAACATATCAGTTGTTTTTTCAATGATTGGTAAATAAACACAGATAACCCCTAATCAAAGCTTCACACTGGTCACAATGCTGACTATGATAACATTATACAGACATCAAAAGCAGGTACAAACCAGTGATGTACATTTCTCATCAGTATCTCACCTCTATCAGGGCTGATTTACAGAACACACATATCCTTTTGTTTCCCTGTTACAAGATCCTCAATAGTGGGACAAAACTTTTATCATATGGTAATCCATGCAACAGTTGTACAGAAACCATTGATTGACCACAAGTCTTTGACTTGTTCACAAAAAGTTACAACTTCAAAGCAGCCATATAAAATTAGAGGTACTTTGCCTCTGTGATAACTGTTGATACCTAAGTCTCTCCCGCTTTTTCAGAAGCTTCAAGGTCAGAGTTCCACTGATGACTGCGCTCCTGTAGCTAAGTCGGGATTGTAACAGCACCTGATCGCTGATGACAGGGGACTGCCTGTCACGTGCACTTCATCATTATGTCAGCAACTCTCCATAATAAGGAGGTCAATATTTGTTTAAATTCTTCAATGAGTTTACCTACAGACTGTAATGACAAGGTGCTCCTGATACACAGATTAGGAACCTGTTCATTCAGTGAACAGGGGGAGAGATTAGATACCAAAATTCCAAATCTAAATCTATGTCTCCTCATCAGTACTTTTTGTCCCCCTTTAACTATACCTAACATATAATTCTACCCCTCCAAGAAAAAAAAAAATGTCATTAGATTTACAAAATTTTTTTCACAAAATTTGGCAGATGGATCTAATTTTGACAATTTTATATATACATTATAAAACATACATGCATATGTATCTCAAATCAAGAAAACAGAAGTATGGCAAGAATTTTAAACGTACATAGATTAGACAGAGACATGGAGAAAGTTTGACGATTTGGGTGTCTTCAGTAAATCCAAAAGAGGAGGGTTGTTTGTCTAAGGCTACACTCTAAATCCTAGTGTTGAGATCATTTTTCAAACTCTTAAATCATTTCAAAACATCAAATATATTTATAATACATTTTTAATCGGAGACTTTTTTTTAAAGATAACCTTGTCTTTGGTGTGAGAGCTTGCCAATTAAATGAAAGCAGTGAGTAAATATTGAAGAGTTGATCCCAGGAATCAGAGGAGAAGGGTCAATATTTGGCTGAACACAAGAAAAAAGGTTTGTAACAAATTGATCTCTTTAAATCTCAGAGCAAACTTGTCACAGGAAACTGTCCAATCAAAAGACTTCCCACTGCAAACACAATCATTCCCCGTCATAACTAAAGGATGACAATGGGACCGGGGAAGAGTCAGGTTTCTAAATTTACAGAGACAGAGCGAAAACTACAGGCTTAAAAGACCCTCTTCTGCATTACTCCGTAAATGTTCAAATTTTGAACTCCTCAATACTGTCATTTAACGGTGACTTTCAAAAGACGTGTAAAATATCTCAAATGCCAGTTCTAATAAGGCTAATGGGGATATCAAAAGAACAACACTTACTTTTATCTTTCAAGAGGTTGCCTAATTATAAAAAATAAATAAGATCATATTTCACATCTAAATTTACCTCTGTACGAAAAAATCCTTTTAATGTCACACTTTATACATTATCATGCAAAAGTATCGTGAAACTCCTAGGATTAATAGCTTAATGATCTGCCCTCTTAGTCTTTAGGAAATTAACAGATAAATGAAGCACTTTCTTTTAATGAAAAGTGAAGAAGAATATTTACCTGATGAACAAAGATCCTTTCTGCACTCTTACATGAACAGTGTTCAGCATACACAAAAACCAAATTTTGTACTTCCACACAGCAAAAATGAAGAAAGTCAAGATTGACTCTTGAAATTTAACGGTTTTGTTATCTTCTAGATGATCGTTTTACAGAAATGATGGGATACAATGATTGCACACTGACCCAAGGGGGGCACTTCAGCCTTTGATGCTTCATTCTAAACTCATTATGCAAAATGACTCCATCTCCAGGACTACTTGGAAGAAAGTTTGCCAAACCTGATAGTTCTCAAGAGTATTCAAAAATTTCAAAAATTCCTCTCCTTAAAATTTTTTTTACACCAAAACAAAAAAGTATAGGATCCCAATAAGAAATCAATTTTGATCATTAAATATAAATTTTTCATCTAAAATAAATGAAATCGAGCCTTTCATTTAGCAAATGTAATGCGCCTTAAAAGACACTCCTCTATATATATTCGATGAGGTTTGTACGCTTAGCTGATTTTCTCCACTCAGTGACATTAAATATTCCCCTATTTCACTTTAAATAAAAAAATAATGACAGGAAAAAGCGGAATAAGTGATCAAACGCTGGCAATTCTAATGAAAATTCTGCAAGATTTATTCTTGTTACATGACAACTTTAATCCCCTACCTTTGAAAACTTTCTACAGTGAAACCACTGGATATATAGGTTCAACAATTAGGTTAATCCCAGGAAGATGCAGCGGTATATTGGAATCTTAGGACCTAGTGTAACAAATCCCAAAAATATAGAGTTGCAGATTTAATACAATTTCTAGGACCTCCCACTGCATACGTTAATTGGAGGAGAAGCAACCTGAAGCTCGTATCTGTCAAATCATGGACGAACGGCTCATTGACTAAATACACTGGCTCAATCGCACCAAGAGGTTACCCTTTATCTACCCCAAAACATTTCTCTCCAATCTGATTTCTGCTAAATATTTCCACTGATTTTTCACAATAAAAAACGGAAACTTTAATTGAAAGCATGCAAGGAAATCATTGTGATAATTGATTTATCATGAGATTATGTGCGATGAAGAGATTTCCACATTAGACATCCAATACTAAAGCTACCATTGTTCCTCTTAAGAAAATTGTTTTTTTATTCTCCAAATCTCTAAAATGTTTCTCTGACCATTTGACCCACGTTAGGTGCACATCAGTTTGCAATATGAGTGTTCCCTTCATCTTCAAGCATAAACTACTTCATTCTTACATGGTTAATTCAGACTAATTCTACAACATGCTTTGTCATAAACAGATAACATATGCTGAAAAGCGATTACCTCGGTAGCATGGAGGAGGTGAAATTTCTAAGACAATGATGTATTATAAATATATTTCAGTGTTTGCTTTTCGGATTGTTTCTGCCTGATGGAGGCTAGTTTTCAGATCACTCAGTGAATATGATGTATGGATATGAAACAGCTTGGTCTACAAAACAACTGGAGTGGTTATAAAATTATCTAAACAGCTACCAGGCATGTCCAACTAAACAAATTAAACCCAAGTAGAATCATGTTTACTCTAAAATGAATTAAGGGAACAAAATTTCAGTCTTCAAAATAAACAAAAAATGAAATTTTAAAAAAATCAAAGAAAATAAAAGTCATGAAATAATCTAAAACCTTACATCAGTTACAGCATACCAGTTATCTAATCCATGCTCTACAGAAATGTGATAAAATTTAGATAAAATTTTCCCCAAAAAAACTGATATTGCTTAATGTGAGGGAAATTAATTTTTAATGTGTACCAGCAACACTACAAAACCATTAACAAATCCCCATTCTATAAAACCATCATGTCCTACAATCTAATGACTCTTGTCCACATGATCTTGGGGCTAGCACTATCTATCAGATAAGGAAATCTCATTTTTCACTATCAAAAATCCAGTTTTTGCAGGATACAAGATTCAAAAGTGAAGCACCTAAGGCCAGAGGTTGACATGCTTGAGGAAAAGCCGTTTCTCAATTTCAAAGGAGGCCCTTAACCAGAACAGGTTTGGAGAGTCTGTAAGATAAACTCTGAACATGTTTACCAAATCTTGTCATCATCTGATGAATAATTTTCCGCCTCTTGTAAATATGGTGATATCAGCATGTACACAGACATGATTTCTTAAAACTGTAGTTTTACCGACATCAAAGGACAGAGATCCCTCACAGGAGATTGTTGAGGCAATTTTTTCCTCTATATCTTAAAAACAATCAAATATTGGGAAAAAATGTCGTTGCAAATTATTAAAATTTTATCAACATCTTTAATCAAGATGACATGTACTATCTTGATAATCATTATTTTTCTTTCCATGTTTTGAAATTTAATGAAAATAAATCTTTTTGATATGATATATTTTGATAAAAATCCAATTTATAGCATTTCATGATTAGTGTACTCAGACAGCACACACTGCAAATCACTTACCATTGTGGGAGTTTCATTCACATCAATTTGATACACCTAATTAATTAAAATTGCAAAAATTTTGATCGACCAGAACTAGCACTGTATACTTGTGCACATCCTAATATAAAATAAAAGATGTCTTCAACGAATTCTACAACACAGGGAAAACTCTCTGTTTCTAAAAGAGATATTAAAGGCTGCTGTCTGTTCTTCCAGTACATAATATTTAATCTTTTAATATCACTACTTATAATACCCGGGTATATATAACTTTAATTATTGATACAGTATATATTTCTTTCCTTTATATAACACCCTGACAAAATCTTTATATAATTGTATATTGTATATTGCTAACTGTAACATCATGCATCAATGTATTGGTTTGAGTGAAATAATTGAATTTGTACCCCTTTGGAAATTTTGTTGGCAATTTAGCCAATCATTTCAATCCTATTTCTCAACAGACCACAGTTCAACCACAAACACTACACACATGTTAATTGTTTTCAAAAGATGTCATGAAAATAATTTCTTCACAGATATTCTACCCAAATCTCCCCCTTGTGGTCTATTAAATATCAATTTCTTGAGTGCATTCCCCAATAATCACGTTTTCTTAGCTTACTGACACCAGTTCTCTAAATACAAGAAAACATCACAAAAATTAGTCCTCTCATTATTCATGGGAAATGTTGAAAGATGGTTACAACTCCAGAATATTTCATTAACACCCTGAAACTAATCATCAATTATGCACATTTGATGATGTGTCAGAGCTGATTAACCATCAGTTATAGACATAAAACCTCTAAGCAGCATCACAATAAAGAATTTGTCTTGTTGATGGTTTCTTGACAATAAATAAATAAATACGTACATGAACAGTAAATAAATAAAATTTCAGCTACTTACCGAAAATTACAAAATCCCACAGCAGTGTGTCAGCCTTGTGAAATGAAGGGATTTTTGTCTTAACTTTAAAATGCTACAGTTTCTTAACAATCATACTTCCTCTGAAACAAAAGAGTTTTCTATAGAAGTTCAACACTAGGTGGTGCAGTCCGTACGATACTAGGCATATTATATTTCTTGTATTCTGATTGGGTAGATCACTCTATTTAAGTTTATATGTTGAGAGCAGGGAGGTTTAAAGGTACTTAATTATATCTAACCCAGCATCTCTGATTAAATCAGTAGTGCTGACAACTTTATTCTGTGGAGTGATTGTTGGAATATCCAAAAAACAATGTCAAGACATATGCCCTGTTTGTATGCTTCAATATTTCTGATTCCAAACATAAACATAAACAGGTATACAGTTTTTTAAAAGTCTTTGTTGTTAATTGTGTTCGATTGATGATGGAAGAAAAATCCTTGGTGTCAGAATGGATTTAATGTCTATGTAGAACAATGCTGAGGGAGACAGGATACTGTTTTATTTACAAAAACTCTGAAACATCTCCCTACAAGTCACAGGAACCTTTTGAAATTCAGAACAAAGATGTTCAGAAACAAGATGCTACCTATATGGACCAAATTTTGAAAATATTGATGCAAGTTCAAATGTGCATTTTTTGTTTACAAAGACCATCTCTCAATATATGAAAAACAAAAGATAAAAAGAAGTATTATTTTAAGAAACTTTTGTCAGCAATGGAACAAGAACTTGCAAGTAATTTTGACTGATTGAGGCTAATCTGTTACAAATTTCTACTAATTACATTCTTTTTTTCCATCATGAAAATAGTTATAGTCTATTAATATGCTTTATGTATCATAATATATGTAAAAACCCTGGTTCAACTCCGATACAAAGAGACATTTTCGCCACATGTTATGAACATTAGATCATTACTGCGATAATAGTAATGAGAAAAAAATCAATACGCTTTTGTAATAATGGTTTTTTCATCACAAATCTTTCCACAGAATTTTGATTATTATCAGTTCAAGTACTTCAAATTTGCTAATTCATGGAACACTCTCCTCCTCTTTCAGTATATACATGAACTGTAAAGAAACAATCTCATATTTGATTCTATTTACATGTATATATACCCATAATAATTGGTTGTTTTTTAAGTCATTAAATAAATTAGAATTATTGATTACTCAACCTTGCATAAAGCATTGAAAATATGCTCATTTGTTTAAATAATCTGCACACAAAAAACGAGTCTCTGAAACGGTTTCCATGGCAACATTTGACAATGACTATAAAGGTATTAAAAATACACAGTTCACAAACATCCCACCATGCCTGTGTCTTAAAATGGTTTTCTCATGTACAGGACAGTCTGCAGTCAACCGTCTCTTTGAGCTGCATGTCTCCCCAGCCATCCTTGACCAGTAAGTCATTAAGATAGCAAAATAATGCTATTAAATGGAACATCTTTATTAATAATTCAAATCAAGTTTCATGAATTTTCCAACACACAAGACAATGGTACCCAATTATCAATAGGACATGAGTTTTAGGTGAAAAGGTGAAAGTAGCATGGTTCTGAAGTATAGGCAACAGATCAGATAGAGAGAATACATAATGCTTAAACACACGCACATGTCATCAATGTCTTTAACATTTTAAATCCCAGTAATATTAATATTGAAAAATCTATCAATTATATAAATGATTCATGGAAAATATATACATCGGTATATTGTGCTTCACATGAATTTCATGTGAAAACTTCAACAAAATTTCACATGAAAGAGCAGAGCATCAAACATGATTTTCACATGAAATTCACATTATGGATATTTGCCTGTTAGCATCTATGTCATGATACATGGAAGAAAAGAGGTTGTAACTCTTAACCTTGTGACATCACAGTACATAAACAAATGAATGTTTTACTATATGGATTCCAAAAGTACCAGCTAGAAGCTAAGAACTATTTTGATAGATTCATCGTGTTTCGATATTTCTTTGTCAAGTAAATCCCATTAATTTGTCTCGCATCTATTGCATATCAGTTTGATTATTCCTTGATTTAAATTAGAATAGACTCATTTAGGATAAACAAAATCTATGCAAATTGATCATCTTAAATCTGTTTCTTTGTTGCATACTTATGGTACTTGCAGATTGCAGTGCAATTTGTAGGCCTATAGGTAGCCTTTCCCCAAATTGCAATAATTAACAGAGACACAGCTATAACAAACTTACAAATCTTGTGAAGAATCCTGCTGGGGGCTCAACAGGAGACAATTGTGACCCTTATATTCAGTATAGTACGTATGTATGTGTGTCACAAGGTTGGTGTTCTAGTTAAGTTGTTGTTCCATGCAAGCCTCTCAAGTTCTCAAAAATGGAACAATGACAATATCTTTATTCTCTTAAACTGATTTACAGTGTCGAGAAATAAACAAAGTGAACGTAATCTAGATATACATGCAAGTCGTGGGTAATGGTACATTTTGAAAAAGAGAGAAAAAAAAACAAACTAGAATACAATACTGTCAGTGGGTGGATTGATTAACCTGGAGAACATACTCTCTCAGAAATGATTTTGATAAATTTACTTCTGTTTTGTGCATTAAAAAGTTGTTCAAATTTAAAGATATTCGGGGTGGGTTTTTTTATAGTAATAGCTTGCCATGAGCAATGCACTTGATGGTTTGAAGAAAATTGCAATAGCTTTAATGAGGAAAGTACTGAGGATAGGTGGATTTTAAACACACTGCAACAACTTTCCATATCCATGACTGTTGGATGAGACTTTAAAAGTTTTAAGAAAGTTAATTCAACATTTCACCATTCAAGGAGCAAAATACAATACAGGGACATCAGAATAGCTCCAAAGATTCTGAAAGTAGTGACACATGTTGCCAGCATTTGAACTTTCACTTTGTAAATAAGTGGGTGGGGTGGTGGGGTGTCTTTACAATGGTCAGGTATGAGAAGTGGAAAGGTTTCACTATGATCTCTCTGGAATTAAAGTGGGTTTCATTTCCATTTCAATATATTACAATGTGAAAGTTGTCTTATCATGGAAAAAGCTATTTGCATCGACTACAGGTCCAATGATAATGCCTTACAGAACATGTTGATAGTGAATATTCATACACAGGATGAAGAGAGATTGTATGATATTCCAAAAGTAACTCAGGATGATGACAAATCTCTTTGTATTACAACTCACGGAAAAAAGACAATGGAAACTTTCTTAAGAACAACAGGGTCTGTAAGATGTCAAGCAAAACAGTGTAAATTTGAACAAACTCATAAAGATGTTTGCACATTAACAAACTGTAGCTTTGCTAGCACTGCTTTTTGTGTGTGTGAGCATGACTTTGCTAAATGATCTTGAACATCTGTCATGGCCCTATCCCTGACATGGGAACCGTGATTTGAGAGAACTTGAACCTACATTACACAATGAATGCATTCAATTTGTATTAATATATGAGTTTTGTAAAATCCAACACTTTTTTATCGACTATCACGAACCTCTTTTACCAAAGACATTTTGTGTCATGTTTTGTTGAAAATGGTCTAGTATATCTAGAGAAGAAAGATTATCATCTTTGTCATTATTTCCATAGTGATGACAAGGAAGTGCTGCTTGAAGACAATTTGAAACATCTGACTTTCCTGACATTTACCCTGCTGATATAACCTCAAATCAATATCCTAACATATCTGTAAGTCAAAGGAATCAGTATTAAAAAAACATGAGTTTATATGCATTTAGTTAGAGCTCAGACCGGATTTGTGACAGACAGAAATTAGAACAAAAGCATTCTTTGTTATTTGCCCTGTGGTTTAACACTAAATCTGCAGAAAAAAATTCAGACCAAAAAAAAAGAAGAGAACCATGGAATGTCCCATCTTGATCAGTGATGTCACAGAGTATCAGTCTGTCTTGGACCTGATTTTGTTGACTTTAAATCTAACTGATGGAGAAACAACAGGTGTCAATATAAAGAATATCCTGATCACTTAAAATTTAAAGGGCCAACAGATGATTTTGTTGAATCAGAGCAATTTTAAATACAGTGCATTTCCAGGTAACAAAGTCATACTTGATTATTTTTCTCTCCTTCAGATTACTGTCTCAACAACATGATTTATACTAAGCTCTGAACATTTAGACTTACAGAACATGGGTACAGAGATACAGAATTATTACTAGATAAACCTGATGAATGAGAATGGTCCAGATCTAACACCTATCATTAAGATTATTATCTCCTCAAAATCCCACAGCCATAAAGAGCACCATAGACCTAATTCCCGCTATCTTAAAAACTCCCTTATGTCATCAGTATCTGGGAGGAGACCCACAGGAATGACCAGTGCACAGACATTTGGTCATTTGTCACAATTAGTCACGGGATGGGACAGCATGAGGGGAGGATCAAAAGCCACACGGCAGGACATTTGCTCTTCTTTCAAGCTCCTAATAGAGTTTTAATCTTACAATAATCGAAACTGACTTTCCGTGGACACAGAAAGTTAGAAGCAAATTATTTCTTTCACTGAATTGTGAAAGGAATTAAGACTGTCCTTGAATTGGCTATCAAGCCATGACAATAGTTAATTCAGCATTCTAATTAAATGCACCACCCTAACAATTAAGTTTGGAGATGGTATTCATCCATGTCAACCAAAGCTTGTCCATATCATGCCGAGAATATCAGAATTTTCTACATTAATTGTAAAATCTCCTGTTGATTTGTTAAAAAGTTAAGGAGTTTGACAGGGGGCTGAATTGTTGCCTGATCAGGTTCCTCCAGTCAAAACCATCAACTAATGACAAAATCTCAGGGATGCATGAAATGTAGTTTTGCTTGTTAAAACAACTCTGGGTGAGGTGGAATTTCGAGGATGGATAAACCAGAGGCTGGCAATGGCAAAATGATTGATAAGAAACAAAGTCTGACTAAACCATTCAAACTCTTCAGAGTTACAGCTGGGAAAACTTCAGAATTCATACAAGTCTTGTTCACTTGTAAAACACAACAGAAAATGCATATTTACCAGTTCTTTTTAATGAGGAGCCCTTTCTTCAAATCTTGGAATGTTTTCTCTGAAATACACATTACCATAACATCACTTCTGAATCTTAATAAATGTTTGTCAATGAGTACAAATTCAATATAATGAATGGTTTATGACAAGACTAACTAATGCATTCATTAATTAAAAAAATATATATAGCTGAATTAAATGAAGTCATCGTCCCTACTTTACTTTCTGTTAATTTCTTCTTTTTTTTTTTATTCATTTCATGACAAAATAAAACATACTTCCTAATGTTTCCTTGGTTCTGTCTCTCTTTTCCTTCCTCCAGCAAGAAGTCTGAGGGAGAAAAATCGGCAGCATGAACGATAAGTTGACATGGTGAAACCTAAACTGTTCCTTCATCGGTGTGAGACTAGTAATGATGTGATCATCCAACGATAATACGATTTTGTTTGCATTAATCAATACCTGATCAGGTTCTAAAGAAATGACTCCAACATTTTACATCTTCCATGAGGTGTCATTAACAACAATGCTTATCTCCCTTTAAGGTGCGTAAACATAAAACTTAGAATAAAGAGGCTTATAATCTCACCCATGATAAAAGCTCCCATAATACAAAATTCTTCACTTTAAGTAAATGGTTGCATAATGAGAGATGTGCATGCAGTAATGATGATAATGACTTTGAATTCCTGAAATGCGTTCTCATTGATTGATTGTTTCACCAAGTGGATTCATCCATGACCTCAGTTTCCCAATGGCAATTACAAAAATCAGATTTTTTTTAAGCAAACTGTGTGAAAAGTTACTTGTAATCAATGTTATCAAACAGAATGGTTAATATATTCTCAACAACACTGGAGATAAAGTGTGAACTGTAGACAGCATCTTTGTTTTATTTTCATCCATTAAAATTCATAGGACTTTAACATATATAACAAAGTAATCCAAAAAGTCCCATTGCCATAACAACAGTCACCAGACTGCAATACAACAAGAAATTTACATCTGAAAATTTGCTTGTTGCTGGTGCAATAAGTGAGGTTTTTTCTATTTTCTTTTACTTTTCTTTATTTTTCTTTTCTTTTTTTTTTCTTTTCTGGTGATCAGAAATGTATTTCTTCCAATTTTCATTGAAAATAAAAAAAAATTCACTCATATATTTCACCAATTACCTGGAGTTACCATATCTGCATTCTACACTTCAAGACCTTTCAAATGATATAACACATCATTTGCAATTTACAAGTTTTGCTCTGGCTACCATGCACCATCTAACCACCAGTGCCACCTGTTTTCAAGAGAATTCTCATGATTCCCTTTTCCTTTATAAGTCCAGCACCATTTTGTTCACCAGCAGTATACAATCCTTATCCCTCATTCCCACCCAGGTGCCATGAATTGCACTAGTTTGGTACATACCTCCTTGTTCATTAGCACTACTAGGTATGCAACCAGTTTTGAAGGTTTTTAATTAAAGAACATTTCAGAATATGATCTATATAATTTGTGTCCTTGGGATCAAGGCTGCCATGTTTATTATAACTATGTACCCAGTCTGTGTGCTAGATAATCAGAACTTCTGAGGAGTACAGATGATTTTTAAACATGTAATGCATTTACATGTACAGCTGTAGAGCCATAATGAAATTCATACTGGCTCTGTAATTTCTGAGTTGAACTTGAAGTTTGTGGACTGTATTAGGATGGTTTTAGAAATTTGTAGAATAAAAACTACAGTAGTTGTAAATTTGTACATTGCTAAATACCCATATTTACCACAAAATTTTCTTATGAAACCATCTTTATTTTTGCATTATTCACAAATCTTTGCTTGAAAATTCAATGGGAGGAAAATACTTTACCTAAAAATTTAAATCCTGCAAAAACATCTTTTTATTGGTGCATTTTATTTATATTGCTGTTTGATCAAATAATTGGAAATCCCATGTAAACACAATAAAATCCAAATTTATTTGATGCGTCCAAAATCTTGGGTATCCTATGACCTTAACATGTTCAAATGTAAATGCTTTATGGATGATGCACAATGACCAACAGGCACTGATCACAATAGGCTATCTGAGTGACTCAGATGACCTACCAGAGAGGCATAGAATTATTGATGTGTATACACATTGCAAAAACAGTCCTTTATACATTGTTGTATCATGTTACTTATTTCACATCCAAATCAATTTGTGAAATTTGAGAAGAATTAAGAGCACCTCTCCACAAAATTGAGAAAACTTGCAAAAGAAATAGGACAACATACATATATTGAGAAATATTGCAGAAACAAGTTAACCGTTCAAACAGATTTAGAAATGAGAACATCTTTCATAGGTTATAATCATAAACTGAGAAATGTTGCAGAATCAAGAGCACCTCTGTAGATTATAAAATGAGGGCCTCTCTTTAATGAATCTTAACGAATGAGGAGGACCTCTCTTATAAGCTAAAACGACCTCTGTAGAAGACTTCTCCAATGAATTAAAAGGACATCTTTAATGAAGTAAGAGGATTTCTCTAATGAATTAAGAGGTTCTAAGAGAACATCTCTAATGAATGAAGGTGATTTCTCTAATCAGAGAAGACTTCTCTAATCTCTAATACTCAGTAAATCCAGAGGACCTCCCTGATTAATGAGGATTTCTCTAATGAATCAAGACAATTTCCACCATGAATCAACCTAATTCTCATTAAAATAATTAGAATAAGAAATACATGGCAGAATAAAGTGCATCTCTATCTTAACATGAGAAAAATAGCAGAATTAAAAGGACATCTATCATGAATTGAGAAACAATCAAAGACTTTTCAAAGAAAAGTTGTCTCTTGTAGCCCAATGTTTAGCTAATACGTGCATGAACTTATGATAACATGTACTTATGATACTTTCTCTTAATACCTAATTCCTTCTAATACATCACTGATTTATGTATAGTTTACATGATAATTTCCAGGTTGGGGAAAAATTGCAGCCTTCATCTACTATAGTCTCCGAATCGGTCAAAATTAAATAATATCATTTCCTAGTATCAGTAACCAGCTCAGTAACACATAATGAAAAGTGTCTTATTTCTCCATCAATTATTACGTGGCAGGACCATTGTCATCCAAGGTGAATATGAAATAGCTACATAACCCATCGCTCTCTTTTATTGATATTCCCAGACAATGCAGATCCTCATAACAAACAGTTAATTTTTTCTAAATTCAATTGAAAATAAATTTTGCAGTGAAATGATTATAGCTACAATATAATTTTGCTACTGTTTGACAACACCAGTATCATAAAGTACACGCATGAATTTTTTTTTTCAAAAGTGAAATTCCATTCATGTTAAAATATCATTATTTCCAATAATCTTTGATTCAATTTCTTTACTCAGTAATGTCTTTTTAAAATGTATTAAGATATCCATTGTTTGATTAAACTAACAAATTGAATTTAATTACGAACCTCTCAGATCAAACACGTCCTCATCCTGTGAAAGCCACGAGATACTGCAGAAAGAAACAGGTTTGACTGTCAGGATCACAGAAGAGTTTAACTAAATAAGATGCTTTTTAAGTTTTGGCAATTTTTCACACACATATAAAATTTCTTTCTTACACTGTATTCCCATAATCAAGCAACATCATTTTTTAAATAAAAAAACCACCTCTAAGAAAGAAATTTAAAATTCAGTATGGTACCTTAAAAGAAATTTATAAATTCCATGTCTTTCACACATAAATTAATAATACAATTTTTCTTAATGCTGAGATATCAAATTTTTTACACTTTCAAACTTTAAATCCTCAGATAGCGCAATAGCTCGATCGCCCCCAGAAACTAACTCTTACCTTATTCCATCACAGTGATTATAACTAGTCACATGACAGGCTTCCTGCGATACAGTGTGTAACAAAGGTCACTTGGAAGCACCAACAGCATCGTAGCTCAGGTACAAGGTCTCTGTCTGCAGCATTTCCAGCCAGCCATGGAGAACTACAGAACTGCAGCTAAAGGTTGACAGCCCTTGGCCATTTTAGATCTGCAATTATGCACTCTGAAAATCAATGAGTTGTTTCAGAAAATTCTTTGAAAAAATAGCATTAAAAAACTTTTCTTTCCAATTCTTTTTTCCCCCATTGTTTTGATTTCAAAGAAGTTGGTTAAAAGAAAACTTTATTTAATAATGTAAAGTTATTAGAGTGTGTATCTTAATTTTGTTTCCCAAAAAGTAACATAAATCTGCCTATGAATGATGTAACTAATTAGGTCCTGTTTTTGCCACCTGATGAAGCTGGGGTAAGTGAAGTTTTGATAAGAATGTCACATTCTGTATCGCTGGATACAGGAACCAACTTCTGTGAGTAGCAGATAACCCTCGGGACAGGGTTCATCTCAGAAGAGGGATGCACCTGCTAATCAGCCTACAAAAATGTCTGATAAAAAAAACCCATCTACTTAAATTTCACAGTAATTAAAACTTTACATGAAATTGTATTTAAATTCTAAACTTTTTCCGTGAAGAGTTTTTAAAATACAAAAACAATTTACATAAAGAAAATTAAAAATACAGACACTTGTGTGCTATAACTGTATTGAGTAAAATCATCATACTCACATATATAATAGATTTATTTAATGATGTCAGAGGCAAGTTACATGAAAAAAAACCTTGTACATATGAGTCTAAACAGATGAATAGAAGAAAATGATACCAGTATGTGAAGAAAAATGATATTTCAATTTATGAAAGACACACTGTAGTGCAAAATGATCATACCGTTAAAAAAATATTAATGCTAACTGCTAATTTCCAAAAGAAAATAATGCTTTTCAAACAAATGGTTTCTATGACAATATTCAATACAAGCATTCATGTGGGAAATGATTCCCATCAACAGTTTTGCACCTGTTGTGTAATGGGAGCAGAAAGAAAATATAACACCCCATCCTTTCTGGCAGTGAATTACGCGATCTGCATGCAGGCAAGCTCCTGCTCAAACCAGCAGACCATAGCAGGTCATCTGTCAAATCAGTCACTGAAAAAAAGAATTTCACTTATAATTTCAAATTAGCATATCAAATAAAATGGTTTGAATATGGATTTGCAATTCCGTTTCTCTGTAACGCATTGTTACCTACTTAATTGTGTGATATTTATACCAGTATCTGTATCTGAATTTAAAGCCTTTTAACTTATTCTAAATTATGATTTCATTTCATATATGGATATACTATATGCTACATCACATGTCATAATTTGTTGTGTTTCACATATTTAACTTTCAGCTATAAATAAAAAAAAAAATTTAATATTAAAATGTATTCATGTGTTTTTACTAGAAAATCTTAGGCCTGGTTTAAATTTTGTTGATTTTATGATCATCCATGTATTATAGAGGTATCACATCTATAAAAACAAAGAACAGGATTTATTTTCAGAACAACTGTACATCGCAGATTTCAGTACCTGAGAAATGTTGCATAATAAATCCTTCATCAAGATTTTCAAAAGTTGGCAGATATGCAATACATCATACTGAATTTGAAGAAGCTTTTTTATACACTTGATGAATGAATTAGTTAATGAACTAATGATATAAAAATGCTTAATTCTAAAACTCAACATGCATAATGAAAACTATATTCGGAAAAAGTTCACAAGATCTATTTAATATTCTTTATAGAGATACTTTATTTCATAATTTTAAACCAGCCATATTTTATTATTATTATTACTCAATGCATGGAGTCTGGAAAAGTATTTGCCTCTCCATGACTAGCTTGCATTTAGTAGGGAATTTTATTCAATTGGTACAATAAAAAAATCAATTATTTATATTAAAAAATATTGTCAATTTTAAAGGGTAAAAGGTAACTCTTTTATTTTCTATTATTTATACAAAATGACTTCTGCAATACACAATTAATTCACATATATTCATGAAGTAGCAGTTTTTGTGAGACTTTTAAAAATTAAAATTTCGTTATTTTAACCAGCTTTTACATTATTATGTGGTTTAACAAAAATGTCTGAAAAAAAATTCTACTTTGAAACCATGATAGTGCCAAGTGCTCTCAGATATTTCATCTCAGAAATCCTGCAAACTTGGATAATTTAAGTTGAAATGATACTTTTTTTATATCATATACCAACCAATGTATCGTTCTTTGATACTGTGGATTTCACAGTGTGTGATCCGGTTTTCCGGATCACCACACTGTGGTTTTCTGATTCCGTATCAGTATCCTCTGAAACTGATGCTGTCACAATGATGTCACAATGCATCAACGCAACATTATTTGTGGAAAATATTGACCTCGTCACAAACGAACCTGCGTATACAAAACATAATTTCATGGTATGTCTGTGTTTTTGATCATTTGGATTACATTTATTATCTTATAAATGTGGATTTAAAATGCATAAGGGGGTATATAATAAATTTATCATTACTACAGTAATTTGATCCGAAGAGTTGGATCACGTGAGTTTACAGGTGCGGATCATCAGATCAAACTCGACGCTTCATGTCTTGTGTGATCTGATGATCCGTTCCTGTCAACTCGACGTGATCCGACTCTTCGGACCAAATTACTGTAGTAATAATATATATTTATCAATTATGAACTAGCTGGTATACTAGGAAATGTAGATTTGTCCAGTTATTTGCAGGTTATATTAAGTCAAGTAAAGAATCATTATATATATATATATATATATATATATATATATATATATATATATATATATAGACACCTTTATTCCATTTTTTGAGCATTGTCCATTGAAGAAATAACCATGTGCTCTTCATTAAAGTTGTCATGGATTTCACGTCCATCATAACCATAGCAACCTGAAGTTGTCAATAGTTCAAGAATGAAATGTACTCATCACATTGTAATACCATATTATATTGTGAAAGCGTTTTATTTCCTAACACCAAATTTAATTTAAATATATATACTAAAATGAATTAAAAGGAAGTTATATCATGAAATTCCTTTTCAAAAGACATTGAAAAATACATATATTATACGGTACAATACCTTATGCAAAAATCATGTAAATTAATATAATCAAAACAATTTTTTAAATGAACAAAGCACTGGAGATGTATCGACACAAAAATGATAATCATGCATCTAAACAAAAACATCTTATACTGATATATCTAAACTTACACAATAAGACCTTTTGTAAAATATATATAATATATATATGTTTTCATGTACATGTATGTTTGCAAATCATGCTCATTATTTATAGGCCTATCTATGCTATGCCCCCGGTGGGACCATGTTTGGCAAATAAATCTATCTATTCTATATATATATAGACTCTATATAAAGCACAGAAAATTTCACTTCAAGTTGCCTAGATGGTCGAGCAGTCTAGCGCGCTAGTTACATGCTGCTAGGAGATTTGGTTCCGTAGGTCGTGAGTTCAACCCCAGGTAGGGGCGGAAGTGGGTATCCAAATAAAGTGAAATTTTCTGTGCTTTATTATTATATTTAAAAATATTTCTTCACTTGAGGCAGTTATGTTCATTTAAGAGTTCATTGCTATTTCTCTGCTTTATTTATATATATATATATATATATATATATACTTTTTTTTTTTTTTTTGATTTGTTGATCATTAATTCAGCTGTATTTAATTATGCATGCATGGTTTTCAAAAATATGATATTATCATTGATAACCAACTTACACTGGGCTAGCTGATACTGCACAGCTTTATGGTTCACAGCTTCCAGCTGCGTCAGTCTAGTGTTTGTTGTCTTATTCTTCTACAATAATAGATTTGTCATCCTCACCCGCTGCAGCTCTGATTAAACATAAACATGTATTGTTTATCCACTAAACATTGATCATAACGCACAACTTACATACAAGCGAGATAACTCCGATTGCTGCATCCGACCAATGTTTGCCGAGTTAACGTCCCGAATTTTAATTTTGAACTGGGAGGGATGGATTCATCGTCGGATACCCACAGCTGAGCTCGAGATCAGCCGTGGGTATCTGACGATGGGATGGGTTGGAAAAGGGGGCAAATGTTAACCATAAAAGGTCGAGGCAGATGGGGAAATTTTGGAGAGAGAGAGAGAGAGAGAGAGAGAGAGATAAAACTTGTAAAATAAGGACTACTTTTAACCATTCGACGGAAGTTATGAGGACAAAAATTCTGTCTTTACAGTTGCGTCTCCATAAACGTGAGCCACAGAATGTACATAGATTTAGATACAGGATACATGTATTAGTTTAGTGGGGACAAGTGGTGTCCTTTCTGATATTCTCTTCTCTCTCTCTTCTCTCTCCCTTTCAATTCCAAAGAGAGCATTAGATAAACTTTTATAGACGCTTTTCACCTTTACTAATCACAGGGACTCGATTGTCACATACATGTATTGAAGTTTTGTATTATTTGTAAAATCTACCACTAAAATCCGGTGGGTTTTTTTTTGGGGGGGGGGGGGGCTTGTCGTTTTAAAATAGGTTAATCATATGCACATTTAAAAAAGTATGTATATCTGTGACCCTCTAAAAGTAGCATTCTCTTGTTCACACAAAATATATCCTACTCCTATCTCATACATTTTTTTTTTTTCTTTTATGCATGACACGTATCAACACTTCGCGAAAGTTACGTCCCTTGTCCGCCATCTCCCGGATAAAAATCGTATTTCCCTACGTTGGCCTTTGTAATTTTCTTCTCTGTAGCTTTGATATCTGTTATTTTTCCATCAATTGCAGTCATCTACAATATGCCCCAGATTGGGGCAACCCATTAACTTGTATAAAAACTTGGTAATTGGCTAAAATTCAAAGTAATAACATCTTACATTTGGTAAGGTAAAGAAGGAAAACTTGGTTTTTCACCGATTGACCTTTGGTTGACCCCGCAAAGGGACGTAACTCGCGGCGAAGTGTTGATACGTGCCCAATTTTTGCTGTTGCAATTTTTCATTCTATCGCACTTGTAATATAATTTATTTTTCTTGTAATATAATTTATTACAAAAATTTTCAATAATTCAATTTTCATTACGCAACCTTTAAAACCAAAATGTGAACATTCTAAATATTGAATGATTTTCATATGTAGCATGAGTTTTAAAATACACCGAGGCAGAATTTATGTTTCCTCGCACACCTAAAACAGATTTTTCAACATCTTTGACCTGTTTTTATATTCTTATGAAGCAAAGTTTATTAAAAGGCTTCTACATGAGAAGTTCGAAAAATCTCTTCCTGCGGCCTTAACTCGTCAATTAAATATACATGTATTGACGACGTTTCATCTATTAATCATTTTATTGAAAAATAAATATTAACGGTTAACTAACAACTCAACTGAAATATGACACGCGGGAAGATTTCAGCTTCTCCATTGCCGACCTCTCAGATTTATGTAGAAACATTCCATTATCACCTGCATATATATGGTGTTTATGTATCTCAACTGATTCGATACACAAGAGATTGTTCTGAGCATGATCAGTTTTTAAATCGAAACAGGCTACTGACAAACAAGTTGATGTTAGAGGGGTTTCAACAGTCTCGTTTAAAGTCAGCATTTCACAAATTATATGGTCATTATAATGATCTAGTTAGCCAGTACGACCTATCATTGGGTCAAATGCTGTCTGATGTGTTTCACACCAATTGTTAGGCCGTTCTTGGCACACTGATTTTGATAACGGATTACTCCGTTTACCTCATTAAGACATAGGTTCACGGCAGGTGTGACCGGTCGACAGGGGATGCTTATTCCTCCTAGGCACCTGATCCCACCTATGGTATGACCAGGGGTCCGTGTTTGCCCAACTCTGTTTTGTATTGCTTATAGGAGTTATGAGATTGATCGCTGTTCGTTATCTGCACCTTTCCTTCAGTTGGCTGACCATTTAGGTTCCATTTTTCTGCATTTTTTAAAATTTTACCTTCAATCCTGAAAATAGCAATTTTTGTTTTATCAGCTTTAACAGTAAGATCCTAGTCAGTTGTAGATACATATAACTCATCTAACATTTTTTGGAGCTCGTTTATATTCTCAGCAAAAATGACCACATCATCTGCATACATCAAAACATATCTAAGTTTAGTTCTCGCAAATGTAATGGCGCAGTATTGTGTTTTAAATATTCCTCTTCAAATCATTCACATATAGCGAAAAAAGTATGGGAGATAGCACTTCTCCTTGTAAAAGTTCTATGTTACTTCTATAAAAAAAAATCTGACATTATATATTAGACTTTATTCTTTGTAACACAGAACGCTTCACGCCAGCACACCTTTCATGTGCTTCGTGTTATACTGTCGCAGGGCGTCGCAGTTCATGTCCTCATGTATGGCGTCCAATACGTGTGAGGCGTGAGCGACAACTTGGTGATATTGGCTCCTTGTCTCTGCGTGAAGACCCAAGTCCTCAAATAGTTGTTGCTGTCAGAATGTGTATTCGTTTGAAGGATTCCCCCGGTGATCCAGGTTAGAATAGGTCCTTGGTACCCCTTGCTTGTCGTAAGAGGCGACTAAATGGGGTGGTCCTTCGGATGAGACCGCAAACAAAACGAGGCCCCGTGTGTGTCGTAGCAGGTGTAGCACGATAAAGATCCCTCCCTGCTCAATGGCCATAAGCGCCGAGCATGTGACGTATCCATATGAGTGAAAGATTCTTGAGAGAGACGTTACACAGTGTACAATCAATCAATCGTTTAAAGGATGGATGGGTGTGGTCACTCTGTTGTTGTCTTTTTACACTAAACTTTTAACATCAAAGCACTGTCCATGTTTTGGTAATGCCCGATTTGAAATTTAGTGTGATGAAATCATTTATTAAAGTTCTTGTTGGATGTATAGCGGGTCCCTGAACCTTCTAATTGCGTATGATAAGGAAGACAAACAATAAGTGGTATAAAATCGTGCAGCTTTCGATTAAATGCATTCATGTTTCCACGAAAATGAAAA
The DNA here is from genome assembly GCF_947568905.1 of Ostrea edulis. Lineage (NCBI taxonomy): Eukaryota > Metazoa > Mollusca > Bivalvia > Ostreida > Ostreidae > Ostrea > Ostrea edulis. The sequence continues at coordinate 102,126,673 of NC_079165.1, forward strand.
ATCCTTTAAGTGTGTCGGACGATCAGAATACTTAAAACTTGAGGGTCTTTTTCAAGATCAGACATAAAAATTATATGTTTGTTTTAATAACTTTGGATGTCTTCATCATGTGTCAATATGAAATTGCTGTGATTTGTTAGCACACACATATACTCACAGAGAGAGGGGGGTGGGGGGGGAGAATTGTTCATTTAAATTGAGACTCACCTGCTGTAAATTTACGGCCGTAGTGCTCGGTGAAGGTTCTTTAGCATGTCAACGTTAAGGTCATATCCGAAAGACCCGTAATTCTCACTTCTCAATGCCAAGTGTTTGGCGAAGGAGCAACCACTACTTTTGTTTGACGTCGCCATGGCACGAGTGACGAGTGGGGCTCGAACTCATGGCCTCCCTGTTACGAAGCGAACGCTCCAGATACCACCGAGCTATACCGAGAGAGAGAGTTCTTGAATTCGTCTTTCATAATAGCTAATATTCTCGAAAATAGAATGTAAAACTGCATGATGAAATCGATTAGTTCAAGTTTATTTACATGAGTATAGTAAAGAAATACATATGAGTATAGTAAAGAAATACATGCGGGTCTGAACTGCGATACTTCATTACGGCATACTTCAAGAGCGCCTCATAAAAAGTATACTGGCGTGAAGTGTTGCAGTGCAAGTATTTCTAAAAATGAAATTTATTTTTTATATTCACATTCTATATTCAATTCTGTCCGAATTCCCTGTCCTTAAAATAGACGTATATTTATCAAGATTCATACGCCCGTTGTTTACAACCGCAGCACGTTCACGATGAAATGATTATCATTACAATTTGTAAATACATGTACATGTATATCAAAGCAAAAAAAACCATATAATTTCACAATAATCGGCTATACAATACATCAAAACCTTTGTTTTTACCTTTCTTCTGAAATATATTCATAATGACTAAATATCCAAGATTGCTCTCGACAACAGCTGATCGCATCTTGCAAATAGAGTAACCAACGCCCAACCCGACCTCCAATAATGCAACCGCTTTCCGACCCTGCAATTAAAGCGACCACCGACCCACATCTCTCCAAAGGGACAGAAGAAAAAGAAGAAAGAAAATATTTAGCAAATCATTCTTCTTGTTTCTTCAAAGCGATCAATTATATACCCATCAATGCATTGAAATATTTCTTTGTACCGTGTATCCTTGTCAACTATCATGCGCCAACTTAAGTTCTAATGACAAAGTCATGAAAGAGACTTATTGGACATCCATGTCTTTTCTTCCATGTTTACAATATCATTCTAAAATATATACAAAGCATGTAGATCACTACTATGTGTTTGTGAAACACAAATGCCACCGATAATGGCCAGTTCCAAAGATGGCCAAGGTTACAAGGACAAATATCTTGGTACCAGTAGAAAGATCTTGTCACAAGAAATGATCATGTGCAATATGAAAGCTCTAATATTTACCATTTAGAAGTTATGACCAATGTCAAACCTTTTAAAGGTAGGTCAAACGCCAAGGTCAAAGGGTTTAGTACCCACCGAAAGGTCTTGTCACAAGGAACACTCATGTGAAATATCAAAGCTCTAGCACTCACTGCTCAAAGGTTATCAGCAACATTAAAGTTTCAGACAGAATTACAAAATGACAGACAGGACAAAAACAATACCCCCCCCCCCCCCCCCCCCCGATCTTCGATCTCGGGGGCATAAAAAAACCCTGCATAAAAGTGTTTATTCTTATGACTTGACGAATGTAACAAATCTTTCCCAAAAGAGTTCGCTTGCAGACGTGTCATTTGGCCACTCTAAGAAAGGCGTTGTTTTCAGTAGAACATGTAACGAGTTACACATGTTTCTGGTGTCAACATTCTCCAACATCACAACAAGAAGAGACCCCCTGTCGCCCTCCACTTGCCGAGTCTGTGCCATCATCATCTCAAACTTGCACCAATGGCTCTGAACAAAGTTGTTAGTTAACAACAAGACCACCTTTCGACTTCCGTTGATCTTCTCGATGATATTGTCAATGATTAATTTTCCAACTTCAAAATCTCGGTCATGGAGGCACAGTCGAAGATTTTCTTTCTTTTCTAAACATGGAATCAACTTCGATATGACCCAGACGTGGTCATTCGAGTGATATGCAATGAATACGTCTTAGAGGAAATCGTCCTCACCGGGTAACCGTTCATATCCCAGTTTCTTAGCACGTATTAGATATACGTAATATTTGATGTGCCATCGATAGTGATACACCAAACTACCAACAATGACGATTATCACCAAAGCTACACACACACTCACAGCAGCAATTACATACGGATTCAGTGGATGACAGTACGAATACGACAAGCTGAACTTTGATAGGGTTTTCCCTGCCCATTCATGGGGCGATTTACACTTATAAGTATACGGCCATAACATGAGCACCTTCGTATTATTCTTAATCCATTCCCGGAACCAAACTAAATCGCACGTACAAAGGTAGGGGTTGCTTCCCAATGACAGTTCCTTTATGCCTTTTAGAAATACGGGAGGGAAAGAGGTCTTGTTGATTATCGCAATTTCGTTGTGATCAAGAAAGAGCGTTTTAATTGACGACACATTTTGAAAAACCCCACTCCTCCATGTGCTCAGCAAGCAGTTTTTCAGATTCAACGAACACAAAAAGGGCATCCTTGAAAACAAGTTTTCTGGAAGCGTCAAAGCGGAAGTGCTTTGAAGAATCAATTTGGTTAGATTGACCAAATGATGAAGAAGCTCGAAAAGCTTGACTCCATTGAAAGTGGTCAGTCGAATCTTTGTCATGTCCAATACATTTAATCCACGACAGTATCGAAAAATGTTTTTATAATCTGACACAGGCTGTGGTGGTCCAGAATGTGCGTCTGGAAACATATTCATGTGGTTGGCGATGTAAAGAAGACGCAAAGAAGAGCTATTGAAACAGGTAGTTTCAAAGACGATATTGTTGGAGAGTAAATACTGGAAAGATAGGCGGACTAGAGATGGCAGATCTGAAAATGTGTTGTTTGGAATAACCCAGAAGTAGTTTCCATCCAACGTTAGATTTCGAAGTTTTGGAAGACAGTTACCTCGGAAGTTGTCTTTGTCTATATCAGTTATTTTGTTTTGGCCTAAATCAAGAACTCGTAATTTTGGAACAAGGGATATTCCCGCATTACAAAATGTTGGAATATGGGTTATTTTGTTAAAACGAAGTCGAATAACTTTCAAGAGATGCGCACTTTTAAGGCTCGTATTTGTAATTCGATTGTTATTGAGACCAATGTATTTCAGTCTTGGTAAGCTTGAGAACACCCGACTATCAAAACTTTGTAGATTATTACTATTTAGAGAGATTCCCTCCAGTGAAGACACATTCCCCATATGGCTAAACATATCCTTCGGAAGGTTCGGAAGGGCCATCTCAATCAGATACAACTTCTTTAGTTTGCTGTGCCGCAGACCGTGAAAACTCTTCTTCAGGATTGATACAGGAATCTGATTTCCGCTAAGGTCCAAGAATGTTAGCCCCGGAAAAACTTCAAAGGCATTACTGGAAATGTTCCCGATTTGATTTCCCCCAAGAATCAGCTCCTTGAGTCGGAGTTTTGTTATGTTATGTAGTGTGTCCTGGTCGACAGATGGAAGAAAATTTCCTGTGAATTTTAAAACTTCTGTTTTCTCTGGGAGTTGTGGGATGTACCGTAAACGCTTACCATGTTTCTCACAAGACGCTACTCTCGCCGTACAAGTACAGAAATGTTTCGGGCATGGCCATTTGGAATCACTTTCTTGAATATAAATCACAAACAATATAAAGATAACTTGAGATGCCTGCGCCGCCATTGTAAACATGACAAAATATCACGGACATTAAGATTGAAGTTTCGGGAAGTTCCCTTTTATCAGAAGGAAATATATACGTATCGCATCCCCAAAAGCACGATGTATCGATCGATGCGTTTTAGATTTGTATGTACATACTTCATACGTTATATGAATATGAAAACTCTCTTTATATATATATATATGTGTGTGTGTGTGTGTGTGTGTGTGTGTGTGACACAGGCTGTGGTTGTCCAGAAAGTGCGTCTGGAAACATCATATTCATGTGGCTGACGGTGTAAAGATTGGAAGACATTGGCACACAGACATTTAATAAAATGGACCGGTCAAAGTGGTTAGTCGTAGAGTGTTAATGTTGTCGTGGACTCTGTTCGTAATATACCTTGGTCGCCCTAGATGTAAAATATCTTCCTTCAAACGTACTGTATTTTAACTATCGTGTGAGCCACAGGCACTTATATCGCTTGGGGCCTAATTACTATATATAAGAGTACTCTTGTATATAGTAATTAGACCCCAAGCGATATAAGTGCCTGTGCTCTTCACCTACACTGTAGTGTGAAAAATTATCAAAGGGACGTAAAATCATATTCCCAATTCAAACCGCCGCGTTGGTCTAGAAATAGAGTGTTCCCCTGCATGCGGAAGGTCGGTGTTCGAATCCCGGCCGCGACAGACCTAAGTCATTATAGTTCCATTGTCAAACGCTCGGCATCAGCCTCAGGTGTGAATGTTACGGGTCCTCGGAGATGACCTTATAAACGGACGTCCCGTGTCACAGTGAGTATGGCACAATAAGGAACTCTCTCTGCTCAATAGCCGTAAGCGCCAAGAATAGGCCGAAATTTGAAGCCCTTCACCGGTATTGGTGATATCGGTGACGTCTCCATGAGTGAAAAATTCTCGAGAGCGACGTTAAGTAAGAGACAGCCAATCAATCTTCCCAATTCAAGGGTTCGCGATTCACCATATCCTTTTCTCTTCAGAAATATGATAAATCATAAACCCGTGACTGGAAAGCAAACAACTTTCATGGAAAAGAGTAGAATATTTATATACATTGGGATTTTTGTTCAAGTGCAGCACAGCTTTGGCTCTATAATGGTTTGGTCCTCGTAGGGCAGCATGAAATTATCAAATTCAAACCGATTTTTTCATATAAATATGTATGGGGGCGTGAATTATTTGATTAATAGGTAATACACACAAATTGAGCTATCAAAAGTGAAGACAACGAACAGTGATCAATCTCATAATTCCCATAAAGAATACAAAATTAAGAGTAGGGAAAACACACACCCCCTGGACACACTAGAGATGGACTTAGATCCCCGTGCAATCTAATTAAAGCAAGATCCTATGATCCGCTCATCTACCACCGCTACCTAGTGAAGCGAAAGTAGATCATATGATCTAATTTTAATTAGATTGGTCCCCATGAGGAGTAAGCATCCCCCGTTGGCTGGTCGCACCAGCCCTGAGCCCCTATCTTGATAAGGTAAACGGAGTAATCCGTAGTCAAAATCAATATGTAAAGAACGGCCTATCAGTTTATATGGAGCACGTCAGACAGCATTCTACCAAACGACAGGTTGTATGTACAAGTAAGGTCGTTATAACGAACTTAGATTGTTCGAAAAACTTACTTCAAACGAGACTGTTGAGAGCCCAGAAGGAGTAAGCATCCTCTTTTAACCGGTCACACCCACTGTGAACTTGATACCTCGATCGGGTAAATGGAGTCATCGGTGTGCAAAGAACGGCTTCAATATTGGTATGAAAATTGTCAGCATTTGACACAATGACAGGTTGTAATGGTAAATTAATAACGACCATCAAATTTGCGAAATGCTGACTTTAAACAAGAGTTGAAATCCATGTAATATCAACTTATTTGCCAGTACCTTGCCTCGATTTAAAATTGATCATATGCACAACACGCTCTCATTTATCGAATCAGTCGAGATACATAAACACCGTATGCTGGTGATAATGGCATGATGCTGCATAAATCTGGGAAGTTGACGACGGAGAAGCTGAAGTCGTCCCGTTTGTCATAAAGTTGATTTGTCATTTTGCCCGTAATGTATAGAAATATGTAGCAGATATGGAAGACGCTGTGGTGTCTTTTATTTCGAGTTCACTAGGATATTTATACCGAATCAACAAATGAATGATGATGGACGTTGTTAATACATGTAGATAAAACGTCGTCGATATATCTAAATGTTGTGGTGATTTGTTCTTTTCATGTACAAGTTTTTGAATAAATTCTGCCTCATATGTGAGCGGATCAAAGGATTTGTTGAATATCTTTTTAATTCAACAATCAATCTATTCAATACTAAAGGGAATTTCCCTTAGGACAAAATATAAAAGCACATAGAGAAGTGTAAAATATTCGTCTTAATGAAATGAACCATAGAAAAATTAATGAAAATTCATTGGCCTATATATGAAAACTACGTCATCACTCCATAAATAATGCTTCTACTTTCCCTAGTTAAGATTTGTTAATTTATCTCAAGAAAAGGCAATCGTACTCTTGAACAGCAGGGCGTGATTATCAAATTTTAGCTCATTTACAAAATATAACAGAAAAAACCCAATAAATGAAAATGTCTGCATGTAGTCTAGTTAATATTTATCGCACAAGAAGGTCCATCGTCACAAATCAAGGCTTTACGTACCCTCCACACAACTTGTGAACGTATTCACAAACACTTGACTTGTGGGGATGACGAAGGTTCTGCTAATGACTATCTGATACACTCGTACCTCCTTATCAAAAGGAAAACTACATACATATATGTGCAATTATTTGCATTATATATTATTATATCAACGTTTAAAGTGGCATATAGGTTTATTGATTTGTATATTGTGATAAAATTGGATGTATGAATATATGTACACATACCACTATAATAAATAAAATTACTACTACTACTTACTACTACTATACACTGTTGTCAGCTTCTTATTACCTTGACAATGAGTGTCAATGACCCTACAGGTTAGGTTGTGGTTTTTCCCCCGCAAAAAATAAATGGTTTGAACTTTCGTATGAAGACAGTTACTATTTGGGTCCAACGTCACGGATTGCGTGAAGAAGGGTGTTTAATTTCGGTATTCGTTGCAGACACGGGGTCTCAACGGTTGCGGTGACTTGAGAATATTCAACCAACATTTTTGACTCGTCAATATTAAAATTCCACAGAAATCCACAGAACTGGACAATATACAATTATTGCTGTTTTTGAGGTCAATGCGATGATTTAGACACCCGAGGAGTACAATATTCACCGAGCCCGAAGGTACTTCGAAGGTGGCAATAATTGTTTTATTATATGATTAAAAAACGTTCAAGATTGTTCTTTGCTTTAATTGTAAGTTTCAACGACCTATTTTTGGTCCTATGTGGAAAAAATAATTCCTTATGTTCACCTGAAAGGTCACGTGCAGGTAAACATAACGTAGTATGATTTCTACATTGTTGGAAAATTTATCTCCTCTTTTGTTCTCGCTCTATATCAATGACTTAGAAGAATTTCTTTCTAGTAAAAACGTGCTTGGACTCTCTATTAATTCAAGTATACCAAACACTGACGAAAACCAATGTCTACTTTATTTAAAACTTTTTATTTTATTCTATGCCGATGATACATTGATTATATCAGAATCTGCAGTGGGATTACAACATGCTCTTAATGAGTTTCATTCATATTGTATTCAGTGGAAATTACATGTCAACGTTGATAAGACAAAAAATATGTTTTTTTCCAAAGCCATGTATGGGGTTATACGAAAAATTAGACAATCACTAAGCGCACGGTACTGGTGTCACTTTACGTTACGCTTATAACGTCATAAATTGTGGCAAAATATAATCACGAAAGCAACGTCACATTTTAAACAAATTCATTATCTCCAAGCTATACTATCATAACTAAAGCACATGCATGATTTAATGTTTAAAAATTCAAAATAAATCTTTGTACGTGTACTGTATAGTGTACATTCATGAAAATTATGAATTCTTAGAAATACTCCAAAGTATACGTACTGTATTTATTTCACCGTGCCTACAACAGCAGGCATGTCGTATGAAATAAGGGTAACCTTTTCGGTAGGTTTCGTTTCGCTTCGGTAGATTTTGTTTCATTTCGATTTCGATTCGCATTTTACAGGTAACCATCCCATGAAATAAGGCTTGTAATTCTTCTGAATGACCTCTGAGAAATTTGAACACAGTAAAAAAAATCAGTTTTGGTTTTTTCTAGGATATATATTGCATGGCTAATTGTATGTTTTAATGAATTTCTATATTTTTTGTGTTTCTTTTTCTCACATTTTAACCCGTTTTGCTCTATACTTTCTCACCACCTCTGATGTTTGTTTATATTCAGTCTGATTGATTGCTAGCCTTAGTTCTCGGCATTTTTGGAGTTAATATATCTATAGAATTCAAGCCTTTCCCTTTATGATATTTTCTTTTTCTCATCCACTTTCTGAAATCCATAATAAAATAACAAAAGTCTTTTTAAAACTCTCATAAATTTAAGCTTTTACAATCTATTTTTTGTTGGGGAGGAGGGGGGTCGTCATGGAAGTGAAAAATGATTTAATCATAAATTCAAACCTTTCCATATTTTTGGAAAAAAAAGCTACGAGATTAATTTGGTACATTGTACATATATGAGCACTTATGGCTTATTTACCAAATCGAAACTTATTACCAGCCTGGAATGTCAACTTGATTTGTTCGATAAAGTTGTTGCACCTGTACTTTTGTATGGTTGTGGGATTTGGGGGTTCGAAAATCTTGACATTATTGAGCGAATGCACTTAAAATATATTTTCAACTTAAAAAGTAGTACTCCAAATTATATGGTCTATGGAGAAACTGGCCGCTTTCCTTTATATGCAACAGTGTATACAAGAATGATTTCTGGGTACCTGTAAAGTGCGAAACGAAACGAAACGAAATCTACCGAAACGAAACCCACCGAAACGAAACGAAACCTACCGAAACGAAACGAAACAGATTGTATAACCGAACTCTTTTAATTATAATAATTAAAAATGGTATCTTAGGCCCCTGTGAAAGTTACCACATATAAATAAAATTCGCCTCCCCTTTGATGTAGGCTTTCGACTTGACTTACAAAGTTTTAAAAGTTGGAAAGGGGGGAGTAAGCACAAAGTACATATCCGTAGTTGATTAAATGCCATGTACAATTAGTTTCGGATTCATACATTTCAGAACCGAGGGTTACAGTCTCAGGGATCTGGGGAAACACACTATACGAGGGGTGGGGTCGCCGACGTTGGATCCGCCTTTGGGCATAGATACATTGTTTGAAGAAGCTGGTGTCTGAGAAAATTGAAAGCAGGAAGAGCTCTTAACCTCTTATTTTATCTCTAACTGCTGAGGTGCGAGTACTTTCAATAATGGAAAAACTCTATACATTTGGGATGTTGCTAAGACGGGGAATTGAAAACGGGACGGAAAACGGATTTTTTTTTAATGCAATAATATTAGGAGGAGGTCGGCATTTTGTAAACTGAAAAGGCTTATGAACAAGGGGATTTTAAGCAGAAATCACAAAGAGAACGGGAGGACATATTCAGAATCCACCGTTTGATATAGTATATAAATACACAATATCCACATGTATACATATATTTGTCTTTAGAGCAAAAAATACTGAAACATGTATTTATGCCCAAAATCGGATTCAACGCCGACGACCCCATCCCTCGTTTAGTGTGTTTCCCCAGACCTCTGACCTGTGAGACTGTAATCATCCGTTCTGAAATTTATGGATCCGAAGCTAATTGCACATGGTATTTATGTACTTTGTGCTTACCCCCCCCCCCTTAAAACTTTGTATCAGTCAAGCCGAAAGCCTACATCAAAGGAGAGGCGAATTTTATTTATATGTGTAAACTTTAACAGGGGCCTAAGATACCATTTTCAATTATTATAATTAAAAGAGTTCGATCATACAATCTGTTTCGTTTCGGTAGGTTTCGTTTCATTTCGGTGGGTTTCGTTTCGTTTCGGTAGGTTTCGTTTCGTTTCGGTGGGTTTCGTTTCGGTAGATTTCGTTTCATTTCGGTGGGTTTCGTTTCGTTTCGGTAGATTTCGTTTCGATTTCGTTTCGCACTTTACAGGTACCCAATGATTTCTTATTGGGGAAGGTTATTTTTAAATCCAGATAGTAAGATTGTGTGTAGTTTGTATAAGTATGTACATGATCTATTCTGTAAAGAAAGTTATAAGAATTCTTGGTTATCTTGTATTAAAAATATTTTTGATCTTTGTTGACACTCCAATATATGGAATGAACAAGCAGTTTTTAATACAAACTGGTTAAAAATTACTGTTGAACAACGTCTTAAAGATCAGTATATACAGAAATGGCAAAGTGATATACGGGAGTCATCTAAGGGTGAAACGTATGGCATTTTCAAAAGTGAATTTGCAGGCCCGTAGGCAGGATTTTTCAAGGGGGAGGGGTTACATAGACTCGCAACGCGAGTCTATCACCTCGCACCGCGAGGTGCCACTACGGCAGGGGGTCTGGGGTATTTGGTGCAAAATCCTGCAATCTAGCAATTTCCTGGCACTTAATTTGAATTTTGGAATCATGCCTTTTTTACTATGAATTTTCATGATTTTCATAAAAAATCCCGACTTTAATAGTCACAATTCAAACAAAATGCCGACTTTAATAGTGCTTAGTAGTTTTCAAGAGGGGGGGGGGTTGGGGTTCGTACGAACCCCACGAACCCCCCCTGGCTACGGGTGTGATTTGGGTTTGAAAAATACTTAAATACTTTACCTAAAAAACTTCGAACAATATTTATTAAATTTAGAACTTCAAATCACCAACTCCCAGTAGAGACTGGAAGATGGTGTGGCACTCCTAAAGACGAAAGAACTTGCCATATCTGTAATACGGGTCAGATAGCTGACGAATACCATTTTATCCTTGAATGTAAGTTTTTTTTAATGTTATAGAAGAAAGTATCTGTGTAGAAAATATTGTCACAAACCTAACTTTTTCAAATTTTCAGAGTTAATGTCAACTTCAGACCCTAATGTACTTATCAAATTGTGTAGTTTTATATCTAAAACATATGACCAATTCTGCCTTCCTTAATTCATTTTATGTATCTAAAACAACTCCCTGCTTTTTTCATGTGTACCTTGCATATAATATATTCTATTTGTAAATATTGTACCTCATGTACCATAATATGGTGTGAGTGAATAAAGTAAAGTAAACTGGATCTCAGTCAATTAGAGAGCTAGGAATTATTCAATCATATAATAGAGGCTATTATTTCTTGATGATTTGAATATGTTTCTTAAGTGGCTGCAATCTGCAAAACCCATCTTTGTGCACAATAGGAAAGGCACTGAATCAGAGAGAATCTATTTACTATGATGTCAGATTTAGGACAGGCGAAAGAGATTTTTGAAAAATCGTTCCCACGAAATAAAATTTGTGATTGTATTTTAAAGATTCTGCAATCCATAAGAAATTCAAGATGTATTTATTATCAATAACTACGTGATTAAAAAGGGAACGAATGTTATTTGGTGCATGGTGGGAACGAAATTGATTCCGAGTGAATTTTATTTCATGGGAACGATTTTAAAAAAAACTCACCACCTGTCCAAAACCAGCCAACGTAGTTTACCTTGTAGAACAGAACAAACGAGAAATGGACAACAATGCGATGGATATTAATTATTCTCTTGAGAGAAATGGACAGATATAGCCTTTTATGAATCACCAAGATAACTTGAAATCCATAATTATATAACCAAATCTTTTAACCATTAGCCTATACACTCTAAAATAGATTTTATATCACCAAAATTTCAGAGAAAATCTTATACGAAGGTAACGAAGTTTAATCATGTGTTTGCTTTCTAAAAAAAATTTATTTAGAGCAAGAGAGAGAGAGAGAGAGGTTCAGTAAAACGTGTAAAGTGAGAACAAATTTCAACCAATGGTCAGACGTTGTGAGGACAAGAATTGCACTATGAGGACAAATAAATGTCCTCACAATATTACGTCCTCATAAATGTGACCTACAGCATGTGAAAGATGTTGATACAAAATATTAGCTTAGTGAGGACAAGTGGTGTGAGGACATGTCCTTTTCTCTCTCAAAAACCTTTTTTTTTTTCATAATTCAAAAGATAGTATTAGATAAACTTTTATAGATATCCCTATATTTATACCTAACATAGTACTTTTTTGCCTTTAGAATAATATATATATGTGTGTGTATTCTCTTCTACACATTGTGAGGACGTCCTCATTTAGTGGGTTTGGTCGGCGAGAGAGAGAGAGAGAGAGAGAGAGAGAGAGAGAGATTGTAATCCTGAAGAATTGCGAACGATAGCATTGAACTGTGCTACTACTTTCTGGTCAATTTTTAAAAGTTGTCATTTTGACTAGAGCGCGGGAAATAATCCGAGCTAAATCTCAACCTCTAACAAGAATTTTTTTTTGACGCCAATCCCAGAAGTCCCCCGTACAAAATGGCGGATGGTTCGATTCGTAAAATAATAATTTAAAAAAAATCTTTGAAGTATTACAAACCTTTCTTATTTGAAAGGAAAGGATAAAAATCATATTCTTCCCCCTTTCTTTTTCTTTTTAAAATATTGTCTAAAGAAATGTAAACAGTCACGTCACAACTACCAGGCTACGAGAAGAGCAAGACAGTAATCCTACGTATTGACAGTGAACCAGATCAGTTTTCCTTGTTTTCAATATAATTTTTTTGAAAATGTATTCAGATATGCTGCGCTCGCCCCAACGGTCACACCGTAATCATATTAATCAATCACTAATGAATTCTGCTTTGCATAAAAGGAATCTCATAAGCAAAATTGCAAAGCTTTTGAAAATATATCAAGTTGAAAATGTAGGCATGAAACCAGAGTCAACGCGCGTAATTCTTTAATTCGGAACGTGATCATGCACGGTTTAAAAGTTAGTAGTGTTTCAAGGTCGTAGTAAAATGGCTGCCTCCAGTTACACATGTGTGTTGTCAACCCGAAGACCGTTTTTATCTGTTTTGAGATCCTATTCCAGATGCAGTACCACATTTTTTGACAAGAAGCATAAGCCAAAACCACAAGGTTTGTAAAATTTATTAGTATAAAATTTATTAGTATGATAAATGTGCAGATGTTGTGTAATCTTACATGGCTAGGCCAAAAAAAAAAAAAAAAAAAAAAAACCCCAAAAACAAATCCTGTTCAACAGTTTACTCATCAATGCAATTTCACCCAGTTACTAGTACTTTGAACTAGAGTCTGAGTTCAAGGAAAGAATTGTGATAAAAAGATTAATTTGGGTAAAGTTAATTTAATAAGATGTGTCATATAACACAGTTCTAATAATGATGGTAAGGGTCTATACTATACTACCCCTTATATTAATATATATGGTGTGACCGTTGGACCGAGCGAAGCATGAAATGGTCATTGGCGTGTCCCAAGTGATGATCATAATTCTGTTAAGAACGGTAACATTTTATCAAGGTAATATGATTCATTTTAAGAATATATTACAGTATTTATGAAATTCCCCTTGCGCTAAACGCCCAGTGACATCTAAATGTTAAAGAGGGATATATGAGGATAATTACAGGATCCACCTATTCCTTTACTGCGGGGAATATAACGCCAGCTGACGTAAACCATGCATTGTGACGTCACATGTAGCCTCGGCTTCTTCGTCTTTCAAATCAAACAATTACAAACAACAACAATACATCCCGTTTGCAATATTAAAAAAATAGCTAAAACTAAACAAAAATTACCCAACAAATTCAATGTGGTAAAAAAAGGCCCCGCATTAATATATCATATATTTTTATTCAAGGAGACTCATGAACTCGTTCATCTATTTAGTCGTATTACTTTTTTTCTATTTGATGATTGCTAAAAACTGTAACAACAATAATTATACCATTCATTGTTAACAAACTGAGTGTTTGAATTACAAATTGCATGTCTGTCTTGTATTTTTGCCATTCAAGACGTCGAATAACTGTAGAAGCAACTAATGAACAAAACAATATGGCGGCACCCATATGGATCACAACATTTTCAGTGAACGTATGTAGAGATTATCTCTATTCCTTTGCTGATTTTCTCACTTTTTCCTATACATACGTGTTACCTTTAGAGCCTTGCTTCGCGGACGGGCCTTTGGCCCGTCCGAGCTTTGCTCGGTATTAATTGTGTAATTGAATGTACAGTACTAATTTCTAAACGATGGTTTGGCAAATATTGTGATGTTCAGGAAGTACACTGTCCATTTATGGAACTTAATCCATTTCTATCCCCCTTTGACCTGGCAGATCTGCCACTTTGCCTTACATCTTACTGAATCATTACTTTTATTTGGATCCTGTGTCATTATTTGCCTTACTTTTCGTCATATTCTGTGTCATTATTTGTCTTACTTTTAGTTGGATTCTGTGTGATTATTTGCCTTACTTTTAGTTGGATCCTGTGTGAGTTTTTGTCTTACTTTTAGTTGGATTCTGTGTGAGTTTTTGCCTTATTTTTTGTTGGATTCTGTGTGATTATTTGTCTTACGTTTTGTTGGATTCTGTGTCATTATTTGCCGTACTTTTAGTTGGATCCTGTGTGAGTTTTTGTCTTACTTTTAGTTGGATCCTGTGTGAGTTTTTGTCTTACTTTTAGTTGGATCCTGTGTGAGTTTTTGTCTTACTTTTAGTTGGATCCTGTGTGAGTTTTTGCCTTATTTTTTGTTGGATTCTGTGTGATTATTTGTCTTACTTTTCGTTGGATTCTGTGTCATTATTTGCCTTACTTTTCGTTGGATTCTGTGTCATTATTTGCCTTACTTTTCGTTGGATTCTGTGTCATTATTTGTCTTACTTTTCGTTGGATTCTGTGTCATTATTTGCCTTATTTTTCGTTGGATCTTTTGTTTGTATGTTGTTTTACGTCCCATTTGAGAATTTCTCATTAATAAACAGACATCGCTCTCTATAAGTGAAGTGCCACAAATTTTCCCCTATGGTTGGCACTTGAGGCTGTATCAGTAAACCTAAGGTTTGTTTATCATGTCACATGGGAGATCAGTTTTAGGGTTATATCTGAAAGATCCTTGACTTTCACTTCTAATGCCAAGTGCTTGTTTGAAAGAATAGTCACTACCTATGGAAAAAGTGTTAGGTTTGATGTGGCACCAGGATTGAGAATTGGACCAGTTCCGATGTGAACACCATATTGTCTTAACCACCAGACTCCCCACAGGTGGAATCCAGTGTAACTTTGTCTTACTTTTGATTGGATCCCATCATTTTCATGTAACTTTGCCTTTTGATTGGATCCCATGTAAATGCAATGGATCTTGTATAACTTTGCTTTGTTTTTGTCAGCATCCAATAAAGATGACCTTACTTTAAAGTTCTCATTAGCTCTGAATGACTTCAAAGATTATTGAATTAAAGGGACAAGCTCTTATATATATATTTAGGATTGGTGCCTGTTTACCATGCCCAAAGAACAGTATCCTGGCATCGGTCGTTCAGCACCAGTCCATATTTCAGGAGTTCAGACACAGAACAGACTGTCACTGCTGAACCAGTAGAAGAGGATTATCATACCATCATAAAAAACACAGAACGCAGCAAAGGTCAGTATCATCATAAAAAACACAGAATGCAGCAAAGGTCAGCACCATAAAAAAAACACAGAACACAGCAAAGGTCAGTACCGTAATAAAAAACAGAGAATACTCCAAAGGTCAGTACCATCATAAAAAACGCAGAACACTCCAAAGGTCAGTACCATCATAAAAAAACACAGAACGCAGCAAAGGTCAGCACCATAAAAAAAAACCCAGAACACAGCAAAGCTCCGTACCATCATAAAAAACACAGAACGCAGCAAAGGTCAGCACCATCATAAAAAAACAGAGAACACTCCAAAGGTCAGTACCATCATGAAAAACACAGAACACTCCAAAGGTCAGTACCGTCATAAAAAACACAGACCACTCCAAAGGTCAGTACCGTCATAAAAACATAGAACACAGCAAAGCTCCGTACCATCATAAAAAACACAGAACGCAGCAAAGGTCAGCACCATCATAAAAAAACAGAGAACACTCCAAAGGTCAGTACCGTCATAAAAAACACAGAACACTCCAAAGGTCAGCACCATCATAAAAAAACAGAGAACACTCCAAAGGTCAGTACCATCATGAAAAACACAGAACACTCCAAAGGTCAGTACCGTCATAAAAAACACAGACCACTCTAAAGGTCAGTACCATCATAAAAAAACACAGAATGCAGCAAAGGTCAGCACCATAAAAAAAACACAGAATACAGCAAAGGTCAGTACCGTAATAAAAAACAGAGAATACTCCAAAGGTCAGTACCATCATAAAAAACACAGAACACTCCAAAGGTCAGTACCATCATAAAAAAACACAGAACGCAGCAAAGGTCAGCACCATAAAAAAAACCCCAGAACACAGCAAAGCTCTGTACCATCATAAAAAACACAGAACGCAGCAAAGGTCAGCACCATCATAAAAAAACACAGAACACTCCAAAGGTCAGTACCATCATGAAAAACACAGAACACTCCAAAGGTCAGTACCGTCATAAAAAACACAGACCACTCCAAAGGTCAGTACCGTCATAAAAACATAGAACACAGCAAAGGTCAGCACCATCATAGAAAACACAGAATTGAGAACACACCAAAGATTATAGGAATCAAATTTGAATTCCTTTGCTTTTCCTGGATTGCCTTGTGTGTATACTTTTACTTCATGTTTACATTGTTTTAATCAGGTCCATTGGATCATCATGAGTTTCAAGCCGAGACAAGAACACTATTGGATATTGTTGCAAGGTCACTTTATTCAGAAAAAGAGGTATGCCATGCCCCCCTCCCCCGAATTTTTTTTCTGTTATGATCGGAACAATTGGCCTTCATGAGAATACTATCCTTTTATGGAAAAGTTAAATTAGATGTGATGGTGTTTCAGGTGTTTATTCGAGAGCTGATCTCTAATGCTAGTGATGCTCTGGAGAAATTACGATACCTGCAGATGACTGACTCAGAGGTTAAGGATCCGGACATACCTCTAGAGATTCATATCGGTGTGGATGAAAACAAAAAGACATTCACAATACAGGTATATAGATAAGACACAGAATTTAGGTGTTTATTCGAGAGCTGATCTCTAATGCTAGTGATGCTCTGGAGAAATTACGATACCTGCAGATGACTGACTCAGAGGTTAAGGATCCGGACATACCTCTAGAGATTCATATCGGTGTGGATGAAAACAAAAAGACATTCACAATACAGGTATATAGATAAGACACAGAATTACTCAATTTATTCCTTGATGTGGGCATAAATACATGTCCATGAAGGACCTGCAGGTTTTTTTCCTACCACATGCGAATGGTAACTATATTACTTGAAATCAAAGGCCATCTGTCATAAATAACTTTCCTAAGGTGGCCTCTTCAAAGAGGTTTGACGTGTAGTGTTTGAAATATAACCAGTTGTGGTTGTGCCCTGTGATTGGTATGAGTACCATTTAGGACAGCTGGTAGCTTATATTAAGAGAATCACAGTCTAGTTTGTCGGGTATACATGTATGAGATGCCCAATTAATATTTCATCACCTCACATACCGAAAAATTATAGAAAGTGATTCCTTATATTCATATTTGAAATAAAAATGAAAATTTAAAATTGACATTTCAAAAATACTGCCTAATAGAAACTGAAATGCACATGGTATTCCATGTTAATTTCCATAGTCCCCACCCACTGATCCTTCATTTTGCATGAACTGAGAAATTTACATCCTGTTGTAAGTTGTGGGGAAATCAATACATTGAAGCTTCATGAAGGTTTATTACAGAGAATGCAGTTAGAAATCAAAATGATACTTATAAAATAGTCAAATAACAAAAATATCCAACCTCAAAAAATAGGTGTTATGTGGTATATGGAGGTGCTCATAATGTTTAATAATTTTGTAGGATACTGGGATAGGTATGTCCAAAGAAGAAATGATTGAAAACCTCGGAACAATTGCAAAGTCAGGATCTAAGGTATAAAAAATTTGTGTTCCTAAAATTACTTATTTTGGAATATATTCTGAATCAAATGTAAAGGTATATTTGATTACTAAAGACTGTACGGAAAGTGTATATTTTATTTTTGGCATATTATAGAATTCATAGTGGGTATGTTCATTTTAATAGGAATTCTTAGAATCAATATCCAAAAAGACGGGAGATGTGGGCAGCAGCATCATTGGTCAATTTGGAGTGGGATTTTATTCCTCTTTCATGGTAGCAGAAAAAGTTGAAGTATTTTCGCAATCCAACAAACCAGGGTCTCAGGCCTTTTCCTGGACATCAGACGGGTAAATATGTCGATGTAAATCTTGATTGATTGGGGGATTCAACATTCATCACAAACAAATTGTTGTGTACAGCTTTGAATCATAATATTCATTTGTTGTATCATCTGACAAAGTAATTGTGTGAAACATCCAGATTGGCATTTGCATCTTCTTCCTTGATCCAATCAGTACTATTCAAAAGACTTGTTTTTTACAGCACTGGAAGTTATGACATGGCAGAAGCTGAGGGGGTGCAGAGGGGAACAAAAATTGTCCTGCATTTAAAGGGAGACAGCTACAACTTTGCCAAGGAGGAACGTATCAAAGGTTGGTATCAGACAGAAAGAGATTTATCAAACATTGGTATCAGATGAAAAGGATTTCAACTTGGACGAATGTTTAAAAGATTGGAGAAAAAGATGTAGACATAATTGTTGTTCACGTTAATTATCCATCTTCTGGATCACCCTTGCGTTTTGTTTACTGCTGCCAGAAATGATGCCATTATCATCTACTTGCAATATTAAAATTTCAGAGGTTATTAAGAAATACAGCAACTTCGTTGGGGTTCCTATTTACCTGAATGGAAAACGAGCGAACATTGTACAGGTGAGTGATTACCTGTTTATTAATTGGGAACAGAATGAAACTTCAACTCATCCTATTGCACATTCATACAAGAGAGCCATTGATGTCAATTATTGATGTGTAGAAAACAAAGCCTTTTCAAAACTTCTATGCATTTGAACTATTGCTATTGCAGCCCTTGTGGATGATGGAAGCGAAAGACATTACGGATGACATGCATGAGGAGTTTTACCGCTTCATTGGAAATGTATACGACAAACCTCGTTACATACTTCAGTACAAAATTGATGCTCCACTTAACATACGAGCTTTGTTCTATGTACCAGAGTACAAGCCCAGTAAGTCAGTCTGAGATGTTTAGTTTAGTATGTACAGATCTCCCCTGTCTTCTTCAATGATCAGATTTCCAGTTCTGATGTCAAGAGAGTAAATCAGTGCCATATTGGATACACTTGCTCAGTTTTGAACTATGGTTTTTTTTCCTGGTAAATTTTGAGCTTTAATGTAAATAAAATTTTTAATTTTTGATATTGAATTTAAATTTGATGCATGTTTTAAAGTTATTTTTGATTTCTTTCAGCCATGTTTGACATGAGTCGAGAGACAGATGTTAGTGTTAACTTGTACAGTAGAAAAGTGATGATTATGCCAAGGGCCAATCATATCCTGCCAAGGTGGCTCCGGTTCATGAAAGGTTAGTCAACCTGCATTTCTTATTGTCATAACTTAAAAAGTATATATGCCAAAGGAGTCCTTTTATTTTGATTCAAGCAAATTATTTGATCACACCAGATGTCAATACATGATACAACTTCTTGTCAAACATATTTTCTTGGACCCAACTTAACATAAAGTGTACTATTACTTTACAATCTTCCACTTTCAAATTACTTTGTAGTTAAGCAAATGTCAATTTTCAGCATTGTTTAACAAAAAGATTTGGATTTGAGATATCAATAATAAGATTAATGGTAGACATGTGCTGCAGAGTTGTCTTTCTTTATCTCCGTAATGTCCTGTGTTGTACAGGTGTTGTTGACAGTGAGGATATCCCGCTGAACTTAAGCAGGGAACTCCTACAAGACAGTGCTCTCATCAGGTAAAGTCGTAGTCAGAAAATATAGTCTCTCATATAGAGAGCACTCTCATCAGGTAAAGTTGTAGTCAGAAAATATAGTCTCTCACATAGAGAGCGCTCTCATCAGGTAAAGTTGTAGTCAGAAAATATAGTCTCTCACATAGAGAGCGCTCTCATCAGGTAAAGTTGTAGTCAGAAAATGTAGTCTCTCACATAGAGAGCGCTCTCATCAGGTAAAGTTGTAGTCAGAAAATATAGTCTCTCACATAGAGAGCGCTCTCATCAGGTAAAGTTGTAGTCAGAAAATATAGTCTCTCATATAGCGAGCACTCTCTTCAGGTAAAGTCGTAGTCAGAAAATGTAGTCTCTCATAATTCAAGTTTTCCAGACCCCATCAATAGCAGTAATTGTTATAAATGTAACTAAAAAAAAGAGTATTGTGGCTTCATGATCCACATGCTTCATAGCACATTTGGTGGATGACTGAATGATGACAAGAAACAATCCCTCATCAGGGGGCATAGATTCACTGAATTTTCTTGTCTGTACATGTATCTCCATCAAGTTTTTAAATAAATGTTGGAGAAGGGAGAATAAAAAAAATGAACATCCTTTTGGCTTTATCTTGATGCAAACTCGATTCAGTGTGTTTACTGCTTATATATTGAAGCATGGTATAATTTTGATTGATATATGCCTTTCTGAAAATGAATCTATTTGAATCCCTTTTGAACATGGTCATTTTGTTTGAACAGGAAGTTGAATGATGTACTGTCCAGTAAGATGATTAAATTTTTCATGGACCAAAGTAAGAAGGACCCACAGAACTACATGAAATTCTATGAGGATTATGGACTGTTCTTTAGAGAAGGCATTGTAACAACACATGACCAGGATCAAAGGGTGAGATTGAAGTAGTGATGTCAGTAACATACCAAGGCTTATTTGTTCAATCTGATGTCAAAAACATATAAAACTTTTCATTGATGTTGGAAATTAAATAATTTGTTTAAAAAAACATACATGTATGATACTGTGGTTTTATAAATATTAGTCGGCATCAATTTTCTTGAATTTAGTCATTTGCACAGTTTCAAGGGTCTTACTATAAAAGTGGTTAATATTTACGCTGGGGGTTAAGTACGTGTTTTTCCACATCCAACCTTACACGTGGAGAAAAAATACATGATAACGTAATATAGTATATATTATATCAAATATTTATAAGTATGATGTATATATGTGTGGGTGAAATTTACGCGCTTATTACATGACCGCGTAATTAGTGTGAATTTCCCCCACGCATAACCACTTATACAGTATACATTTGTGGAATTGAATTCTTTAGTATACACTGTACATTTGTAGAATTGAATTCTTTAGTATACACTGTACATTTGTAGAATTGAATTCTTTAGTATACATTTGTAGAATTGAATTCTTTAGTATACACTGTACATTTGTAGAATTGAATTCTTTAGTATACATTTGTAGAATTGAATTCTTTAGTATACATTTCGATGAAACCGCAGTATAAGCATGTGAAAATGTGTAATTGCATTGGATAAATTTAATGTGTGGTCCAAACAGTTGAGATTTTGTAGAATGATTGTAACTTTGTGTGGAGATATTGTGGTGATGATTATACCGAGGTGTGTAGATATTGTAGTGATGATTGTGCTGAGGTGTGGAGATTTTGTAGTGATGATTATACTGAGGTGTGGAGATATTGTAGTGATGTTTGTGCTGAAGTGTGGAGATATTGTAGTGATGATTATACTGAGGTGTGGAGATATTGTAGTGATGTTTGTGCTGAGGTGTGGAGATATTGTGGTGATGATTATACTGAGGTGTGGAGATATTGTAGTGATGATTGTGCTGAGGTGTGTAGATATTGTAATGATGATTATACTGAGGTGTGTAGATATTGTAGTGATGATTATACTGAGGTGTGGAGATATTGTAATGATGATTATACTGAGGTGTGTAGATATTGTAGTGATGATTGTGCTGAGGTGTGGAGATATTGTAGTGATGATTGTGCTGAGGTGTGGAGATTTGTAGTGATGATTATACTGAGGTGTGTAGATATTGTAGTGATGATTATACTGAGGTGTGTAGATATTGTAATGATGATTATACTGAGGTGTGTAGATATTGTAGTGATGATTGTGCTGAGGTGTGTAGATATTGTAATGATGATTATACTGAGGTGTGGAGATATTGTAGTGATAATTGTGCTGAGGTGTGGAGATATTGTAGTGATGATTGTGCTGAGGTGTGTAGATATTGTAGTGATGATTATACTGAGGTGTGGAGATATTGTAATGATGATTATACTGAGGTGTGTAGATATTGTAGTGATGATTATACTGAGGTGTGTAGATATTGTAATGATGATTATACTGAGGTGTGGAGATATTGTAGTGATGATTGTGCTGAGGTGTGGAGATTTGTAGTGATGATTATACTGAGGTGTGGAGATATTGTAGTGATGATTATACTGAGGTGTGTAGATATTGTAGTGATGATTATACTGAGGTGTGGAGATATTGTAGTGATGATTGTGCTGAGGTGTGGAGATTTGTAGTGATGATTATACTGAGGTGTGGAGATATTGTAGTGATGATTATACTGAGGTGTGTAGATATTGTAATGATGATTATACTGAGGTGTGTAGATATTGTAGTGATGATTGTGCTGAGGTGTGTAGATATTGTAATGATGATTATACTGAGGTGTGGAGATATTATAGTGATGATTGTGCTGAGGTGTGGAGATATTGTAGTGATGATTGTAACTTTGTGGGGAGATATTGTAGTGATGATTGTGCTGAGGTGTGGAGATATTGTAGTGATGAGTGTGCTGAGGTGTGGAGATATTGTAGTGATGATTATACTGAGGTGTGGAGATATTGTAGTGATGATTGTACTGAGGTGTGGAGATGTGGTAGTGATGATTGTGCTGAGGTGTGGAGATGTGGTAGTGATGATTGTGCTGAGGTGTGGAGATGTGGTAGTGATGATTATACTGAGGTGTGTAGATATTGTAGTGATGATTGTGCTGAGGTGTGGAGATGTGGTAGTGATGATTGTGCTGAGGTGTGGAGATGTGGTAGTGATGATTATACTGAGGTGTGTAGATATTGTAGTGATGATTATACTGAGGTGTGGAGATATTGTAATGATGATTATACTGAGGTGTGGAGATATTGTAGTGATGATTATACTGAGGTGTGTAGATATTGTAGTGATGTTTGTGCGGAGATGTCGTCTTATATTGTGAATGTGTTTTGTAGGAGAGGATTGCGAAGCTGCTGAGGTTTGAATCTTCTAAGACAGCCCCCGGGGAGTTAATTGGTCTGGATGATTACGTGGACAGGATGAAGGCTGGGGCACGAGACGTCTTCTACCTGTCTGCTCCGAAGTAAGTAAAAGCAGAAATTGAAACGTTCATGTGACTGTAGAGGGTTATGGGACCATGGTTTTCAATTTCCAATTGTGATGTGTTCAGAGCTTTACAAATAAAATAGTGCCATAAGCAGACTACTTCACTGAATTAAAGTTTTAATGAAATTACAGAATCACATACAGACACTGTTCACTTGGAACAAAATTTCTCAAGAGGTTTCACTTTCCATCTTGAAAAGTTATTTATCATAAACAGGTTGATGTTTTTAAACCATGTATCGGTTCAGGAGAGTATGATTGATTTCATGGAGCTACTTCAGTGTGGAAATGTGTTTTCATTCCTTTTAGATCTCAAGCTAGGGAGCATTAGACTGAAATTAATAACACAGACTGCCAAATAGATCAAATTTAATGATTCCTAACAGTTCTTTTAGTTTTCTGTATGACACTTCATGCTTTTAACTAGTCGACAGTTGGCAGAGAGATCTCCATACTTGGAAGCTTTACAGAAAGAGGACAAAGAAGTGTTGTTTTTGTACGAGCCGTATGATGAACTCGTTCTCATGAACCTGGGCCAGTTTTACAAGAAAAATCTCAAATCTATTGAGAATGAGATCACCAGTACGAACACAGATGAAGAAATTGATGCAGCAGACTCAGGCAGTCTGTCTAGGTCTGAAGCCAATGATCTAATGGACTGGTTATCAAACACTCTCCTAAACAAAGTCAGCAAGGTTAAGGTAGGGAGTCTTAAAATGCAGGGTCACTGATAGAA
This sequence comes from Ostrea edulis, assembly GCF_947568905.1. Lineage (NCBI taxonomy): Eukaryota > Metazoa > Mollusca > Bivalvia > Ostreida > Ostreidae > Ostrea > Ostrea edulis. The sequence continues at coordinate 102,150,840 of NC_079165.1, forward strand.
ATCTCTTAAGTTTTTGTAAAAACAGTAGTTATTTAGGGACGAGATCAAAAGTTCAATTTCAGAGAAAAATCTAAATTCACATAGTTTTCACCAAGACCCCCCCCCCCCCCCCCTTTAAAACTGAATATGATGAATTTTGATTTTAATCTAACATTGATCTTTTGATTTGCCCTTTAATGAAAAATGGAGGTGATGAAAAGATAAAAAATTGATTTTGTCCTGTTTTACTTAAATGTGTCTTCTCCTCAGTACTTGTTTGTCACAACAAATATTAGAATGTATTTGCTCTAGAGTATTTCTGGCATGATCATGAATTAGAAATAAACAGCTGTGTTTTTCCATTCAGGTAACAAAAAGGTTATCCTCCCATCCGTGTGTGATAACTGTAGCGGAGATGGCATCAGCCAGGCATTTCCTGAGGACCACGCTGGCTGGCAAGAGTCAAGAGGAGAGGTACAGACTACTGCAACCCACACTGGAAATCAATCCCAGGTAATGGACAGAAGACCGGGCAAAGGGCCGAAAAAACCATCTCCTTAGGTGTCTTTGGATAACGTTTTGATACATTCTTATATTGTAAAGAAATCAACATTATTTAAAAAAAAAACCCCAGTCATTTTGAAAGTTCATTTATTCGGCAGTGTGCCACCTTTTGAGATCCCTGCAGGTACACGTATGAAAGAGAAGCAGTATTATCTGTTTACTTCAGCATGTCAGTTCAACACAATGAATTTGCAGGAAAATGATACACACAGAAAATAATGCTAATATAAATATCTAAGTGTGGACTTATTTTGCAGTCATCCCTTGATAAAGAAAGTTCACTCCTTACAGCAAAGTAATCCGGAACTTGGGAGACTGGTGATTGAGCAGGTAAGGGAAAAGTTACCTTTATTAATGGTCTGCTGATGTTCTGATTCCACATTTAAATTCAGTAGTTCTCTATAGAGTATGCAAAACTTCAGATAATTATCATTAAGGACTAATTTAGATAAAATTCTAACCATTTCAATCTAATTTTCCGTACCCCTCCCCCCCCCCCCCCCCCCTCCCATAAGAAATGTCCCTGTTAATGAAAAACATTCCTATTTTGACTTTCAAAAAATATAAGGGATAAAACTACAAATTAGAATGTTTTTGAGTGTTACTTGTGTTACCTACAATCTTAGTGGTTCAAGCCTCAAGTGAAATTAAGACTTTTTCCTTATTGACCCCCAGCAGGGTACTTTCCTGTTCCCAGCAAGGAAGCATATCCTCATCTGATTGACAAGTTATATTGAATTAATCTCTGATAATATTCACTGCCAGGAAATGTTTTTTATCAATGAGAAATTCATACACATGCATAGTACACAACACAACCCACAATGCTTTATCATAGTTGTACATGTGTGTACATATGTTTGTTCAATTTTGGACGAGTTCAAGGTGTTAATTTAAGAAATCTATGGTTTGTAGAAAAATAACAGGAAGAAAAAGACAGTCAATATATATTTGTAATATCCCACATTTTTTCTGAACTAGCTTGAAATGACAGGTACTACCAAATGTGGCAAAACTGTTTTCATAACTGTCCTGAAAAATAGTGTTTTTACAGTTGTTTACTATATGTTAGTGATCAGAATGACAAGAAAATTAGTGACTTCTGATTGGGCGGTAAAAATTAGACTTGCTAAGTCCGAAAAAAGCTGCATCCCAAATTGGTTGTCCTGAAAAGTGTTGTCATCTTGAAAGTTACAGAGGAGGTGTAGTATTTTATGGCTGTTTGAAAGCCCTGCATGGAAGGTTTTGGAATTCTATAGTAGTTACTGTGTCTCTGACCATCTTCAGTATTTTAAAACTTGCTGAGTGTATATTCAGTACTATAGTAGACAATGATCAGAGAAAAATCGCTTATATGTTTTTAAGTCCATACATGCCAACTTTTAAAAATCCCCATGGGGGATTTTGCGCGCGACGACCTTTTTTCAAAGCTCAAAATTCACGTCATTTTAGCATGAAAATAAATATTTGTCTTTTCAAATAAAATATCAATCAAATCATTGTAAATGTATCATATATTAACACAACATCAAGTGTGTTTGACCATTAACTATATAAAAAAAAAACTTTGAAAGATATACATAAATATTTTTATTAAAATCATCTAATCAGCAAAATTTTTTTCCAATAAGTCACATAAATATCAAATAATACTTAAGGTTGCATCATTTTACACCATACAATAAACATTGGCTGGTCTATATATCAAAATTTAAATTAAAGCACATGCATTTAGGTACGACTACAAAGACGATCTTGTTTGTCTGTAAAAATGGGCTTGCAGAGTCTGGTGGAATAATCAGCATTGCAACCAGAAAAGGAGTGATCTGCCCTGCTATGAAGTTTGTGAACAAAACCTTTGCACCCATGACATCTGAAATAATTACCAGGAAAAAAACACATTAAAATATACGATTTTACTTGTAAATTAAGGCTACTTGCTAAATATAAAATTCAGTACAGACTTGTGCGAGTTACGCATCACAAAGTATATTTAATGAATACTATACTATATAGATTATATAATACATCGCTATAGACGGATAGATTTGGATAGCCTATATTATCATAGTTGGAAAAAATATATATTTGACGTACCTTATTGCAAATTTTGGATGCTGTCAGCGAGAGGCAAAAATTGAGAATGTCCGATTGTTTGGTGGTGACACTATCATCGTTGTCATTCACGTTTGTGTAAAGGATATGTCAATTTGAAATCTGTCTTCCCGATTAATTACTATCAAAACATGCTTCGCACTGTCCAATAAACACCCCGACAGAAGCAGACCAACCCGACACCATACGACACAGGTAAACAGCAATGGCTGACTATTGTCCCGATTTCTGATTGGCCAGTTCAGAAATGACGCGGGATTTCAAATTCCGGTTGGAAATGGGGGTTTGTTGTCGTAAAATGGGAGATATTTTTAGAAAATCGGAATTTCGGGGTATTTCTGCAATCCCGATCGAGATATTGGGATTTGTCTTTTCAGTTGCTTCAAATCGGGAGAATCCCGCACAAATCGGGAAAGTTGGCATGTATGTAAGTCTTAAGGTTAAAAGTCAAGGTCATATTCAGATACTCGGTACTTGATGTTGGATTGTGTGATGCAAGAAGTTTATAAGTACATGTATTTCTAAACAGTGGTTTGAAGAAGACAGCTTTATATTTTGAAGCCTGAAGGTCAAAGCCAAGGTCATAATTAGAATATTGAATGTGGGATTGTGTTACTATATCTTGAATATTTTTCAATCAATAGACTTCTTATTCTGACAGTACTTAAGTGGACAATGGTCAGAGATATACATCTATACAATTTGAAATCAATTGCCAATATCACAAGAAGTAAATTACTTTGGGATTGTATGGCAGACTAACTCAAGAATTATACAATCCACAAACTTACTATTTGGTGCAGTGTAGATGATGATTTTATAGTTTTAAAAACCTATGAATTTTAAGCCTTAAGGTCAAAGTAGCACATCATTGAGCTAAGTTTGCATTAACTTTGTTCTAGTTCTGCACTTGGCTGGTACTAGGGAAGTATTCCTATATTTTCTATGATGTTCAAAAATTGTAATATATTTCCCCTCCCCATGCATCTCTATACAGTATAAAGTTTTTCCACAGTATTGGACATACACTGGTAAATGAGAAATCATGATTAAAATTAAATTCCATGCAGTGAAATTTATTCATTTTACATGACGCATACACATAAATCTAAAATCCATTTCCATTATTTTAAAAAAAGGTTATTTGTAGTAAGTTAACTGTAAAAAAAAAAAAAAAAAAAAAAGCCTTAAAAAATTATGCAGTCATTAAAAAATCATTCTCTCTACTCTTGGAAGTCTAGCAAACAAACTGTGCACTGTGATGACACAGAAGAAGGCCTATTTGGAAACTGTGAACTGTCAGGTGTTTTTGTTCAAGGATGGGACCCTTATGGTGAAAATTCATGATTTCTTATAAGAATGTCTTGACATTGAACAATCAGAATGAGTCCATACAGTGTGGAGTTAATTTCCCCTGGGTAGGTGCTCTGGTGGTAAGGTGGGGATAATAGTGAAAATGTATCATTTCTTTAAAAATCCTCTTGACATGTCAAACAGAGGCAAAATGATATTGAGAAGAAAAGCCTCTATCAAAATTATGAAATTTATGGCTCTTGGATTCCAAAATTAAGGCTTGTGTTGTGAAAATACATATTTCTTTTTAAGTATTGAAGTTCATGCTAGGCATAAATTAAAGGTTGATTATGAGTTTGAAAGATGGTCTTATTGCTCCAACAGCATGCAACTTTTGTCATGTGATGTTCAGTTGTATGTTAAAGCTCATGAGCATGGACCTCTTGTACAAACAAACCACAGAAACTTATACCTGTAGAAAAACTAGTGATACAATGTCTTACAATGTCTAATGTAAGTGATACAATGTCTTACCTGATCATTTGCCCACATGTGTGTACATTGGTTCACACCTGTATATAAGATTTAAGTCTTACCTTTTACTGCTCACTTGAACACCAAGTGAACTTTTCTGATTACCCGTTCTCCCTAGTTTGTAAACTTTTAATAATACACATTTTCTCAATTTTTTCTCTAGAACAAGGGGGCCAATTTCAACTAAACCCTATACAGAGCATCTTGTATGTTGAAATGAAGGGTTATGCCCCATTTGAAGGGGAAATAAACAAGAAAGGTAAAAATATTGTGGACCCTTTAAAACTGGTTTCATGAACCACTGGGCTAGAAAAAATGAAAGTTATGTGAAACCTTTCTGACATAATGTAGGTTCTATATTGTTAAAAAAATCGAGGCCCCAGGGTATATGATGGGGCCACAATAGGGAACTAAAGTTTTACATATGAATATTTTGAAAATAATTCAAAAATCATTTTCTCAAGAACACCAGGGCTTTGATCAGTCATATTAATATGCAAGCATCATCAGGTAGTACAGATTCCAGCAACATGGCCCAAGCGGGTAGGATAGGGTTCCAAAAGGGGATCAATTTTTTTCGAATGACAGTCTATGGGAAGTTATTTAAAAAAAATTATTAAAAACAGCAGGACCTTATATGATTAGTCATAAAAAACAAGAATACACGGGTAGTGCAGATTCAAGTTTGTTAAATCATGGTCCTTTTCTGGGGGGGGGGGGGATGCGCGAAGGATGGGACATAAAATATTTACATAAGAATTTATAGGAGAAAATGTTATTCTCAAGAGCAGAATTAACATACTGAAGTATTCTTTGGTATTGCAGAATCAAGTTGGTTTATATCATTTCTCTCTGGTTAGGGCCACAATACAGATTAAGGGAAAATGTGTTGTGTAAATCTTTTCAAAGAACATCAGTGCCATGATTAGTGTGTAATCATCCTCAGGTAGTGTAGATTCAAGTTTGTTTGAATCATGGTCCTGGGAGTAGGGTGGGGATCAAAATAGAATCTTTAGAAATATTCTTCTCAAAAACCACTTCCATGATTAGTCATATTTATATGCAAGCATGCAGATTCATATTTAATCAAATCATGGCCCTAGGGGTTAAGGTGGAACTAAAATAGGCATTCAGAGGTTTACATGAAAATATGTAGGGAACTTTATAATATTCTTTTCAAGAGTAGCAGCACCACACTACATCAATATGCAAATATTCCTAATTTGTGTGGATCCAAGTTTTTTCTTTTCTAGTTATTGACCATTGGGGTAAGGGTGGGGCTAAAATCAGGGATATTGAGTGTATATTGTTTAAAGTCCCGCAGGAGAATTTTTCACTCATATGGAGACGTCACCATTGCTGGTGAAGGACTGCAAAATTTAGGCATATGCTCAGCGCTTATGGCCTTTGAGCAGGGAGGGATCTTTATCTTGCCACACCTGCTGTGACACAGGAACTCATTTTTAGTGGTCTCATCAGAGGGACCGCCCCATTTAGTTGCCTCTTACAACAAGCAAGGGGTACTGAGGACTTATTCTAACCCGGATTCCCAGGGGCTAAAATCAGGGATGAAATTTGACATAATACACGAATATAGGGAAAACAAAATTTAAAAAAAATCTTCTCCTGAACATCAAGGCCATGTTAGTAATTTAGAAATTGAAACATGCACAGGTTATGTGGATTGAAGTTTAATTATTGGTAAGTCATGATTCCTGGGAGCTATATATAGGTTGATTACTGGTAAGTCATGATTTCAGGGAGCTATATATAAGTTGATTACTGGTAAGTCATGATTCCAGGGAGCTATATATAGGTTGATTACTGGTAAGTCATGATTTCAGGGAGCTATATATAGGTTGATTACTGGTAAGTCATGATTCCAGGGAGCTATATATAGGTTGATTACTGGTAAGTCATGATTTCAGGGATCTATATATAGGTTGATTACTGGTAAGTCATGATTTCAGGGAGCTATATATAGGTTGATTACTGGTAAGTCATGATTCCTGGGAGCTATATATAGGTTGATTACTGGTAAGTCATGATTCCTGGGAGCTATGTATAGGTTGATTACTGGTAAGTCATGATTTCAGGGAGCTATGTATAGGTTGATTACTGGTAAGTCATGATTTCAGGGAGCTATATATAGGTTGATTACTGGTAAGTCATGATTCCTGGGAGCTATATATAGGTTGATTACTGGTAAGTCATAATTTCAGGGAGCTATATATAGGTTGATTACTGGTAAGTCATGATTTCAGGGAGCTATATATAGGTTGATTACTGGTAAGTCATGATTCCAGGGAGCTATATATAGGTTGATTACTGGTAAGTCATGATTTCAGGGAGCTATATATAGGTTGATTACCGGTAAGTCATGATTCCAGGGAGCTATATATAGGTTGATTACCGGTAAGTCATGATTTCAGGGAGCTATATATAGGTTGATTACCGGTAAGTCATGATTTCAGGGAGCTATATATAGGTTGGGGTCATAAACGGGGTAAATTTTTATCGTTGGAATGTAGAGGGTAAAAATTCTTTTTAAAATCTTCCAAGGTGACTTAGCTGAGCATTCTGGTCCATAAGCCTCTTGTTTCCCAAGCTTCAGGAATACTACTTCTCATCTAGATCTTGGTATCTGTTGATTATAATAAAGAATAAGTGTAGAAAATTAAGGTTCCTGGAAGGGTGACAATACATGTATGTCTATTCTTATAAAGTACAGTGTAGAGATAAATTACTGAGAACAAGTTTGCATGAAAGAAAAGTACATGTAGCTATCGAACCGCTGTTTGTTCCTTAATACTATCGAAGACAAGGTTGTCTCCTTGACCTCAACATGGTGCTCTTTCAATTCATTCTGCTTGTCATTAAGAGGTAGCATTTTGTTTTTCTATCTTTTAAATCTAGCTTGCTGAGTTTTGAGAACACATGTTCTAATTTGTGACATATCAGTTTTAGTGTCTCTGCATTCGGGTTTTGCTATGGGTGCGATGTAACCAGCACATTGACTCTGAGGGGGCTGAGGGTTATATATAGGTGCACTGGAAAAGAATAGTTTACATATCCAGGATTAAAACCAGGATTGCAGAGATTGTTGATCATTTGTGACTCCATTGTGCTGTAATTTCAAGGGTTGTACTCACATATACTTATTTCTTGCTTTCACCATTGTTTTTCCTCTTCTCTCACTCTTTTTTTAATATTACCACTCCATGACTATGTAGCACAATTTGACTCTATCTTCAGGAAACAGGAAAAAATCATTACAGAGACTGATTTTAAACAGCATCTATTCTTCTTAACTGCATTTCGTATCTGATTTTAACATATACAGTGGCATTTGCATGAATATTGCTTGACACAAAATGGGATACCTATTGATTTATAAGAATAAATGTGAAGAGTAAAGGCAATTGAAGGGAAGATCCTGAATATTGTTTGTGTACAAGAGACATTGATGATCTAAATTCAATGACACTTGAATGGATACTACCTTGCTCAATTTCTATTGATTTTCAAGCTTATGTGTGTAGGGTCAAGTTCATTGTAGGGAACAATTCTAAAGGAACTGGTGTACAAGATGGACTAATTTTTTAAAATGGATTTTAATGACTCTATAGCTTTTTATTTTTGAAAATAAAAAAAAATCAAAGAGCAAGCTCATAGAGGAAAATTCACAGATGTTGTCTGTATGCAAGATTTAACTGATATTTCTTGTTGATTTTTTAAATGAAGCTACCTTGGATAAACATCTTGGTTCTTATAAGTTTTTAATGTTGAATATTCAAAGTTGAAGTTAGTATTGTGAAATTTTTGACATACCCATAGTGCAAAAAGGTGCTCCAGTTTGTAGTACCTGTAATCAAAATTCCAAGGTGATCAAGGTGGCTACTCATATACAAAATTTGTCTTCTCCAGAGGAGCTTCATGTTAAGGCACCAAGCTTGCCAAAATTGGTTTGCTACTGAAGTAGTTGAAGGTTAGGTCAAAGTTAACATCCTCTCAAGAACGACTGCATGCAATGTTTCCAATGATGGTAAAGGTCCCGAAGATGTGTTGCAGCTAATAAGGACAGTGTTTTAATTTCCAAAATAGATAATAAACATCCAATCATTGAAAATTCAATGTTAATTTCACAATTTTTACATTTTATACATGCTGTCAATGGGTGATAGGGTGGAAGGGGAGTCACTATTTGAGGTGGTGGATCCAAAGGAAGTAAGGTAGTAGAATTTTTTGTCTTATTGAAAAGGATGAAGAAAACTTCAAACATCATCAATGTAACCTCACAGAATCAACATTTGGATGGTAGACCTATGGAAATGAGATTTTCTACCATCTTGGGCATTGTATGCCAAAAACATTTTGTTGACATATATAGATTTTATCCATATCATGTACGCTGCATAAAATACCAGAAGATTCAATCTAATCATGTCAAGAATTCCCTCTAGTGTTTGTTTTGAAAAAGTTTGTTCTCCTGATCCCTTAGCTACTGGTAATATAGTGGTATATTTATGTGTGGTGGTCAGCTGGGTTCGATTGTTGGTGGCCAGATAGTTCAGTTGGTAGAGCATCTGATTAGAGATTCAGGGGGCCTGGGTTCATTCCTGGTCTGGTCTGTTGCATTTTCTCCCTTCCTAGTATTACATCTGGTGCCATAGATCAGCCCCTGGAACTGACAGGTGAAAATGCCTGCCAGGGGATAAAGATCTACATGGTTTGATGTCTTCAAGTGTGAAGACATTTAAGGAGGGAGGAATGTAGCAGTCAGCTGGGTTTGATCACTGTTGGCTAGAGCACCTGACTAGAGATTCAGGGGGCCCAGATTTGAATCTCAGTCTGCTCCATTGCATTTTCTCCCTTCCTGTTAAATGTGTAAGTGTATAAGACTATTTTCAATTTTGAAAAAAAGACCATGTATTTTGTATTTTTTTGCTTTTCTGCAAACTCTGCTCTTTACTGTGTTATGTTTTATTTCAATTTCTTTTTAAAAACTTAAAGTTTGAGTCTTCCTTTATTCAATTACATATTAGGGTAAGTTCAAGGTTCGAGACGATTAGGTCTCTAAGTAGGGGTGAATCAATATATCGATATATCAAGGCGATTAGGTCTCTAAGTAGGGGTGAATCAATATATCGATACATAGAAATGTACCGGTATACACCTGTCCAACGATATACGATACGGTGTTTCGACGATACGATATAATGTCGGGTTTAAAAATAGCCCTTTTAATAGTTGGGATCGAAGTTCATAATTTAAAAATGGCTTTTAACAGGAACACGATTCCTGACTTTAATAACCGCTTTTACATTGTGACATTGGAGATTCCTCAGACTTTAATACCCGCTTTTACATTGTGACATCAGAGATTCCTCAGACTTTAATACCCGCTATTACATTGTGACATTGGAGATTCCTCAGACTTTAATACCCGCTATTACATTGTGACACATCGGAGATTCCTCAGACTTTAAAACCCGCTTTTACATTGTGACATCAGAGATTTCTCAAGACTTTAATCCTCGCTTTTACATTGTGACATCAGATATTCCTCAGACTTTAATACCCGCTTTTACATTGTGACATCAAAGATTTCTCAGACTTTAATCCCCGCTTTTACAGTGTGACATTGGAGTTTCCTCAGACTTTAATTGTCATTGTTTGTTTTGTTTGAAATAAAAGATATTAAAAACCACTTCATTTTAAATTTTGATATTTTGCTTCAGAAAATGCTTAACTACATTGTATATCCAATATATCGGATATCACATCTGACAGAAAATATTGTATCGTATCGTATCAGAAAATCTTGAGCAATACACACCCCTATCTCTAAGACAAGCAGACGAATGCTTTGGGGCATTTTGGTTGATTTGTACACATACAAATTTTTATAAACATATCACATCAACAAAGATCTGTCCACATTTCCAAACATTTTTTTTAATATGCATGAAATTATAACAGTAACATCATACCATAGAGTTCTGTTAACATCACATGATCACACCAAATGTAAACTGCAGGTACACCTAACTAACGCATCACTGAAAATGTCCCAGCAATTCTGTACACTGGGAGATATACTGTAGATGGAAAAGTCATCAATACACGCTAGACTAATCTGTTATACAATAGTGTTGACAAGCTCATACTTCAACTCCCTGTATTAGTTATCAGACAGGTCATTTACATCAGTCCATCTGATACGTGCATTTTGTGAGATAGCAATTATCAGATATGTTCTTGAATAAAAATAGTAGCTATTTCATGTAAATTAAAGCATATGTCCTGGGTGTTAAGATACGATTATGAAATGCTTTTTTAGCTCACCTGAACCAAAGGTTCAAGTGAGCTTTTCTGATCACATTTTGTCCGTCGTCCGCCTGTCTTATCGTCTGTCTGTCTGTAAACTTTTCACATTTTCGACTTCTTCTCTAGAACCACTGGGCCAATTTCAACCAAACTTGGCCAAAAGCATCCTTGGGTGAAGGGCTTTCTAAGTTTGTTCAAATGAAGGGCCATGTCCCTTTCAAAGGGGAGATAATCACAAAAATGCAAAAATAGGGTGGGGTCATTTAAAAATCAAGAATTACTGGGCCAGAAGAGCTGAAATTTACCTGAAAGCTTCCTGACATATTGCAGATTCAAGTTTGTTCAAATCATGGCCCCTGGGGGTAGGATGGGGCCGTAAGGGGGGATTAAAGTTTTACATACAAATATATAAGAAAAATCTTTAAAAATCTTCTTCTCAAGAACCACAGAGCCAGAAAAGCTGAGATTTACATGAAAGCTTCCTGACATAATGCAGATTCAAGTGATGGGGCCACAAGTGGGGGGGGGGGGGGGGAATCAAAGTTTTACATACAAATATATAGTTAAAATCTTTTTCTCAATAACCACTGAGTCAGAAAAGCTGATATTTACAAGAAAACTTTCTGACACAGTGCAGATTCAAGTTTGTTCAAATCATGGCCCCTCGGGGGTGGGGGTAGGGGGGCCACAAGTGGGGGGGGGGGGGGGGGGGGGGGTCAAAGTTTTACATACAAATATAAGGAAAATCTTTAAAAAATCTTCTTCTCAAGAACCATTGGGCCAAAGAAGTTGACATTTACATGAAAGCTTTCTGACGTAGTGTAGATTCAAGTTTGCAAAAATCATGGCCTCCAGGGGTAGTTGGGGCCATAATAGGGACTAAGGTTTTACATGCAAATATATATGGAAAGTCTTCAGATATGGGCCAAGGTGACTCAAGTGAGAGATGTGGCCCATGGGCCTCTTGTTATTTTATTCTTTTTATTATCTATAGATGATATGAATATTTGAGCATTTAAAAGGTTTTTTTATTCTAATTCTAATGTGCTGCTAATAAACAATGGTGTGGAAACAAAACACATAATGAGTTGTTGTCTGTACATTGTTGCATATTGTTTGGACAACATTCTTTTAAACATATGATTTTTTAAAAAGTTCTTGGTAATAAATATTCCATTCAGTATAACTTGAACAAGTTTGGAATTGTCATGGAATGGCCCTGGCTGTTTTCTTCAACATAATTGTTTGAATTATCATTATGATCTCAACATTTTTGTTGTGGCATTTTGTTGTTATAACATGATGCTTATTTGGCAAATATTACACACAATTTTGTTTAGTGGTAGTGAATTTTTCATATCAAAATGTGTTTCTTGGTGTCTTCTTCATTGTTGGAGTTAACTTTTCACATAGGTAACTTCTATTAAAAAAATGATGGGTCAATTTCACTTAAACTTGGCCCAAAGTATCCTAAAGTGGTGAAGAGAATTCAAGTTTCTTGAAATGAAGACACGCTCTTTTCAAAGAGGAGATAATGAGAATTAAGCATTAATTACATTGTAAGAATCTTCTCAAAAACCTCTGGACCAATTTCAACCAAACTTGGCACAAAGTACTGTTGTGAAGGGGATTCAAGTGTAGGAAAATGAAATGCCATACTCTCTTTAATAGGGGAAATAATGAAAGTCATGGACAAATGGATGTTATATTTAAGAAATATTCTTTTCAAGAACCCACGGGCCAATTTCAACCGGACTTGGTACAATGCATCTTTAAGTAATTTAGGGGCTTTCAGATTTATTCAAATTATGACAGTGTTTCTTTTTAAAGGGAGATGATCTATAGAAAATAAATGTAGTGAAATTGAGGTGGGCTTGCTTTAATATCTTCTCCTGAACCACTGGATTTAGAATTTAAAAATGTTGACAGACACATCATCATACAGTGTAGAAGTTTATTGATAGGCCATTGGCCAGAAACTTTGATAGGAATATGCAGGGAACTACTTCACCTTCTCAAGTGTAGCAAGACTGTAGTATATTTCATGTGTTCATGTGTAGATTCAGTTTAATTTAAATTGTTTTCTCTTGCACTTACATTGATGCATTTATGTTTTTGAAAATGGCTATCTATGGCAATCCTGGTGAAGATTTCAATGGCATCTCATTACCCGATTGCTTCCTTTATGTATAAAACATTTAATTGGAAAGACTTTCTGAGTATTCAAAGGTGCCCCCCCCCCCCACCACCACCACATTAGGTTGAGCTATGATGGGAAATACAGACCTTAAAATTCTCTCAAGCAAAACTTTCAAATTAATATGAAAGCATTTTTCTATTACCATATTTGTTCTATAATAAACATATTTGCAAATTACCTATTAATTTTAATGTAGAGTCCATGACGTGTTGCGATTTTGAATCAAAGTTTAGATTTTTATTGATTTGCAGGGTTAATTTAACTCGTGAGCATTTGCAGCACACAGTGATCAACATGTACATGATATGAATTTTTTATGTGGTTAGCCTCCTAATCTTTCAGAATGAGATTTTGTGGTTACTATCATATCTGTAATGAACTATTAATACATGCCTTTGACGAAGGGATTTTTCTAAATCAAAGAAAAACAACAAAAATAGTTCTTTTCATTTGTACACTTTAGCCTGCACAGATTTTGTCAGCAAGATGAAATAAGCTGTTGTGTATAGGTACCCAGATATGAGGTGGTCATTATCAGCTTAGTCATGTTTATCTAGGTCATCCCCCTCCCAGAAATAAAAATCACTTGCCCTATTGGTAGAGGACAAAAGGACATTTAGTTTATAGGGATCCGAAAGAACTTTGTGATACACAAAATAATATAGAACAAACAGTAAACATAATTCTGTTTGTTTTCATCTGATGTGATTGTAGAGTACATAATGAAAATTACCTTTTGTAGTTTCAGTGAAGAAAAATTTGAATTATCGATAATTGTAAAATAATTCCTTGATAGGTTAACACTGAACTTTTTTCCCCCTCCACTCGTATGATAATACAATGGTTAACAGTGAACTTTTTTCCTTCAGTTGTATGATAATGCGATGGTACATGCGGGTTTGGTGGATGACCCCAGAACAATGGTGGACAGGCTGAACGAACTCCTAGAAAAAGCCCTAGACAAACACTGATTTGGACATGCCTGTAAAGGGCGTCTAATGATGGGAGATGCTGATGTGCATTAACACTGAATATTTTCCGTGAAAAAGGTGTTTGATTAACTGCTTTACTGCAACAATTCCTGTATGTTTTATGGGAGGGACTTTAGTATTGAACATTACACGGAGACTTGAGAGAATGGCCACGTAAAGCAGTAGAGAACCGTCACTATATGGATTATGTTTTACCTTAGGGACTACAGAGTGCATATGTGTTAACTAACTTGTCTGTGATTCAATAAAAATATTACTGATTATCGTTTGTTTTGTGTTTTATAACTCGGGGTGAATATCTAGAAAAAAGGAACGTACAGATTGTTTTGTTGCTAGACAGAAACCTTATGAAAGAGATCCAAACCAAGTCTTTCAAATTAGAACAAACCAAAGTTATTAAGTAGGCTGACATAGATACCAGCCCCTCCAGAATGTGTGTATCGGGACACCCAGGCCATCACTTCACACAAATCTGGGACATGAATGTCGCAGATAATTTTACATGACTCAATATAACCTACACCAAAACTGTTGTTCAGGTACACCAATTTAAGGTAGCTCACTACATTTTATGACATTACGTCACAAGATAGCGATTCAAATGTTTACTTGTATATCGCTTGATTGGATTGTATATCTACGTAGCTCAATTAATGGATAAGGAATATTACTAACCCGCAGATCTTGAGATCAAATCTGCCAATGTCTTTTATCTAATAGAAATAAGTTTTTTCCCCTACAAATAGCATATTTTTTGCATTTTTGACATGTACTTACAGAGCATGTTTTGCATAGCAAGATTTGCTTCCTAATCTGACAGTATCTAGGTGTTGGTTGTATAGTGGATTCAAGACAGTTGCATGTTTGACTAAAAGCCATTCCCATCTACAGTAAAACCTCTCTAATCTGACATGCACTGGGAGACCAATTTTTTGTTGGAATACACAGTATGTCAGAATAAGCAGTGTAAAAAAATGAAAATTAAAAGGGTCTGAATGCACAGGTGTCAGATTAGACAGTTTTCACTGCATTACTATTTACCAGGTACCCATAGTATTACTGACTTTAGTCAGTGTTCCATTTCTCAATGAGATAATAATCTTCATGGTTTCATTTCGGAATACAGTAATCAATCAATTAGAACATGCTTTCTTACCTCATCCAAATTGCAACTCAGTAGTAAATGAGTCATCCTGAACCGTTGAGTTAGTGCCCCTAAATTTTTTTCTAAGTTCAGTATGTGATCAGTCTTATAATTTTGGTGGACTAAGGCTCCCATCTCCCAAAGTTTTTGGGTGTGTCAGTTTGAGTACAGTAAACCTGAAGAGTTGCTATGCTTCACATGATACAAAGCATGCTCAAATATACTGCATGTAAAGGATATCCAATCCAGTATCATTATTTAAACAATTGAAATACTTTCTTTTTGTTGTTTTATTGGGTGATGAATTGCAGAAAAAATTCTTAACACGCATTAGCAGGTTAAATAAATTTTTCTGTAGTGGATGTTACCTTCATCTATTTGACCTTGATGATACTCCATATTTGGTAATGACTATGTGAACTGGTGGTATTAAAAAACCGAAACAAAATAGTTTGCGAGTGTGTTCATTGTCTACAATGAAAGCAATGTAAATTTCAAAAGAAATAAAATTCAGCTAATGTAAATATCCAAATATGCATTTTGCATAATCAGATTGGAGTGAATTTGTATGCTGCGAAGTCTGCAAATAAACATTGCAATATATTATTGAAAACTGCCTACAAATCCGACACCTGTGCAATTCATTTCACTGGGTATTCCAACTCTCAGCTTTAGTTACATATTTTCATTCTTTACAGTTTACTTTGACACACTGTATTTCAATGAAAAGTTAGCCTCCCAGTGCATGTCAGATTACAGGTTTTCCTATAACAAGGTCAATTTTCGGTGAAACCCACCTCCTGTTATCCCAACTGAGCTGTTACAGCGTAGACTAAAATCTCTAGTTAGTACTTTGTCTCCTGGATTATAGCTTACCTCCATGGTTGTCCGTCTGACACACATTTCTGTTGTGCTGAGGTAGTGATATTCCGATAGAAATTAGCTGTGGTGGCCTCAGATCAAATTTCTATTTTTACAAGAGTTGTGCCATTTGTACATTATTCTTTGCGCAGATTATAGAAATTATTTTTCAAATCTAAGAATATGTTGTCTTCTAAGAATGACTTCAACTCTATTTCCAACCATTTAATCTTTCTTGGGTATTAAAGAAGTTTAGTCATATGCAACAGTGAATCAGATGGCCGACAAAACTACTTCCTCATAGAAAACAACAATGTAAATACAATCAACAAACATCTTCAATTTTAATTTATTTTATTGCCACTTGGCATACTTGAAACAATGGTATTAACCTAATACAGATTCGCTGCTAGATCTAGCTCCACGGTGATTTAAGACATAATTCTTACTCTATATATAAACACATCCTGTTGGATTAAAACGATGAAGAAATTTAAAAATTGACATTGTTCATTAGGCAAGGGCAAACATTATATGTAGAAAGCATTTCGATTTTACATATATTTTCTTATTTCTGCAAATTTCCAAATTCAGCTCAACACGGAATAACAGACAATATAAATATTTTTTGTTACCATATGTACAGCTTAGTATGTACACGTACCTTGTGTAGTAAAAGAATTTCATAGTTTACGGCTGGGGTGGGGGGTAGGGGCTGTGTGTAGGGGTGGGGGTCTGGAAATGGACTACAGAACAGAAATGTCAGAATGATTGAGCAGAAATACTTTTAGAACTTTTACGTTTCAAGGTACACAGAATTGAGACCCATGTTTGACTTCACACAAACCACAGAATGATGCACAAGATCTAGAATAAACTGGCCGACTATGGAATGATTATAACACAGCATTTACAACAATGTTCTAACAACACTACCACATCCAGACCTTATACAATGTCAATGACAAAGTAGTTTCACATGGGTTTACTTAAAATGTACAGGATTTATATAAAGTTACTTTAATCGACCCCTCTCTTACACACACAGTATAATATCTGACCAGCATTTTAGAGTTTGTACACGTTCAGTCATGGAAGAGATGAATTAACTCTCATTTCTGGTCGCCAAAATTAGGGCTACGATAAATCCGTATAATCCCAATACTTCAGCAAAAATAAGAATTAGAATCATTCCCACAAACAGTCGAGGTTGCTGTGCCGTACCACGTACCCCTGCGTCACCCACAATTCCGATGGCAAATCCTGCAGCGAGACCGCTGAGGCCTACACTAAGACCAGCTCCTAAATGTGTGAAGCTCCTACAAATAGAATGTTAGAAGTTTTATTTAAGATCAACAAAACAAGTTTTACATCATAAGAACGCATGTCAACTGCATCAGGCTCAGTAATTAACGAAAAAGAATGGAAGTAGTATAGGAGAATGCAATATGATGCTGGCAATAACAATGGTTTTTTAAAACTTTGGTCATAATTCCAAATTTTCTTACAAAATTATCAACTTACTTGAATATGGTATAATCTTTATCAATGCTGTTGGCTATTACTGCAGCTACCACCAATCCATAAATAGCCAGAATACCAGCCATGACCACAGGGATGACGGACTTCATAATCAGTTCAGGCCTCATCACGGACATGGCTGCAATTCCAGTACCAGATTTAGCTGTTCCATAGGCAGCTCCCAGAGCTGAAAGTACAAAGTGGTATATGTTTACACGCATGTCTATAGTCGGCTGCCTTCATTTTGTCAATTTCTGATTATTTTCACAAACTCATCCCCTGAAAGTGATTTTTTCTGATGCATGTTCAATATAAAAATCAAGTCACATCTAGCACATTTTAAGCAACAGCCACTTTGAGAAAACCAAATGTGACTTTCCAAAAATGTAATACATGTATTTGTAAGTGTTATATCATTTAAGCACTTTCATGGCTAAGGTTATTCTGATGGAGATACAGCAACAACTGTTACAATATAATCTGTCAATGTGTGATCACGACACAAAGAGAACACCTCCTTTCTTCTGTAGTGAAACAATAATCTTAGAATCAATGGTTTCTCACTGACACTGGAGAAGAAATAAGTTCAACAGGACCTACTTCAACAGGAAGTTTGTTACATACACCTGCAAGCATATGCTGATTTTACTTGACAACTATTTGGATCATTTAGAGAATCATAATATATACATGTACATTAAATCAAATATTTCCAGTTTGAATGTCTGGTTTTTTTAAAGCTATGTATACAAATTAGTCTGTAGTAAAAATGTTTAAGAAACATTATTTTATTTACATATATGCTTCCTGTGTGGCAATATCAAAAGGGTAAATGTTTGTTATAGACAGGGTTCACAAGATATTGAGTGGACAATATTTTCTTGGGTCCTGAGTAGTTTGACCTCAAAATCAACCTTTAGGATGTACTAATGTACCAAATATGATATCTGTCAAGAAAAAATTTCTTAAAATATTGAGTGGACAACACACCACAAAGAATATGTGTGCACACCACTAAATGCCCCTTTTTTTTCAAATGGGCGGGGTGGACATAAAAATACACCCTCCCCCCAACCAAACAATCTGTCTAACAAGTGTACAAGTTTAATTTTACACTTTTACTTTATATTTGGCCTAATATATTCCTTGTGATAATACCAATCCATTGATATCAAAATAATCCAATATTGCCACAAAATCATATCCACACTATCCACTAATTTTGTTTGTTCATTTTGTTCTACAGTATATGTAAAACCACAAGATACATGTGCCTCATGTCCCCAAGGTCACGGGAAATGAGAATTTCAGAGATTAACCATTTATTTTACACAGTGTCTGGACTTTCACTACAGGTGAAATACCCACGAGGTAAAACATTTCTGACATTTAGCCATTCATCAGTATTGTGTGTTAAAACTTGAACATACTGAAAAACTTACTTTGACTACATTGAAGTAACTACATCTGTCCTAAAAGCACTAATAGTCCCTCTCAGGACTTGCCCAATCTGGTGCATATCACCATTTAAAGGTCACTTGTATATCAGCTGGTGTCAATTATGACCAGCTTTTAGCTTTAGCCTATGTTGCTTTGTTGAACATGAAATCAACTCTCTTCCCTGTCTGACCTTGCAAATGACCATAAGTATACCTAGTACAATAGCCAGTCAGGGCTACTTTAATAAGCCCACAGAAAATTTAGAATCTTACTTGATACATTTTATGAAATTATGCATGTTTAGATAATTATGTATTGTATTCTAATATTTCTTTTTTTTGATCAAACACTGCATATAAAAGTATTTTGAAATATGCATAAATTGCTCATTTAGTCAAACCCTTGATGTAAACAATTTTGATGGTTGGTAGAAAAGTAAAGACATTCAAAACATTGAAAAAATTGTGAAAATTGTTTTGATTAATAAATTGTAGTTGTTTCAACTAAGTCTGTTTGCATCCAAACAAAATACATTGCTTTGTGTTAAAAATACCATTCAGTTGGATTAATTGTCAAAAATTGTTAAAATATTAAAATATTGAGATTGCATCATGTGCATGGATTATTGAAATGTCTTCCCTTGAAAACGAGACAAACTAGATGTGTCGGTATGATTGATTGATTGATTGTATTTTGCTTTATGTCTTGCTCGAGAATTTTTGACTGATATGGAGACGTCACCAAGACTGGTGAAGGGCTTCAAATTTAGGCCTATGCTCGGGGCGGCATGTACAGGTGGCGAGTAATGGCTAGGACATTTGAAAGTCCAAGGGCAACAACTCTGATAAAAGGTAATATGAAAGTTATCAAAAAGGTAAACACTAAAAATATGCTTATCATTTAAGAGAACATCAGAGAAAGAAGTCTAGAAGTTTATGGGCAATGACTTTGGTAAAAATAGATCAATCTGACATCATGAAACTCAAACTTGATCCATAAGTCATCAATATAAATATATATTTATATATATATATAATAGATATTAATTCATTATCTATAAGCAAAGTAAAAAAAAAGTCTGAAAAACCCCCAACTATATTAAGATAGAATGACTGATGGAAAATGGTAACACTTTATCTCCCAACTATACAGGGGCAACAAAAAAAAACCAACCAAAAAAAAAAAAAGAAAGAGGTTTGACTGAATAGACACAAAATAGGTCATTTCTACGATGGTTTACATTTTGTCCAATTTGTTTTTAAAACTAGCAAAATGTCATTGGGCTGAGGTAAATTACAAGCTCAAACATACTCTTTATGGCCATAAGGGAACATCTAATGCTACTTTGTTGTATATCATAGCCTGCATAAGAATAAAGTTTTTCTCCCATTGACCTTAAACAAATGACCTTGGATCAGAGTCAAGAGACACATTTCATACCATATGCAGTCTTTGTGACAAGCATGAGCATCTTCTATTTTTTTCATACCAAGTTACGACCCAAACATGATTTGCAAAGACAGATGTCCCCAAAAATTTTGATTGCAGGGGATATAATATTAAGGTAATAGTAACTATTAGTAAGAATGCATCAGGAAATCACTTAATGGTTTTTAAGAAACATGGAAACATTTAAATATGGGTTTCCACTTTGATTCTAAATCCAGTACCGATCCATATATCCTGCTCACTGCTGCCTCAGCACCTCTATTTTTGGTATAGCCCTTACCAATAAGATGCTAGTAGCCAGAAAAACCTGTTCTAAGCTGTCCAAATCAATGAGAAATTCTGTCCTACACATTCCTCTCCAGATCTGCCCATTATAAATGAAGGAATCAATATCTCCTACTACCACACCATACAGCATACACAGAAGCAGGAAATCAATGCAATTCTAAAACAGTATTACAGGGTCACTGAGGACTTCACACATTACCAAACTTTATCTACCTACTACTAACTACAAAGAACTGATAATATTATTTATCAATGTTTACATTAAGCACTGTAACCAGATACACAACACAACCTGACAAGCAGCCCTATAAATAGTCTGATTGAAGAACAGCTAAAGACCTTTCAATAACTGAAATAGATGTAAATCTAATTACCTATATATATTAAAAGCCATATTTTACTACACTTACAATTGTACACATTAAAATATTATCTACTACAACTACTCTGTATCATATATATATTAAGTTATTCATAATAGTCATGTGACCTAACACCTGCTGCCAACATAAATGTCACATGCATTATACCTGGCCAATCTTTAACCATGTGATCATATATTACATAAATCAGCTGATTTTGTTTTAAGTATTTCAAAATTCTGAAAACTGAGGATAACTGACTTTCTGACTTGTTTTACAATTTTCCACAATGATTTAATGCACATCAAGTGGTGTGCTAAAAAATTAATCATCCACTTCAGTCAACAATTAGAGGGGTCAAAGCACTACAACTTCTACCATGCAAAGCGTCATCTGAACAATTGTAATTGTCAGTAAAACTAAACAGTAGAACTATTATTGTAAACTGGTGATCATGGATATCAATAGTATAATATTTCTAAATAAAAACCCCACCCCTTTGCCATCTTTCCGAAGACTTAGAATTAATCTAGGTTTATATTACAGTGAAATTCCTCTGTGGCCTGGATTTAACTTTTAAAACATGATAGCAAATATTATCTCTTGAATGACTCTATCACTATATACACAACTCTGAATTTCAAACTACTAACATTTTCCATGTCATTTCAATGTCAACACAGAGACCCAAAGAAGAGACAACCTTGGAATTTTCCTACTTTCCATTTGTTAATGCCATTTCATGACAACCCATGGAATGTCTGCATGCACAATTAATATTTCTTATGTTGGTCCATTAAGATAGACAACAACATGAAAGGTAAAATGATATCTGCCTTGCTCACACACATAAACAAATGCATTATTTAATGCCGTTACTGTAGTTTAAATCTTACAATATTAAAGAATGCATAAATTTGTCAATTTAAACAAAAAATTCCACATTCAAACTTTGAAGCTTTAGGTGTAGCTATACATGTTAAAAGAAATGAAAATGATAAAAATTACGTAAGTAACACACTTGACAAGCCGGATGCAGCATTTCTTAAGTGTTGTCTCAACTTGTTTGCAGACAAAAATCAATCATTTGAAAGAACTATCTATACTATAATAAACTCTTATATGTATCATTGTATGTCATATATTTCAACAGAAACTGACTATGTATCATAGAAGAAGAAAATTATATTGACTTGTCCAGAATAGCTATAAGGGGCTTGGAAGAGACGTAGATAATCCTTTGTTTACTCAATCCTTTTCCTCCCAAAGGTCAATCCAGAGCTACGCATTTATGTCAAGTACTTCTACTAATGAGACATAGGTAGTGGTTTAACAGTAGTATCCAAATAATATATTCGACTAATATTCATTAAATAAGTTTTATTACAATTACTGCTGAATCTAATAACTAAAATAAAAAAAAAAATAAAAACCCAAAATGGATGGATTCAGTATTTCTAACGGGGAATAAGTGTTATATAAATTATAAATATCTGCGACTTAAGTTAAGATCATATTACGTATATAACTACATGTACCCGACGATTGATAGATCAATCGACCTCAACATTTTCATTCAAAACCTTACCGCTGAAAGCTATGGCGGCTGTAGCACCCATTGAGCCGAAGAACGGTGTGTATATTGGTTTGTTATCTGCCATGTTCCAAATCAAAGAAATTTCCCTTACAGACGAGTAAAATGTGGATATCTTTCTCAGCAGTTCTTCCTCAAATTATCCACCGTGAATATGGCGAATGACATGTAATCATGTGATCGATGGGAGGAAAATTTGTGAACTGAGTTATCATTGGCTGAAGTTATTTTGAACAACCAATCAAAAATAATTTTACAATCCGAAATACCAAACAAGGGGGATAACTTTAATCAAACACGTGGTTTTGTATACAAGCATCTTCACATGTCCGGTGAAAGATCTTCCTGACGTCTGTGACGATGAAATTTTCATACAAAGTAAGAATACTCGTGAAGAGCTCTCTATTTTACATTCTCGATCCAGCATTGTCTATATATTTTTCTTGTATATTTAAACACTGACTCACCTTAGTTATGTTCAGATGTCCCGTCTTCTTCAGTTCTGATTCGATTTCTTCTTCATTTTGTGTTCAGCCTCAGTTTCCCACCCTCTATGAAATGTCAGTACATGTATCTATTGTTGTATGAAATTATTTTCCTTCAGTTTGAAACACAGGAGAAATAGCTGTCAGTTGGCTCAACTTTAAAGCAGTAATTAATACAATGCTGATTTCCAAGAAATGGAATATTTTAAATATAGATTAAATTATTGATATAAAGATATTATTTCAAGTCTCATCTACGTCTTAGAAGAACCTTCCAACAACTCGGAAGTTGACCATTGTTTTGACTTCGATGCTACAGACTCAGCATTAGAGTCAAGTCAATTGACAGATGTTTTTCTCTTCTGCATGAAATGGAGATTATAAACATTTTCATGTATGACATATAATATGTTTTACGGTGTGATCGTTGAGACGAGTGAAGACCCTTTATATTTTGCAACACGAATTTAGACATTTTAAAATCCACCTATTCGTTTAACTGTGGGAAACATAACACAGTCGATGTAAACAGTGCATTGTGACATCATATCAGCTGCAATGTTGTTTTTCTTCCTTTCAAACCAACCAATAACAAATCGTACGAAGGTAAGAGAAAGCCTGTCTGGAATTTTAATACGATTGTTGTACTTTCCCAACAATTTATTTATTTTATTTACGGGGTTGTCAATGAAGTATACCGCAGTGACGGCAACATTTTTCCGGATGCATTATGGGTAGTCCTTATCATTTTTCAGCTGATGAAGAGCAAATCACATGATTTACATGTTTCATATTACATATTACTAAACATGCAGTGCTGGTTAGTAATATGTACATGTATTTTATATAAGTAATAAATTTGTATTATTTATTTACAAGTATTTAATTGGTATATCAATACTTAATTTTAGATTATTTTAAGTTTAAAAACACTTCAAAATAATACATTATCACATAATCATTGGAGTGAGCTCTTTGCGATGTGAGCTTTGCTCGCTATTACCAACATGTTGAAGAGGGTTGCAAACTGGAGATAGGACTCGCAGAAGAAATCAAGCCTATTTGACATAGACGGAACCTAGCTGCAGAACTGTAGCTCTCTGAGAAAATTTTTTAATATTGAATTTATGAGACAGCCATGCAAGAATATAGCGATATAAGGCCTCAATCATACACATTTTTTGGTGCACCGTAAATTGAAGGTTTTTATAAGGGGTGGATCTGTAGCTCTCTGATCTGTCCCAATATTTTCTCAGATAGGTACAGTTCTGCAGCTTGACAGAACCTTAAAGAAACTGATTATATGTTACATTTAATACAGTTTTCCAACTTACTGGGGGCTGTGTACAGGAAGGGAAACATTCTGTTCGGTCCTGATGGCAACACTATCATAAGTCCTGTGGGAAACAGAGTCTCCGTTTTTGATTTGAAAAAGTAAGTTGCATGATTTATGTCTCTTGTTTCAAATATTATGAAACAAAACAAAATCTTTTGTTAAGAAGAAAGAATTAGAATGGATGACCATTTTCTGGCCAGTGCCATACAATCTAAGCATAATAATGCAAATATTGCCATTTGTTTAACTAATTTTTAGCCATGTGATATTTAGCCAATGTCATTCGTGAAATAAAGATCTGTTCTTTTCTTTTTCTGCATTTAAGAGAATTTTGTATTCTAGTTATGAACTCTTTCGAGAGAAGAATCTCAAAACTGACCATGAAACAAGATGTTTTTGTACTTGCAGCAACCAGTCAGAAACTCTCCCCATTGAGAGCAACACTAATGTTACCTGTGTGGCTTTGTCACCAGACGGTGTCACCCTCATACTGGTTAATGAAGGTGAGAGCAACACTAACATTACCTGAGTGGCTTTGTCACCAGACGGTGTCACCCTCATACTGGTTAATGAAGGTGAGAGCAACACTAACATTACCTGAGTGGCTTTGTCACGAGACGGTGTCCCCTCATACTGGTCAATGAAAGTGAGGCAAGTGGATTCATTATATTTGAAATACTTGTAAATATTTCTCAGAGAATTATAAGTGTTTGTTATGAAGAGAAAACACATACTGGTACTAATTGTTCGGAATGCTCAGTGGAGAAATTTTCTTTTGGGTGCATACAATTTGCATATAATAGATGTTGTATAAAGTTTAGAAGGATTTTATTCATGTCAAAACAAATCAGAATTATTTAGTTTGAAAAACTAATAATATAGATATTAATAGATATTGTGCCCTCAAAGATGAATGATCAGAAAGATATATATGAGATTGTTGTATTTTGCATTGCTGATTTTTACACTTTAATGTCTTTAAGGTTAAAGATTGAGGGCATTTTGATTGTTAGTTTTTCTGCAAGTTTACATTAGTAGCTACTTTTTATACAAAATAAATCTGCATGATTGAATTTTGATTGCTATATGTTTTTCGTAGTCTTTGGACTGAAGCTCATCAGAAGCATGATTTCGTAATGCATCTGAGTTTATCTCCCCAAGGTGAACTCTATATATAAAGTTTGTAAAGTGCAAATGTATACAATAAGTTACTCAATTAAATTTTCTGAATTTGGTTGAATATATGATACACCACACACACAAATCAAGTGAATAATTAGTATTCAGGGCTCAGTATGAGTGGAAAATTCTCATATGGATTATTGATTGAAATCAAATGAACTGAAGTATTCAGGGAGTAAAGAAACATAACAAATGCTTATTTCATATCACATCATGTATACTATATTAACAAGAAAACGGAATGGGTAAGGTGCGTGGAAAAATGGCGGCCAGAAATTTCAGTGTTTACGTCTTGTAGTGTGTATGACCTTTCCTCTGCTGCTTTGTGGAAGCAAATCAATGTCCTAAATGCACCTCTGCCACAGAAGAGCCCACATATTGAGAAATGGAAAGATGCTTCTTAATATATATAAAAAATAAGTTTTAACTTCAGGAAGGTATGCCTTGTGATTAATGACCCATGACAATGAAATTTGGAAATTTAGCAGCTCTTTCTAGAGAACTGGGCATTTTCTGAATATATAGCAGTTAGTATCACAACAATAATTAGATAGCTGAATTTAGTACAAGACTCTGCACATAGGATTAAAAAAAAAGGAATGTTCAACATAAATCCAGCACTACAGGAAATATTAGGTGGTTAACCAGCTGCGGTCCTAGGTGACTGTCATCATGGACCATCTAAAGCCAATGATGACCTGTCAACCAAGTCATAAATAGTGCAGTATTTCCACTGCTGTTAGGTTCCTGTGGATTTGTTTTATACCGCTAGTTTAATGGAATACCTGGAAATTTACCTTGAATTTATCTACCTTTACAATGTTGGATAATGTCTATTTATTTATTTCATTGTTACTGTAATCCTGAAATCAGAAAAAAAAGAATACATATAAATTCAAACTGTAAAATAGTACTATATTGTCATTAGAGTAGTTTTGGTTCAACACTGAGTAAATCATTTAAAGGTACCACTGAAATATATTGGTCAAGGTTTTTCAAATTTAAAACTTTAACCATGAAGGAGAAAAAGTCACTCATTTCTGCCATTGCACATCATTACTGTATTTAAAATGATGTGGCCCAGTGCTTCTGTTCATCTGTCAGCACCTTGTGGGGCAAATAAAAACAGTACTTATGAGGCTAGAATAATCAAACTTGCAACAATGTTCCCAATGATTAGAATATTGTCAAGATCAAAGGTTAAGGTTAAACTTATTTGAGCAATTTTGTAGACACAAAACAAGACTTGATGTACATATTTCCTATGGTTTGGTGCGAAGTATAATTTGGAAAGTGATTTTTATGCCCCCCAGATCGGAGGGGGGGGGGGGGGGGGCATATTGTTTTTGTCCTGTCTGTCGTTCTGTCTGAAACTTTAACCTTGCTAATAACTTTTGAACAGTAAGTGATAAGAGCTTTGATATTTCACATGAGTATTCCTTGTGACAAAACCTTTCCGTGGGTACCAACGTTTTTGACCCCTTGACCTTGGAGTTTGACCTACTTTTTGAAAACTTTAACCTTGCTAATAACTTTTGAACAGTAAGAGCTAGAGCTTTGATATTTCATATGAATATTCCTTGTGACAAGACCTTTCCGTTGGTACTAAACCTTTTGACCTTAACATTTGACCTACTTTTAAAAAATTGACATTGGTCATAACTTCTAAATGGTAAATATTAGAGCTTTCATATTGTACATGAGCATTTCTTGTGACAAGATCTTTCTACTGCTACCAAGATATTTGTCCTTGTGACCTTGGCCATCTTCGGAATTGGCCATTATCGGGGGCATTTGTGTTTCACAAACACATCTTGGTTTTTTTGCTTCTCAAGTTTTACTTTGTTAGAGTAGAATCAAAAATAATTTTCATTTAACAATTTCATATTTAATAGAGCCATCTTAGGCATATGATTTTATTCATACTCTCTGATATTAGAGAAAGTGCTGAGACAGCACTATCAGAGCCATTTTTTGACCAAGGAAAGGTTTATTTGAAATGTAATTCTTTCTTTGATTACAGCTACAGCACTATATATATTGGATGGGCATGTATTGCAGCATGAGTGTTGATCTTGTTTTGTTTTCATAAATGTATCTGTGGCTACAATTTTTTTTCCAGAAGGGGATGCTTTACTATGTAGCCTGCTTAGTAGAACAGTAATCCATACTTACAAGTTTCACCGGCCTGTTCACTGTATACAGTTCAGTCCAGATGGCAAGTAAGTATCACCTTTCTCTCTCTTTCTTTCTCTGTCTTTCCAAATGTGATAATTGAAAAAGTATGTACATGTATTTTATTTTTCAGAAAGTTTGCTGCCACTCGTGACAACATGGTTCAAGTGTTTCATGCCCCAGGGAAAACCAAAGAGTTCAACCCGTTTGTTTTATACAGAACTTTTTATGGAGCCTATGATGAGACTACATGTATTGATTGGACCTCAGACTCGAAGTATGAGATATGTTGTTATTCTGAAGCCTGTAATATCAGTGATCAACAGGTATATTGTTTTTTGGCCTGTCTGTCTGTCTGTCATTTTGTCTGTAAACATTGAACTTTGCCCATGAACTTATCTTTTGAATTTTACCAGATGAAAATTTTATATCTGGTCAAATGAGAGGACAAGCTCTATGTTAGATAGAGGTTAAGGTCATAGGTTTGACAGTGACAAAGGTCAAACCTAACTTTTGCCAGAACTTTTGATCTGTAGAAAATATAGACTTCATGATGAATACTTATTTCAGTTGAAAAGCCAAGGTAAAACTTATATTTAGGTCAGAGTTCTTGAAATTTTTGGTTTAGATTTTTCAGATATCTTGAGAGCACTTAATATTTATGTCAGACAAACCGTGTTCTAACTTATATAAGACAACAGTGTTCCCACACTCAGTTTTGGTACTGGAGCTTGGGCCATTGGAATTAGGAGAATTAGTGATGCTTGGGTGAAGATGAATACAGAATCAACACTTTTCCTTTGTTCATTAATTGTATTTTGAAATAATAACATTAGGGCTATTCCAGAAATAAATACATGGGGGGGGGGGGGGGGGGGTCGGGAGGCACCTTTTGTATATACCAAGCACCCATAAAAAAAAAATAAAAAATTACCCCATGACCCATCAAATTAATAAACTCATTTTACAATGACCCATCTAATAAAAAAAAAAAAACTAACCAGACCCACCACAAAAATATTTTTAAAAATGAAAACGGTACAAATCTCGTGAGGTTTTCGGGACAAACATTCTAGTCAATGACGCGGTAATGTCTGTGCGACATTGTATCACAGTAGTTCTGAAGAAACGATGTTACATCAACAATCAAAGGCATCTATGGCGGGAATGTTGGAAAGATTGGGAGTCCAAACGATGCTATTATCATGAAATGGGTATGGATATGTTTTTCCACGAATCGTTCGTCTTCTAATGGAGCCCGCGCCCGGAGGCCTCTATATCACCATCACACCGACTGATAAATATAACGCATCGGTACCCTCGTATAAATCAACTAAGGTTTGCCTATTTTTATTAGAAAACGGAATACCTATTGGTTTCAAAATATTCCCAAAATCGATGCACTGTAAACTGTAATAATCTACAGAACAGAGTTCGCCGCCATCACGTCCAATGGGACCCTATTAAACGCGCCTCTAATTTGAAGAGTGCCGTAATGGAAAGTTATGCGCTGCAAAGAGCGACAACTTGAATAGTTCTATGTTACTTTCGATTTCGAAAGCACGTTTTCAATTTTCCCTTCGACGTTTTGTAACCAACACGACAAGAGCGACAATAAAAATATTCTGAAAACTCAACACCCACGTGGCACAAAATAAAACAATAGAAACTACCCACTACCCATAATACATATTTTATTAACAATCCCACCATGAACCAATTAAAATATGAAAAAATACGACCACCCACACAAAAAAATATCATTTGCCGCCCGACCCCCCCCATTTGATCATTTCTGGAACAGCCCTTACTGAAAACGTCAAACTGTCAAAGTATAGTTTTGTGCAACTGATATTTCAAATAACGATTTTCTTCAGACCTAATTTTCTCGTCAACATTCTCACTTCTAGTTTTATTCACAAGTTCATTTGTCAATTCAGTTGACTAACTTTTCATAAAGGCTTTTATTGTTAATGCTGTTGCTTCAATAGTAGTAGTCTATTTTCTTCCTGGTTCTAGATATACTCTGTTGTCATTTTGCTTTGGTAGTTCATAGTAATTGTCATTTTTAGATTTTTATTTTTATCAAAATGACTCCTTCTACTTTCAGTTTGATTTTTGAATTATTATTACAAGTGTATTAATTTACACACATTTGCTAACTCAGTTGGGAAAATTATACACTCTCTGTTGGGAAAAGGGTCTTTTTTGCATTGTGAACAGGTCCCATTTATCGAGAATCTGATAAGATTGACACTTCTCGAAACTCAGCTAGGTTACATTATGATTGGTCCACACTAATATTGATGGTATTGGTGATGCTTTATGTTATTTCTGTGTCACAGACGATTTTAACTGGATCTTTTGTAGAGCATTATGTGTTATTTTATGATGAGTACATTTCTATCTGAATCTTTTGTAGAGCATTATGTGTTATTTTATGATGAGTACATTTCTAATCTGAATCTTTTGTAGAGCATTATGTGTTATTTTATGATGAGTACATTCCTATCTGAATCTTTTGTAGAGCATTATGTGTAGGGTCGAAGGACATGAACACAAGGATCTATGGTACTGAACGCTATAACAATCTGATCGCCTACACCATTGGGGGTCATGCTGACACTATTGTTGGGGCATTCTTTGAAAAAGACTCTTTAGATGTATCCTTTTAGTTTTTACATATTTTCTTCAAAGAAATCAATTACAATATTATACCTTAGTACTTGTACAATATAACGTGTAAATATTTGTAAGTGCAAAAATAAGGAATGCATAGTCTTTCAAATACTCTGATAATGAGCTATGCTTGTAACACATTGCCTAGTAATATGTAGGTGTGTTCTTCTGTTCGATGCCTGTACCGCTGTACATTGTAATATGTAGGTGTGTTTGATGCCTGTAACATTGTACATTGTAATATGTAGGTGTGTTCGTCTGTTCGATGCCTGTAATGCTGTACATTGTAATATGTAGATGTGTTCGTCTGTTCGATGCCTGTAATGCTGTACATTGTAATATGTAGGTGTGTTTGATGCCTGTAATGCTGTACATTGTAATATGTAGGTGTGTTTGATGCCTGTAACATTGTACATTGTAATATGTAGATGTGTTCGTCTGTTCGATGCCTGTAATGCTGTACATTGTAATATGTAGATGTGTTCGTCTGTTCGATGCCTGTAATGCTGTACATTGTAATATGTAGGTGTGTTTGTCTGTTTGATGCCTGTAATGCTGTACATTGTAATATGTAGGTGTGTTTGTCTGTTTGATGCCTGTAACATTGTACATTGTAATATGTAGGTGTGTTCGTCTGTTCGATGCCTGTAATGCTGTACATTGTAATATGTAGCGATGTCTGTAATGCTGTACATTCTAATATGTAGGTGTGTTTGATGCCTGTAATGTACATTGTAATATGTAGATGTGTTCGTCTGTTCGATGCCTGTAATGCTGTACATTGTAATATGTAGGTGTGTTCGTCTGTTCGATGCCTGTAATGCTGTACATTCTAATATGTAGGTGTGTTTGATGCCTGTAACATTATACATTGTAATATGTAGGTGTGTTCGTCTGTTTGATGCCTGTAATGCTGTACATTGTAATATGTAGGTGTGTTCATCTGTTCGATGCCTGTAACGCTGTAGATTGTAATATGTAGGTGTGTTCGTGTGTTTGATGCCTGTAACATTGTACATTGTAATATGTAGGTGTGTTTGATGCCTGTAATGCTGTACATTGTAATATGTAGGTGTGTTCGTCTGTTTGATGTCTGTAACGCTGTACATTGTAGTGGATTGGTGTGTTTGATACTTATATTTCCTTAACTTTAAAGCTTTACATAATAAGTAGAACAGGTCACATGAGTGTTTGGAAATGTGATACAGAATTAGATGGGCTGGAACCCTACACTAAACCAGAGATGGAGACTGGTGCCACACTGGTGTCTGATGATGAAGAAGAAGAGCAACAGAAGAAAGGTATAATCAAAAGCAGAAAAAAACATGGTTTGGAAAAAGGACCATTAAACTGGATGAGTTGTGAGAGATAATTAGGTTTTGCTCCCGTGCACCAGAGGCTCATTCGTGTGATGTCTATTTCTGTTTTGGTAATTTGTTTAGCTGGTGAGCTGTAAGATTAAATGAACTTTTCTGATGGAAATCTATATATTGTCTGTCTGTTATTTTTTCCTTCATATTTTTGACATCTTATGCATATTCATGAGGCTCATTTCAACCAAACTTGCCACAATGTATCTTTGTGCAAATGAGATTCGTATTTCTTCAAAGGAAGGGTAATCTCTCTTTCCAAAGGAAGATAATTATGAAATAGTGAAATTGGGGTTCATTTAAAAATCTTTGAATGAAGAGTGACTAGGACATAAATGATGGAACAAATGATGACTTCCTTATATAACATCCTCATGTGATGAAAGTTCAAGTTTGTGTGTGCTACACTGTTAAAAATGTCTTCTCTCATGTTCCATGACTATAAATTGTAGAACTGATATACAAGCATACCTACACTGTGTAGATTTAACAAGTTAAAAATTTCTGTAATTTATACAAGCATTGTGGCTCATGCATAGTTTGTATTCATTGGAAGATGCTACATTCTTTATGCTTTCCGGAATTATAACATTACTAAATGTCATTGTGTCGTATAGATGACACTATTTATCAGTCTCTGATTTTGTGCTCTTATTAATTTCCAGAGGAAGATGTGACTAAACAATCTGCTAACAATGAAAACCAAATCAAATATGGAAGGAGAGCTAAGTAAGATATTGATATTTCGGAGAATTTCAAAGTTAAAATATCTTGCTATAGAGACATGAGCTGTGAGTTTTGGAGCTATAACTATTTACTTGCTTTATTGCAGACACTCATATAAAGAGTCCCTAGGGGAGGGAGCTAAAATTTCTAAGCTTACCAGTGTGGCCTACCATAAAGATATTCATATCTTGGTGTCAGGATTCATGGATGGCTCCTTCTACCTTCACGAACTTCCAGATTTCAACCTCATCCATTCTCTCAGGTATATGTACTGTATCACAGTACCAGTAATCTGTTGATGCCTTTGCCAGACAATGGCTGGAAATATACTTTTGCCATCTTTTTGTCTGTTCTTCCATTTTTCCTTCATTTTGGCATAGTTGTAGTTTTCTGTTAGTTTTTATGTTAGACTTTAAGGTGTTTATGTGTATTGAAGAGTTCCAGTTCCAGTTTTCTTCGATTGGCCTATATTCAGTAAAGTTATGGCCCTTGGACTTTGAAATTTTCATAGAATTCAGTTTTTCAGACTTTTCTTTTTATCAAGGTATTATAGATATTGTATGGCTAATAGGAGGAGATGAAGTTTTGCTCCAGTTGACCCACTTTTAGCAGACTCGTAAACTTTGAAAATGCCATAGAATTAACTTTTCCCAGACTCCTTTTGCAGTAAGCTTGCAGATACATGTATTGAACTGATGTGTGGTGTGTAGCTGTAGTGTAAGGTTCACTGTAATGGAGTAACTTAAGCTTCATCATGGGAGACTACTGTAGTTTGCTAGACATTTATATGCTATACACTTGCAGATATTGGGCTGATTTTTAGTGTTGTAGTTGTTTACAGAAGAGGTAAAGATGAAAGTTTGATTGAGCTACTTTTAGCAGATATATCGACTGTTAGATTTAATTTTCAAAATTTCACAATTTTCTAAACTTCACCATGCTTACAGATACATATCTTCAGTTGGCATTCGGGTGTTAAGTCTTATTGTATATTAGGTGAGTTTTGGTGACAGCAATAATTGGCAAAATTTCTTCTTCCAAAATAATTTTAAGTCTTTTGTTTATCAATATGAATGGAAATTTTGACATTTTTAATTTTGACAACTTTTTTTCATCTGCCTAAAAACCAACTTTTCCAACACGCCAAAATTAACTGATATACATTATGTTACTTTTAATTGCAAATCTGGTGTCAAATTTTTTCCTATTGCTTTTATCTATTTACTCGAGCTCTGTATTGTTATCATTTTTCTCTTACAATTATATTAAAAATGCAAGCACTTACCAACAAAAGTATGAGTGTGAGTATGAAAGTGTGTGAAAGTGGTTAGAAAAAAATGACAAATGTTCTTTTGTCTTATGTCAATATTTGTGAAATAAAAAATTTATAAGTTAAAAAAAGAAAAAGTTTTTTCCTATTGGCATGGTAATTTATTGGCTAAACACCTTTGTACTCCTTTCACTTTGCAATTAGGCAGGGGCATGTATCCTCATTGACACATCTAGCCTTTAAGAATGTGAGTGTTTAGCATGAACCTACAATGTTTACTTTGTTTTGTAGTATATCTGACCAGATAATATCCTCAGTAGCCTTCAACAAGACTGGAGACTGGATTGGACTGGCTTGTACTGGATTGGGCCAGCTACTGGTTTGGGAATGGCAAAGTGAGACGTATGTACTGAAGCAGCAGGGACATTTCAATCAGATCAGCTGTTTGTCGTACTCTCCAGATGGACAGAATCTCGCAACAGGAGGGGATGATGGGAAGGTAAACATTCGATCTTTCTGTTCCCCACCTCTCTTTTGAATAATGCTTGGAGTTTGAAATCAGAGTGGCTCCAAGCAAGGTCAAGCATGGTTATGATAGCCCAATATATAAAACAAAAGTAAGGATGCATTCTTATCATTGAAATGCGATATTTTGTATTCAACAATGATAGAATTTACACATTCTTTTGACACTTAAAAAAGTGGGTGTCACAGCACTTGTTCATGTGGAAAGATGATTTCAAGGTTATGCATTTTTTCTGCAATGCTTGCTACCTTCATCACCCAATGAAACACCAAAGAAAGACTTTATTGTTTAAATAACACTGGTGTAGTTAAATACATAACAACATGGAAGAAAGTAGGGGTATTGGATCATATAAGAAAGAAAAGCGATTTTCTCAATTTTTTCCTGGAGAAAATATTAGGGATTGTGCATCAAAATGGTCCCAAGAGGGATAGTGAGGTGACAGGTCAGAACATTCAAATTTACTATACAGTCTGTTACTTTTGTCAGTTATGACTTACTCTCATAGTTTTTCTTGCTGTAATTTTTTTCTACTGGAGACAGAAGTCAGAATTATCAAAGTTTTCAAATGAGGGAATAAAGTGATGTTTGATTGTGTTGTTGATGACATTGAAAATGCAGTCCATTTTAATTCAATTCCCAAGACCCTTATTTTGATATTAAATGTTACAACTATCAGTAAGAAGGAGCAGTTAATGTGTTTTCTGACATGTTTCATATATTAAAGAAAATACATGCAGACATTGTGCATATCATTTAATTGCTGAGAATTATGACAGGAATCTATCCTTGATTCAGTCATTTTAGTTCATCTGAATCCTAGGTTCTAACACGTTTTTGTAACTTTTATGAGGCATGTAAAGCTTGTGTTGTAGAATGTCGGGACTACCAAATGTTGTATAAAGCACACACTGTACTTAGTTATAGGGGAATCAAGTTTATAGAAAAAGGAGAGTCAAGTTCCTATTGAGGTAATTCTGAAAAAAGAGATGAAATAGCATGCTAAAATCAAGGGTTTTCCATGTGAATTGTAGGTGAAGCTGTGGAACACCAGCAGTGGTTTCTGTTTTGTGACCTTTAATGAACACCTAGGGGGAGTAACTGGAGTTGTGTTCAGTCAGAATGGACAAGTTGTCCTCTCCTCCTCTCTAGATGGCACTGTTAGGGCTTTTGACCTAAACAGGTAACAATTAAATGTCCTTGTATGTTACATTACTGTCATGCTGATCACAGGTGAATGATTTGTTGTGAAGCACATTAAATTTTGTTGCTTTGTTTGATTTAGGTATCGTAACTTTCGTACATTCACATCTCCACGGCCTGCTCAGTTTTCCTGTATCACGGTCGACAGCAGTGGGGACATTGTGTGTGCGGGAGGTATGGACACTTTTGAGGTATTTGTCTGGTCCATGCAGACTGGAAGGCTTTTAGAGGTTTGTCATATGTGTTTGTTATGTCCATATGTTGATAAATTTCGAATCCTGGGGCTTAATATATCTTGAGTACTGTAAAAGTGGTTATTCACGCATTGGGAAAATTTACACTAATTACATGGTCATGTAATAAACGTGTAAATTTCCCCCACGAGTATACTTATAGATATTATATTCAGTTACCATGTATTTTTCCCCCACATGTAATGTTGGATGTGGAAAAACGTGTACTTAGCCCTCAGCATAAATAACCACTTTTACAGTACTCCTATATGCAGAATGAAGAATCTCTCAAATGATGGCTTGTAAATATTTGTATACATGTATTATTTCAACTTATTCATGATATTATACCCCAGCAAAGTAGTTAAATCTGAGCAATTCATGAACATTAGCCGTAAAGAATTTAGGAGGATTCTGCGATTGTATTATATGCTATCATCTCTCGAAATGTCCTGACGAAACCATGTAGAGTTCAAAATAGTACCATTTGTAACCACCCATAACCCAAAAAATCCAGAATATGACTCCTGTGGTTCATCAACTTAATAATATTCTGAAATCAGATGAAGAAATGACATATGTCCTCTGAAATTACAAATTCATTAACAGCATTAAAAAGACAACCCAAATATTTCCATAGAATACTATGCCCATCCCAATTTCATAGAAAATCCGATTTCCGAGTCAACAGATGTAAAACTTATACGGTACCAATCTTGATGCACCAGATGCGCATTTCGACAAATAATGTCTCTTCAGTGATGCTCAACCGAAATGTTTGAAATCCCAAATAACAATGAAGTTTTAGAGCTATTATAGCCAAAAACAGCGTGCCAAAAAAAGTGGAGTCAAATTCGTCTAAGGGCTATTCCAGAAATAAATACATGGGGGGGGGGGGGGGGGGGGGGGGGGGGAGAGGCACCTTTTGTATATACCAAGCACCCATAAAAAAAAATTAAAAATTACCCCATGACCCATCAAATTAATAAACTCATTTTACAATGACCCATCTAATAAAAAAAAAAACAACTAACCAGACCCACCACAAAAATATTTTTAAAAATGAAAACGGTACAAATCTCGCGAGGTTTTCGGGACAAACATTCTAGTCAATGACGCGGTAATGCCTGTGCGACATTGTATCACAGTAGTTCTGAAGAAACGATGTCACATCAACAATCAAAGGCATCTATGGCGGGAATGTTGGAAAGATTGGGAGTCCAAACGATGCTATTATTATGAAATGGGTATGGATATGTTTTTCCACGAATCGTTCGTCTTCTAATGGAGCCCGCGCCCGGAGGCCTCTATATCACCATCACACCGACTGATAAATATAACGCATCGGTACCCTCGTATAAATCAACTAAGGTTTGCCTATTTTTATTAGAAAACGGAGTACCTATTGGTTTCAAAATATTCCCAAAATCGATGCACTGTAAACTGTAATAATCTACAGAACAGAGTTCGCCGCCATCACGTCCAAAGGGACCCTACTAAATGCGCCTCTAATTTGAAGAGTGCCGTAATAGGGAAGTTATGCGCTGCAAAGAGCGACAACTCGAATAGTTCTATGTTACTTCCGATTTCGAAAGCACATTTTCAATTTTCCCTCCGACGTTTTGTAACCAACACGACAAGAGCGACAATAAAAATATTCTGAAAACTCAACACCCACGTGGCACAAAATAAAACAATAGAAACTACCCACTACCCATAATAAATATTTTTTTAACAGTCCAACCACGGACCAATTAAAATATGAAAAAATACGACCACCCACACAAAAAAATATCGTTTGCCGCCCGACCCCTCCATTTGATCATTTCTGGAACAGCCCTAAGGATAAGAGCTATGCATGAGGGAGATAATCCTTAATTTTGAAATGAATTTTTAAATTTTATAACAGCAATTAAATATACATCCGTATTAATTTGCAAAGATCCCCAGTGTGGAATTCGTCCATATTTAAAGGAGGGACACACCTTCAACTTCAGCAGAAGGGAATTCACTGTAAATGCGGATATGTCTTGTGGTTTTAAGAATTTAATATATGTTATTACATGTAGCGGATGTAGACAAATCTATATCGGAGAGACAGGAACAAGTCATAGAGCCAGAATTCATTTACATAAGCAACACATTCATGTACCGGAATACCGTAAAATAAAACTGAGTGAACATTTAGATGCATGTGGAAATGGACATTTTTAAAATGTTTTTCCTTTTTATAAAATTTTCACGGACAATTTAGTGGAAAGGAGAAAAGAAAAATTTCATTCGCTCATTTAGACCTTCACTTACTAGTTTAATGTAAATTCTTTGTATTACTTCAAAATAATATGCTCCAAATGACTCTCTCTGTATTATGACATCATTATAATGTTATAGTCATACAACAACATTATATATATATATATATATGTATGATGTCATAATTAAACATGTATTAACCAGTTTTTTGTGTGAAAATGTCAATATCAACTCTTTATATCTTTATCTTGTAAAAATAACTTCATTTTTATTGTGTGTTATCATTTCTAATATTTTTTGGCTGGAATATAGTAGAAACCATACCTCCTTCTTCACACAAAAAATCCCACAGAATCAGTGATACCAATGATTGAGATGAGTTTAAACTGAGTGTTGTTTACAGGTGCTAGCTGGACATGAGGGCCCAGTAAGTTCCGTAACCTTCAGCTCCCACAAAGCTCTCCTAGCCAGCGGCTCTTGGGACAAAACAGTCAAACTCTGGGATGTGTTTGAGAATAAAGGGGCTAAAGAAACCATTGTCCTCTCATCAGATGGTTTGTATATAGACTTAAAAATAGAAAATGTTAATGTCTTGTCTGTCAGAGTTGAAGACTCTCATCTGCATATATGTCTGGTATTTTTTTTATTTTTCATTTTATTTTCATCCTTTATAGAACCGCTGGGCTAATTTAAAAAAAAATTTGCAAAGCATCTATGGGTAAAGATTTAAAAGGATTTAAAAAGGGGTCACATTCTTCTAACTTCTAAAGGGAGATAATTAAGAAATTGTGAAAGTGGAGTGGAGTATTTCATATGTAATGAAGATTTAAGTTTGTTCACAGTGTGATCCCCCAAGGTTTAATGGCTACAAAAAGAGTTTTTTAAGTTTTACACAAGAAACATCAAGCATCAAATTTATGGGCTGGAGGAATGATTGATTATACTTAAGTCACACATTTGAATAAAGGATTATGCTAAGCCTGTGTTTATGAGTGAAGTTTCTTAAGTTTGACCAAAGAATGATGTTAACAAATGTACCTCTCGTTAGGCAATACTTGAACCACTTTCAACATTACTTTAGATATCAGTTATTGCCTTTTATGTTGTTCTTGATCAAGAAACTGTGTAAAAACATATTTCAATAATCAGTAATAATAGCATTGTTTACTTCTTTGGGTTTGCTATTTCAGTTTACAGTATAAGATATAATTTTCATAAAATGTTATTTACAGCAATAAATTTTCCTCCAAATATATGGGTCACAAATTACACCAAAAATAACACCATTATTAGCTTTTAATACAAATAAACTTCAAAAATCATCCTGAATTTTTAAAAAAAATCATCATAATGAAAACACACACATAGACAGTCTGCAGTGAATAAACTAAATCATGTATTTTGTAGAATGGGCCACTTAGTGCTTGTCCATAATAAGCTTATTGTTATGGGCAACTGTTCAAGTGAGTGATGTGGCCTATTGACCTCTTTATGCTAATATTAGAATACTGCATATTTACAGTTGATCTATATTGTCGCTGGGGAATATTTCCCCCAAAGTGTTTTTCTTCACAATATTTCCATTTAGATATCATTGGGTTGATGAGTTAGAATAAGATATATATATGAATTTTTCAGTCCTATCTGTAAGATTCCGTCCAGATGGAAATGAGCTGGCTATCTCAACATTAGATGCTCAGATAACATTCTGGGACCCCTCTAATGTAGTACAGACGCACTCCATTGAAGGTCGCCATGACCTCGGGTACTCCAGGAAAGAAGGGGACAAAATCACAGCCAAGAAGGCAGCAGGGGGAAAGTAAGTGTGTCAGAACAGGGATAACTACAGGGGATTATGTCAGGATAGGGATAACTACAGGGGATTATGTCAGGATAGGGATAACTGCAGGGGATTATGTCAGGATAACTACAGGGGATTATGTCAGGATAGGAATAACTACAGGGGATTATGTCAGGATAGGGATAACTACAGGGGATTATGTCAGGATAACTACCAGGGATTATGTCAGGATAGGGATAACTACAGGGGATTATGTCAGGATAACTGCAGGGGATTATGTCAGGATAACTACCGGGGATTATTTCTGGATAGGAATAACTACAGGGGATTATGTCAGGATAGGGATAACTACAGGGGATTATATCAAGATAGGGATAACTGCAGGGGATTATGTCAGGATAACTACCGGGGATTATGTCTGGATAGGAATAACTACAGGGGATTATGTCAGGATAGGGATAACTACAGGGGATTATATCAAGATAGGGATAACTGCAGGGGATTATGTCAGGATAACTACCGGGGATTATGTCTGGATAGGAATAACTACAGGGGATTATGTCAGGATAGGGATAACTCCAGGGGATTATATCAAGATAGGGATAACTACAGGGGATTATGTCAGGATAACTACCGGGGATTATGTCTGGATAGGAATAACTACAGGGGATTATGTCAGGATAGGGATAACTACAGGGGATTATGTCAGGATAGGGATAACTACAGGGGATTATGTCAGGATAACTACAAGGGATTATGTTAAGATAGGGATAACTACAAGGGATTATGTCAGGATAGGGATAACTACAGGGGATTATGTCAGGATAGGGATATCTACAGGGGATTATGTCAGGATAACTACAGGGGATTATGTCAGGATAAATACCGGGGATTATGTCAGGATAGGGATAACTACAGGGGATTATGTCAGGATAACTACAAGGGATTATGTCTGGATAGGGATAACTACAGGGGATTATGTCAGGATAGGGATAACTACAGGGGATTATGTCAGGATAGGGATAACTACTGGGGATTATGTCAGGATAGGGATAACTACTGGGGATTATGTCAGGATAGGGATAACTACAGGGGATTATGTCAGGATAACTACAAGGGATTATGTTAAGATAGGGATAACTACAAGGGATTATGTCAGGATAGGGATAACTACAGGGGATTATGTCAGGATAGGGATATCTACAGGGGATTATGTCAGGATAACTACAGGGGATTATGTCAGGATAAATACCGGGGATTATGTCAGGATAGGGATAACTACAGGGGATTATGTCAGGATAACTACAGGGGATTATGTCAGGATAACTACTGGGGATTATGTCAGGATAGGGATAACTACAGGGGATTACATCAAGATAGGGATAACTACAGGGGATTATGTCAGGATAGGGATAACTACAGGGGATTATGTCAGGATAACTACAGGGGATTATGTCAGGATAACTACAGGGGATTATGTCAGGATAACTACTGGGGATTTTGTCTGGATAGGAATAACTACAGGGGATTATGTCAGGATAGGGATAACTACAGGGGATTATATCAAGATAGGGATAACTACAGGGGATTATGTCAGGATAACTACCGGGGATTATGTCTGGATAGGGATAACTATAGGGGATTATGTCAGGATAGGGTTAACCACAAGGGATTATGTCAGGATAGGGATAACTACAGGGGATTATGTTAAGATAGGGATAACTATGGGGAATTATTTTCTTTGAAAAGAGAATTAAATAAGAAAAATGAGAGTGTATGAAAGGTACTAGTACTATGCTCAGTTATCATGAATCTCTCTGAAATGTATTTTGTTAGGAAAGTTTATTTTGTGTTTTTTGTGTTTGGCAATCTGTAGGTGCTGTTTGTTAAGTCAAATGTTTTTTTATAGCTCTGTAAACTTAAAATGGTATTTTCTTATGTAGGGCATTTATGACAATCTGCTACAGTGCAGACGGAAAATGTCTCCTGGCAGCTGGCCAGTCGAAGAATGTCTGCATCTACTCAGTTCCTGATCAACTCCTGATAAAGAAATTTGGCATCTCTTGTAATATGTCCTTTGATGGCATGGAGGTGAGATCTAAGATAATGATGAGGTTTTCAGTGTACTGTTTACTGATATCTAACTATGTTATGGGATGCATTGTACAACACTAAGAATCTTACGAAATGTTAGTTACAGATTGATACAAAAACTCCATATTTGATACTACTGATGTATCTATATTTAACTTGG
This sequence comes from Ostrea edulis, assembly GCF_947568905.1. Lineage (NCBI taxonomy): Eukaryota > Metazoa > Mollusca > Bivalvia > Ostreida > Ostreidae > Ostrea > Ostrea edulis. Next base: position 102,192,999 of record NC_079165.1, read on the forward strand.
ACAAATCTGTTGGGGATCCGGGTTAGAATAGATCCTCAGTACCCTTTGCTTGTCGTAAGAGGCAAGTAAATGGGGCGATCCTTCAGATGAGACCACAAAAACCAAGGTCCCGTGTCACAGCAAGTATGACACGATAAAGATCCCTTCCTACTGAAAGGCCGTAAGGGCCGAGCATATGCCTAAATTTGGCAGCCCTTTCACTGGCAAAGATGACGTCTCCATACGAGTGAAAAATTCTCAAAACGTCCCGTTTAACAATATCAATCAACTTTGACAAAATTAACGAATTTGATTTCCTAAATGGCTAATGTTGGTGATTATTTTAAGGAATATTTGGATAAGAAGAAGATGACAGACTGGGGTAGTCTGGCTTTAGTTGACCAGGGAGAGATGGATAAGAATGGGCAAAATATCAGTCTCCCTGGGGTCAAAAAAGGGGACTTAAGCAGTCGTCACTGGAAACCGGAGGTCCGAGTGGTTAGCATACAGTTCTCTCCCACAGGTAAATGTGTCATCTGAATTTTTTCTTTGGGGATATGAAATCAGAAAAAATAAATTTTAGAATTTCTTTGGACTTTGTCATTTCAATGTATTGGGATGTTTACAAATTCAGTTTCTGCTACATTATAAATCTGGTAGATATGAAATATTTATGGTGGGCTAGGTACAATATAGGTGTTCAGAAGGGGGACATAATACACCATCTAACAGTATTAAAGTGGACTCCTTATTGTAAAGGTTTTTAATATTGGTAAATTCAAAGTCTTAATTTTTTTAAGATTCAAAAATGTTATAAATACTGAAAATAGAATTGAGTTTTAAGAAGTTGTTGATTGTTTACTTGCAGGAAGAGCTTGGGCAGCGGCTACCACAGAGGGTCTTATGATTTATTCTCTGGACAGTGGTCTGGTATTTGACCCTTTTGACCTTGACATTGAAGTGACACCTAACAGCACAAAGAAAGCATTGTCAAGGGGAGAGTACTCTACTGCAATCATCCTCAGTTTCAAACTAAATGAAATGAAACTTAAACAGGAAATCCTGGAGCATATTCCCGTGTCCAGCAGTAAGCACACATCTGCATATATATATATCAAACTGTAGAAAGCTTCAAGCGTGAAAACTCTCTCTATGTTATGGACCGGATTTGGGCCTCTATGACTTTCAAAATTTTGAAGCAAATTTTCTTACTATTTTGATGAAGAGTGTATACACAGCTCTCTGATGTATGCTATTTATGATAGAGAGAAATGTGGGTGATCCTTAGGTATGACATCAGGAATGTTTGATTTTTTACAAGATTTTTTTCTTGATTTTTAATGAAAAAGTGCACATTTTTCTACCATTTTCCTTTTTTGAAACATAGAAAACATTGAAAAACTTGTCTATTGGTATTACAGTAAAGTACATGTAATACATGTGATTTTTGTAGTTGAAGTGATTGTGGAAAACTTGCCAGACATTTATGTGGACAAATTATTAGTGTTTCTGGCCACTCAACTGGAGACTACAGCTCATATTGAGTTTTATCTACTGTGGGTGAACAAAATTCTAATGACACATGGACTGAAATTAAAACAGAGATCACAGAAGATAATCAGTTGTTTAAGGACGCTTCAGAAGAACATCACCAGAAAGTACGAGGATATCGGCAAAATGTAAGCACACACAGTTACTATATATTACTTATACGTCAGGAAATTTTATTTCTGCAATTTTGTTTTGTCTGATTTATCAGGGACTCATTATTTTTGTAAACATTTGGTTTGTGCAACACTAAATTCGTAATACTATAAGTTATGAAATTATTCACGAGACACTTATTTTTGTAAACATTGGTTTATGCTGCACTACATTCGTAATGCTATGCAGTTATGAAATTATTCACGAGATACTTATTTTTGTAAACGTTTGGTTTGTGCTACACTACATTCGTAATGCTATACATTTATTTTTGCATCAAGGTAACCAAATGATTTTGCACAGAAATAAGATTCTTGCAAAGAAACTGATTTTCAGTGCTCATAAATTACATTGTACAATAATACACCTTGTATTGCTGATGTTAAACCTCACAGTATTTTAATGATCTGATGAACAAATGCTTATCCATAAAGTAAATGCATATATTCAACGGATATTTGACACATGATAAAGAGTATCTACATATAGTTATATACACGGAATTCAGATATTATGTATGTTAGCAAACCAAACATTTAATCTTGTCAAGAGGTGTTTCACATTGTCATTGGTATGGCATTTGTAAGTGTGTTCTTGATGTGAGTTGTCATTTATTGAGTTCTAACCAATTTTCAACTACATGTTTTAAATGCCAGACATGTCACAAAGCTCGCCTAAATAATCTGTGTTATCTATTTGTAAGTGTGTTCTTGATGTGAGTTGTCATTTATTGAGTTCTAACCAATTTTCAACTACATGTTTTAAATGCCAGACATGTCACAAAGCTCGCCTAAATAATCTGTGTTATCTCTCCTAATCCAGATTAATGGGCTATTTTTAGCACTCTTTGATTTGGTTGTTAACCGATATTACATAAAAAAGGTATAATTTTTGGAAATAGATTCTGTTACATAAAGGCATTTAAACAAGATAAAACATCTGGAGATAGAAAATCTGGAACAGACAGTGCATTCAATGGTTGGAAGATATATTTTATTTAATGATCAAAGTCTCAATTTTTGGGTAATACATGCTGTATAATATTAAAAGTCTGATTGGTTGAGTCATACATCTAATTTCATGACTTTCTAATGGTTGGAGAATACAGTATATTTGTATACAACTTTTAAAATATGGTGACATTCTTAATATCTTTACTGATCCTCTTTTCATAGATGGTTTGACAAATGAATTGATATTCAATGCATTATGTAAATTGATATTTTACAAGAAACTAAAAGGGAAAACAGTCTTCATCTTTGCTATGAAAAAAAATAATATAGTTTGATTATTTATCAAGGTAATGGAATGTTGTGTAATGATTTTTATCGAATACCAAACAAAAAGTGAAGAAAATCTAAAAGTGAACAAAATGATGAAGTCAGATTGCATAATCCTCTGTTGAAACTGTGTAGATGTATGTTGTGTATTGATTTCTTATTTTACAATTCAGTTGTGACCATAACAAGTACAGTATAGACTACATATTGGCGTTGTCGGAATGCAAGCGTAAACGATCACCACACACAGACGAAGAAAAGGAAATCAGTGATAGTGAAATGGACGAAGTCAATGAGCTTGATTCATCTGACGACGACTTTATGACAAGTCTGATGGACAAAGTTACTTAATGTGCATTCATGAACATCACAAGCTAAATGTTACATATTCAACTCAAATTAAAGAATACAAACTTTGGGGTTTTGTTTTTGGTGTTCTCAATCATTTACCATTACAACTACAAGTTAGTTTTTGGTATATTCTAAACAGAATTTATGTTTAAGGAGGTACTCTACATCATCATAATGGCCGACTTCCTTTTAAAACATGGATGAAATTATAAATATCAGCAATATTTGTTTATTCAGTTCAAAAATCATTACCTAGCTGAGTAGTTCAGTAGGTTAGCATGTTGACAGCGGAAAGGTAGATCGTGTATTGGAGTCCAGCAGGGGTTTCAAATGTTTTTCGGATTGCTTTCAACTAAAACTGCATGTTTTGACTAAAATAAAGTTGAAAGTTTTCAATTTGAAAATAGTGTTGTACATATCCTCCACTTTTCATCCATATCAAATTTTCTGGTGTAGCATACCTGCGTAACATTAAGACCTCAACAGATGTTATGTATGCAGGAGATGTTTAGGGAGAAATTTTGCTGCATTTTCTTTCCATTGTAGGTCACCTGCATCACTCAGATGACCTTTCCCAATCTGTTTTTGTCCGTTGTCATGTATTAACTGGTGAACATTTTCAATGGCTTCTCAGATACTCTTTGGTCAGTTTCTACCAGAATTGGTATGTAGCATCAGAGGCAGAGTGGTGAGGCCAAAATCTCAAAAAATGATGTAATACTTCAAAATCTTCTCTACTTTGGGACATCTAGCATACAAAGCATATACACAGTTGTTTATTGTTTATAATTGACAGGAGGTCTCGTCCAAAAGAGTGAAATTCATGGCCCCTGGTTCAGGGGTTCTGATCTAGGGTGGCAGGTGATTTTTATGATGGATATCAATATTTGTTTGAAAATCTTGACTCCTGAACATGAAACAACCAAACTTAATGCATAGAAACAATAATTTAAGAAGCCTTTAACAAAATTATGAACTCTATCACCCCTGAGTCAAGGTTTCTAGGATTGGGCTCTATGGCTCCTATAGTGAAAATGCATTACATGTATTAAATGCATTTCTAGACCTTTGAACATCAAACAACTGAATGCATCAAACAAACAAAGTGAATGCACAGTATTGATAACCAGTAAAAACTACCAAAATTATGACATGGTTCCTGGGTAAGGGATTTTGATGATGGGGTAGAAAGTTCATATACTTCTTTAAAATTTTTCTTCATTGACATCATTTATTCATCTATGGTGAAACTCGTGGCCCCCAGGTCAGGGGTTCAGGCCCCAGGGTTGGGGCTATAGGGATCATAAAGTGAAAGCATATTAAATCTTTAAGAAGTGTTCTTTATACTCTTCAACATCTAGCACCCAGATAAACTGCACAGTTATAATGAATTGAACAAGTCTCTACCAGATTTGTGAGAAATTCCTTTTTTCTGGTTTAAGAGTTCAGGGTGTGGGATAGGCTATGTTGAAATGAATGAAATCTTGAAAATTCTTCACATGATCTCCTGAACATCTAGCAAACAAATTAAATGCACAGTTAGTCAGCAATAGCCCCCTGCAAACTAAAATTGGGTTCAATGCATACAAGAGTCACTGTTTACTTGAAGTTTGAAAGGTGCACTTATTGTGCACCAACACACAACTCTTCTAATGTAAAAGTTTTGTTGTGTGGTACGAGGGCAAGTCAAGAAGTAACCAGCCTAACTTATTTCCGGTTGAGATCCACTTCTTGTTCGATGTAATTGCCCTCTAGTGTGATGCACTTTGACCAATAGTGTTCAAGTGCCATCAGCCCAGAACTGAAAAAGTCAGGGTCTTTCCCATTGACCCACTCCTCAACTGCCGTCATGACTTGTTCGTCAGACCGGAAATGACGTCCACGGATATCCTTTTTCAAGTTTGGGAATAGGAAGAAGTCGCTAGGAGCTAGGTCAGGCAAATAGGCAAGATGTTGTATCCATTTATACCTATTTATATTTATTTCGCTCTATAGCATTCATTGCAGCTTTGCAAGTGTGGACTCTCGCGTTGTCCTGTTGCAGCAAAATACCTTTAGTGAGTTTACTTCGGCGTTTTTCACGGATGGCGGTTCTCAGCTGGTCTAGCAAGTTTGCAAAGTACACTCCAATAATTGTACTTCTCTTGGGTAAAAAGTCCAACATAATAACGCCTTTTGCGTCTCAAAATACTGTGGCCATCACCTTAGCAGCATGGTTGCGTCTTGAACTTTTTTGGCCTCGGGGAGCCAGGCCCTACCTACTGACGACTCAGAGCGTTATTCTCTGGCTCATAATTATGAACCCAAGTCTCATCTACAGTCACCAGACGCAAAAGAAAATCATCTTTTGACCTTAAACGCTTCACCAAGGCGCTGCATAGTGATGCTCTGGTTGCCATTTGTTCATCGCTAAGGGATTTGGGGAACCAACGGACTGTTAGCTTGCGCATACCTAACCGATAATGCAAGATTGTTGAAACGCTACCATGTGAAATACCGAATGCCTGAGCTATTTTTTCCACCTGAATTCATCTATCAGAGTATACCAGATCTCGAACTTTCTTGCACATTTCTTTGTCGGTGGCATCCAATGGGCATCCAGACCTGTCTTCATCTTCTAAAGACGTTCTACCGCGTTTGAATCCCCCTCCCCAGAATTTAACCTGAGCATAAGATGGTGCAGAAGACCCATAAACATCGGCTAGCTCTCCATGTATTTCCTTGTCTGTTTAACCTTTTAAATACAAGTACCGAATTATAGCACGGTACTCAGCTTTAGATGAAAAGAATGCCTTTGCATCACTAGCCATGTTTGATATTCAATATCTTATTAAAGAATGACTCGATACGCGTTCATTTTTTTTTTATATCCAGGTATAAAACATGTATTGAAAGAAGGCAAGAAAATCGTGACCGTCTCGGTCAATCGGAAATTGGATAGGCTGGTTACTTATTGACTCGCCCTCGTACACATTTTACCAAATCAGGCCCATGGGCCTTTTGTTTAATTCACATTGTATATGTCCATTATGCAAAGTATTCTCAAATTGTACTGATTACTTGAATTGTATTTTTGTCACTTATCAGTAAGAAGTGGGTGAATTTAGCTGCTGTACTAAATGTTGGATAGCAGAGTGTCCTGAATATTCTTAATCCATTGAACTAGATTATTCCACTTAACATTGATAAGGTCTTGGTTGTATTTCTATATTGATTTATGAGTGTCATTAAATTTTTACGAATCATGTATAGAAAGTTTTAAAAAAAACCAGATTGTAAAATTAAGATTTTTTCATGAAGGCCAATGAAAGATTAACATAAAACAAACAAACAAAAAATTATTTATTGCAGGAGATTTATGTATTTCACTATTCCTATTGAAGCCAGTTATTTCAGTAACCAGATTTTTATCTGAGACAATATTGATAGAGTACCATTATCTGGTTTGACTGTGTGTGGTATGGTTAGTTCACTGTTCCAGTTTCATTAAATATTGAGAGTTTTGTGAGGAAATGTGTTGAAACGGGTTCTATTCTCATTTGTTATTGATGACGTTTTTACTCTTGATTTCCACTATCTTTGTTCACGTATAAAAACCCCACAGATAAGATCAGTGACTGATGGAGAAAAATTAATGAGTGCTATCAAAATTCACCGCGAAAAAAATGAGTTCTGAATACCTTCTATATCTAAATAAAAGATATTCAATGCAGGAAAATAATGAATTTAATCCTTTGTAATTTCTCGCCAGGCACTAGTATTTTACATGTAGTTGATTTCAATGACACGAGGTTTAGTTATCTGGGGTTATTAAACAAACAATTATAGTTACTTGGATACTAAAACATATGAAGCTCCTTGAAACTCCTCCAGGCAATTATCCTGGGTTTCCCGTCTCTTTGCTTCAGCTAACCAGATGCCATGATCTGAGTTATTCCGGATGCACTTTAACATCGATCCGACATAGTGGTTCTGAGAGCCTTTTGTGTTTCATTTTACACAGCTATATACTCTGAAGTGATCCCTCATCTGTTTTTATTGTGAATATCGATTTTTTGAGATTTGAGACTTAAAATTTCAATTGCCATAAGAGCTTTGTCAATACCGATCATAAATATGAGTTATCTAAGTGATTGACAGATTTGTTGCAGCTTGTTCATTTCCGATCAACAAGAATTTGAAATAATAAAAAAAAAACCACGATGATTGTCGCGTTTGCCTATTAATATTACACAATATTCGTTAAGTTTTCCAAACTGACAGATTCGTGACTTTCCGCAGTTAAAGTTCTGCTCAATACTCTGTACTTTACATTATCTGTAGACCTGCACTTGAATGTTCAATGGTCCTTCAATTGGTCGCAATTAGAAATGTAAAGAATATTATCTGCATTCTCTACCTGGTATTGATCAATTAAACGATTTTTAAACAAAAATATTGTATTTACAAAGGAATGGTAACTATTGACCATTAAAATTAAAGTCTCCGTTTACGATCAAATCATGCCGTCTGACCAATTTCGTTTTTTTTTTCCTTTACATGACTGAATTGAAATAAAATGTTCTATATGTCGATATTTTTTTGAATAAACACTTCAATTTTCAATTAAATTGTGCATGTTGGTTTAAAACGCCCTCGGACTTGAACCATAACTGTAAACATTTATTTATGGTCGTTGGATTCACGTTCCCATTACGGGTTGCTAATTGGCCTTGGATTAAAACTGACTCTCGCATGTGTATTGCTACATGAACAACTGTGCGCAACTATATCTCCATGCTTTCATGGATTAACACCGGATTAATGTTAATACATGGAAGGAGGATTATACCAGTGCTTATTCACCGACGACAATATTCTTTGCATCTGTAGGAACCTATCGGACGCCAAACTCAGAAACTAACGGGGCATGTAGTCTCTCATGAAGTCTCGGTTCCTCTTTCTAAATGGGGTTTCTGTGCTATCAATGGACAAGTGCTCTCTTTTGAAGTACTGATAATGCCATTCTCGTCTCGAACTTATGTGTTAAGATGCCATAACTGACCGAGTCTCGGTGGTGTTTTCATTGTTCTAAACTTTGACAGTGAATCTAGCATATGAAGGAATGTACTCTGCGTCCTACAAGGTAAGATACATCGTAGTCGCTTTTTACATGCATGTTCGCTGAAAATCTTAATATGCCCGCAGAGTATGCTAATTCCAATTCATTCCACGTATTTAATTCATTCCTCGTATTGTTGTCTCCCTCTGATAGATTTCCTGCACAGTTTAACAGAGAAACATTAACACAACTAATATGCGGAAATTCATAAAACAATTTATAACAAATTCGCTGATTGTTTATGAGCAAATTTTTATTGAAATTTAATAGTTTCATTTAGATCCAGATGACCTCGGGATAGTAGTTTGAAGTTGGTATCGTTTATTTTTTTTTTTAAATCAACGCTTTGATATCAACTGGAACAGGATTATAATTATAAGGATATATTTCATTACATATGACATTAATTGTTGTCAGTCCTGAATGAAGATCTACTTCGTTATAGCCATATATATCGTTTTAAATTATTGTTACAATGTATTAACAATTAAATAATATACAATATGACAATCTGGTTGTTCGTGTCGTTGGTCATTTTAGTGCATATATATATATATATATATATATATATATATATATATATATATACACACACACACATATACATATATATAGGTTCCTTATAAGCGTAGGTTCGTTGTATCTATGTTCACTAATTCGAGTTTGATAAAGCTGTTGCTGACATCATAACAAACATTGTTAGCGTGTAACATATCTAGGATTTAAAAGAATAGATTGATTCTTTCTCTCTCTCTCTCTCTCTCTCTCTCTCTCTCTCTCTCTCTCGTTGTTGTCCATTGTGTACTGGATGGAAACACTTTGCCAAATTTTACGGTCCAAAGTTCAATTCTATTTTTCTGTTCAAATAAATTCAATAAAGATTTCGATTTTGCAGTTAGCACTTTTTTACCAGTTAAACAGGGCACGTGTTTGGTGTCCGCCTTCATTCAAGATTCCAAACCCGGATAACAACTGCGAGAGGCGTACTACAGTGTTTTCCAAACACAATATATCGACCCCCCTGATCATTATTACAGTAGATTTCAATGTATATATTGGTACTGTAGAATTCGATTGAATTAAATTACATATAATGGAATAATACCCCTGAAATTGAATTTCTGGTATTATTAATTTAAACCAGTCGCACATGGAACGATTGATTGCTGTAGAGGTGTGTAAAAATGAAACGATCTATCCTTTTTATGTAACCGAGACCCGCCTGGCAATGCATGATGTGAATTTACTTTCAGTGCTGAATCGAAATTATGATGAAAGACATGAACCTAGTATCTGAGGAGAAGTTGGCGAGGATCAAAAAGAATTCCAGAATTGTGTCTCCTTGGAAACGAAAGCCATTCAAGGCTTTGAAATCTGATCCAGGACTACCAATAAAGGATAAAGGATTCGATGATAGCTCAGATGACACATTGTCCTTGAGCCGGTCTGGGACTTTCTTTGACTTTGACAAACAGATGACGTCGACTGACCCCCAGCGAAGTCAACATCACCACTTCCTTAGGCGTATGTCTTCTTTCAATCTTACCAAGTCGTACACGATGCCTGACCTCTTCGATTCGTCGACAAAACTCAAGGACATACACGAAGAATCTCTGATGCGTCGAAATTTTCGTGAAAATCTAGTCAAGAGACGCCTACACACAACGCAAAATGTGAGTGTACACCCGCTATCCAACAGTCGTAATAAACTGGAAAAGTTACATGAAATTTTATTACATAGTCCCATTCCAACTGACAACCCTCATTTAGTGGTGTCGGCGGAGGAAAAGAAACTAGTGGCCGATTCACGGCGGAAAAGTGTAGAAGAGTCCGGTTTGTGGCAGCTAGCCTCGGCACAAGTGTTCAAAATTAAGGCACAGAAAACCAACAGTTTAGAAGACCACGCCATGGCTATGTTTACAAGAAAGGTCGCCATAAACAAGATGAGACAGAGGATCGAGAAGAAGCTGGATTTACCCAAAGACCACTTCTCTAGAGTCGCCACTCTGCGCAGCAATGTACAACACATAGAACGTCGGTTCCGGAACATCGTGCATGGCTCCTCCACGGACGCAGGCGGCTCCACCAGTATCCATGCTCTGCAGCGGTTCAACGTAGAGGACGAGCAGAATAGAGACCCTAAGTTTATGAAACCAGGGGAAGTAAGTTTTTACTTTATATGTAGAAAAGTCATGCATTCAATGTGTTGTTGCGCTGCTTACCTCAGGGTTTTGTTTTTTTTGAAAATTCGTACAACACACATCTTATACAAGTCGAGCTTTAAGATAAACCTCAGTGGAAATTGAAATTTTCGCACTCTCTCTCTCGAAATCTACAGCAAAATGCTCAGCATACTTAATATCTTGGTACAACAAATAGCATTCCTGTGTTTTCATTCCTTATACACGTGCGAGTTCCTTGAGCAATTACTATTCTACTCACAGGCACTTGTTTCTGTAAATGACTTATGACCTCTGTATACTAATAACAACATACAGAGGTCATAAGTCATTTACAGAAACAAGTGCCTGTGATTCTACTCCACAATCCCTAAAGAATAAATTGTACTCTATTTTAGGCCCTGCAGTTCTTTCGTCGATATGCCAGAATCGTTCTCATCATTCTAAAATGGATTGAACTCATAATGGAGTAAGTTGAAACTTTTAAAATATTCATGTTTTTTTGATGTGGAAGTGCACAAAGAGTGACATAAATTTGTGGTGTTTTCTGTAATAGCTCAAGCGAGGGAAACAAGCTGGAGAGAGAGCTGAAGTCGTTCGTGGACATCGCTAATGAGGTCTCTGATGATAATGTGTCCAGGACCATGGATGAGTATGGATTGTCGTTTGACAAAAACTACTTTGTAGCCAGAAAGGAGGTGAGGCTGTAGGAGTCCACGTTGAATTTCTAAATCTAGACCTGACCTTGACTTCTAAGAAAATCTTAAGTTGAAACTTGGACATAAGTCTGGGATTTTACGCAAATTTAAGTTTGATATTTTGTTGTTGTTGAGGAATCTGAATATTGCAGCTTACGGGTGTGTAATATAATAGGGTCATCGTGTGTTTGATTTGCGTTTATAAACAAATCCTGTCTGATTTAAATGAAACGTAATACAGATGAAGAAAGTAGGCCTAGTTTATATAATTAGCGAAAGAAGGACGAAAGTTGATAATAGATTAGATACTGGGATGGCTCTTTTCTGATTGGTCGATATGATCAAAACTAGGAATATTAATTTATTGTATGGTTGTAGACTTGTAGTTGAAAGTTAATTAAAGTAACAATGAGAACGTGAGTTTGAGAACATGATTATGTGCAGCAATTTTCGAACACATTGTTATATTAGGTGGTAAGATTTTGTTTTAATGTATGGGAATTTTGTGACCTTAAGCATTTGTAGTTCATGATATGGCAATTACGATTATTTCCGCTAACAGGAATTTTCTTAATTTGGTTTGCTCTTAACCATAGTGTTGTCTATGAAAAGTGAAGATACCAAACGCTGATCAATCTGATTAATGTCTCTCTTAAACAATACCCGGCAAGTCCAGACCAGGTAGAGACATCTGGATATTCATTAATGTTTTACACTAGAAACATTTAGAACGAATAAAATCGGATAGTAGGAGATGACTGGACAACACGACACGAAACGTTCAGGTCGAGGTTATGTTTTCGAGGATCCCCTTTTCGCACGAACGTTTGTTAATCAGGCTATGAGAGGTAATGGTATATGGGGGGTTCTTGATCCTCGTTATGCAGTTAAAGCGGATTAACATTTGCGTAAACGATTCATCCATGAATTAGAATTTGTCGTTAAAATGAGCATAAACATCGAAGTCAAATTCTGGATTTAATCGAGGACCATACATAGGTGATTAAATGTATTGTTTACTCGGTAAGTCTCGATTTAGAGGAAGCATTTATTGCAACAGGGAAACCGATACAAAAGCGCCAATAGTTCACAAAACAGACATTACATAGAAATAGGGGTACTCCCGAAATAGAATTGAGAGAAATCACTGCATTTGTACGAATTTGTCGTATTGATTAATACAGTAGTCCTATTCTTACCATTTTAGATATCATTAACACAGGACCACAGAAAAACGTTAACTACTCGTTGGAATTTTCGTACTCCTGAAATGATCAAACAGGTATTAAATTTAAAACTTGTAAAGTGTGTTTGATATGGAATCTTGGGACCTGAGTTCTTCTAAAACATTAGTTTGTTGATTATATGAGCTAAGTTACGTAATCATAGTTCAGAAAGGACATTTTAAATGTCACGTTATATGGATAATAGGTTTTCAAATAGATATATACACGATTTACCATTTTTGTCATTGTTTTGGTTCAAGGTCATGCACGGCCTGCAGGCGTTGCGATCTCTATCAGAGTATCCGCTCGTGACGCAGGAAAAACTCTGCCAGGTCGCCTGGTACCAAACGTAAGTCACGTAATCTATTGGTAATTTCTTCTTCTTTTTACGATTTGTGATAACAAGGAAACATTTTTTTATTTGACTTTTCATAGTTGTACAATTTTTATTATTTTGAGTAAGGACAAAATTTTCAACTTTCGTATTTATCATATGTACAGTTTGTGCCAGTAACCTTCGGATTATCATTATCCGATTAGACTGACGTAAGTGCTTTGAGGACTTTTATTTATAGGCTTGGACCAAAGAAAGCAATAGTCCGTCAGGGTCATGACGCAGAATCATTCTATTTTATTTTGGCTGGAACTGGTGAGTTTAGATTCACAGTCCGCACACAACATTGGCAAAAAATATGCAAGTAAAATTATATTTAGAATCGAATCGTCTTTAGCATTATCAAAAATACATTTTTCTTTCATGCAGCATTTGTTAAAAAAATGATGACAGACACAAACAGTGGTGAAACACGTCTCAATACAGTGGCTCGTTTGACAAGAGGCATGAGCTTTGGAGTAAGTCCTGGTCTCGGCACCATAACTCATTACATTTTTGTTGATTTCCATATATATATATATATATATATAGTGTTGAGAGAGGCATGTGGGACGAAATAAAAAAGCCAGTCTTCAATAATTTGAATTGTTTAACTCTTGTGGTGTTTCTGTACAGTACTCATGGGAAGATGGGGTAATGTATGAAAGACTTTTAAAAGGTTTTCATCTATTCAATTATTGCATTGTAATTAGAGAAACTTGACTGGTACTCGTAAAACTAGGATATTTGAGAAACTAATGTCTTCTTGTTTTAGTTTAACACATCTATAGATTAAATGTGAACAATTAGTAACATCTCTTTCTTTGCCTAGTACATAGTCCTTAACAGACATGTAGATCTCATGTTTCAGTGTTTCTTAGTGATCACGGAATAGAGTAGAATATGACGCACATTTAGATTTATTCTTGTTACATATTCTGTTTTATTCGTGGATCTATTCAAATATTCTACAAATAAAATATTTACCCAGACTGTTTTATTGAATGATTTTACACACGTATCTTTCGGTCTTTTACTTACACATCTTTCAGTCTTTCATTCATTGGTCAAAGTACATGTGCAATTTTACAGGTGGCGAACCCACCTTTCCAGCTTTCCCTCACCAGAATCTATGAAATACAATGAAAACTATTTATGTGAATGATTTTATTTCGTTTGATGATGTGAGCATCGATTGTCATTTCACCTCACTATGATATAAATGCTGATACACGTGTTTTGATGACTGTAGGAAATTGGTCTGATTTTTAACACCAAGAGAACAGCTACTGTGGAGAGCGCGACCTCTATGGAGTTGTTAGTGATAGGGAAGGACGATTTCAACAGAATATTCATGAATGACAACGATGAAGAGGAATCGGAGCATGTCAAATTTTTAAGGTAATTATATAAAAAGTCTTTTTGAGCAATGCTTTCGTGCTGTGGTCAGATGCTTCGTTTCACTGTTTACTACAGACAGTGCAGTGCCGCCATGATCTGGGATTTGAAACTCAAAACAGAACATAACGATGGAATTTTCGGGTGCTATTGAAGTAAACTAAGTTTTATGTCATGTTAATCATGACAATTAAAAGAGAATAGTCCGTTTTTGCATGAGTCAGCGATATTATTCTTTTTACAAATCTATAGGATATCTTAAGAGTACTCTTGAAGTGGGAAAAATCACCTTTCTGAAAAATTTGAAAGTGTTCTCTATTTCAATATCAATGTAGTTACCTACGTCAGGAATTATTCGAGAGTGTTGAATGTGAATTTCCATATAATTAGTAGAATCTTTTTAATCATACAGACAAGTTCCCATCATGCAACACTGGCCAATGGATTATCTAAGGGGAGAACCCGGGACGTGTATTCTTCATTACTTTAAGTAAGTTTTCATTCCTTCCAGTTGTGGTCTGTGGTTTCATTTGTACTCTCTTTATATAAATTCATAAAATGTAACTGATCATTGCAGACGGGGTACACTTGTGTCAGACGATGGGAAGAAAAGTGAATGGCTATATTTCATTAAATCGGTCTGTATATCATTTTATAGTCATGAAATATCAGAGCATATCACGTCGCCCTGACAAACTTTTTCAATGTATAATCAACAATGTTCATTTCAGGGTTCCTGTGAAGTACTGAAAAAGCTACGAAATGTAAAAGCACGAAAGTCTAGTCAAATAAAAAGAAAACCTGATCCGATCACGGAAATAGTTCTGCCGGAACTTGGAGGAGGACCAGGTAGTGGCTCTTAATATATTTTTGCGGTCTTTAGTTTTACATGGCTTATGATATGTGGTCCTGCAAAATGTAGTATGACATGTATTCCTTTATAAACTTACTAAATATACTTTGACCTTTAATCACATATATAAACTACACAACTACACGTTATTTATTGTTTATGGATGTTTATATAAAATTAAATCATAAATGCATTGATTTGTGTTTAATATAGATTCTAAAGTTGATAGTGGACAGCGTAGGAAAAAACACAAACTTTACATGAACACCGATGTATTCCAAGACATGGCAAATTATTATGAGGCCCTGAGAAGGGTATGTTATTGTACAGTTATTATTGATCTTTTTTGTTTTATGTTGTGATATTTTGCTGAACTGAGCTGATGAATGATGAAGTATGTATGAGAGAGAGAAAGAAAAAGAGATGGGAGAGGTAGATAGAGTAGTAGAATAGATATCACATGTTTGAACTATTAGTATGCCACAGTGTTAAAGTGCTCGGTAACCACAGGTAAATAATGCTTTGTAGATAGTATTGATGAGAATATTTAGTGATACATTTATCATGTTTGATTTTTAGTATTGATTATTGTTTGTGAATGTAGAAATTAGCTAAGGAGGGAAGTGATAGGCCCAACGAAGACGATGTCCACCTTCCTCGTCTTTCCCTAAGCCCTCACAACAACCTTGTCACTGTACCAGAAACGAAAGATGAGGACAATCTTGAACCTCAAAATGACTTAGATGTACAAAATGGATCCAAAGAGGAGAAAATTTTGTGCATCCCCCCAGTGGGTTGCAGAAGTCCATTTTCAAGTGTATCCGAGAGTAGATTTATGGCGGGACCAAATGTCCGATATAAAACTCATTTTGTACGTATGTGTACGGCCTTGATTTTTCCCATGTCCACTCCCTGTCCTGTGTGAAACTTTTCGCATCATATCTAACCTTGGGTAGTCGCTGTTTTCGGATGTGGTGCTGGTCATTGATGCTCATTTAACAGTCTTTTTTCAACTAACTATATGATAACATGACACACGTGCGTTTGAATTACTAATATTGCGGGGTTTATAATTTCGTTGTTTGAGATTAAAATGATTTAGTCTGTTTTGTTGACAACTAGATGTTGCTCTTTACAGAAGTCGGATTCCTTCTGTTTGAAGAATTTGCATTCATTGAGATGTCCATACCACAAAAACAACGAAACATAGTCCCCCGCGAATATTATAGCTTTCACAGTATATCACATACTAATCATAATTATGAACTATTAACTTTTTATTTCTCACTCTTATTCGATATCATGTTCTTTGAAGTACTAGTAAGATTTTGGACTTTTTTCCTTCAGCATAAAAAAATATGTGCACAGATTTCAAATGCATTGAATTTCAATCTTGAGTTGTCATTCTTTTTTTATCATCAAAGTCCAGAAATATTAAAGAATGTAAAAATCCACACAAGTAGTAGTATAATAAAGAATATCATAAAGCCGATTATTCAGAAACTAGTCGATAATACTCAATCAGCTTTGGGATATTTTTATTATGTATTTATAAATATGCCTGGAACACTGTTGCGTATGTTGAATATAAAATAAAATCCATATCTTTAATTGAATAGATAATGCCAACATCCGCCATGTTGAAGAAAGACGAACCTCTGAAACAGATAGAGGGATCAGAAGAGGACGATACCTCAAAGAATCACTGTGTATTTGTCAAACTCGCCCTTCTACAAAGCAAAGACGTCTTTGTAAGTACAAATCCTATTGGTTTGAAAGAAAGAAGAGTTGGTTTTTCTTTTTTTGAGATAGGGAGCACCTATCACGATTCGTTTTGTAGACATGTGTTTATATTGCTTGTATACTTTTGATATATACTTTAATAGTTTGTTTTCGGTATTGTTTGAAAGCAGTAGATCTATTTATCGTGTTACGAATCAATTTTTCGAAATGCTTAGAAAAAGTCCTTTTATATGGGGATTCATTTTCCAATTTTCATTTTCAGGGTTTGGATACATTGACGGGGTGGGGCAGTGAAGATTTAGACGATATGCTAAATGACTCTCCAACAACTTGTCTGGTACGTTAGCAAAACGTGTTTTATTTATTGTAAACCTGGAATGTTTGCCTAATTAAAAAGTAAACTTCGTGAATTTTACATGAATAGGGAAGGTGATAAATAAACTCTTAATACAAACAAATCGTTTACAACTATTATTGAATGATGTACATATATTACTATTTTTGCAAAAATAACTCGCATGGGAAGAGTTTCGGCATATACTATTGCAAAATAATTTATCTACGAAAATATCTACCAATATGCCACACACACACACACACAAACACTTAGAGAGAGAGAGAGAGAGATATCCAAAGTGTTAATGAAAGGTAACGATAACGAACAGTGATCAATCTCATAACTAATATAAGGAATTTGGGCAAATACGGACCCTTGGATATACAGGTAAGATCAGATGCAAGGAGGAGTAAGCATCCCCTGTCGACCGGTCACAACGGTCGTGAGCCCTATATCTTGATCAGGTAAGCGGAGTAATCCGTAGTCAAATCAGTGTGCCAAAACAGCCTAACAATCGATATGAAACACGTCAGACAGCATTTGACCCATTGATAAGTTGTATTGGCAAACTAGATCATTATAACGACCATAGAATTTGCGAAATGCTGACTTTTAATTTAGATGATACTTGTTTCAATAGGTCAGCAAAGGAGCAGAAATAGTGATGCTTTCGAAGAAAGTGTTCCTGAAATACATCAATGAAAGTGTACGCAATAGCCTGCGCGAGTCTATCCGTGCTTATCCACGTGAACAAAAACTGCAGGAGAATTTTCAAAACAAGCTTGACTGGGAGGATTATAAAAGTTCTTTGCTTACCACAATACTACACAACCCGGTTGGGAGTTTTGTGTCGCCAGTCAATGTGTAACTCTAGATGTTAGAGGAAAAATTTCAGTGAGTGGAAATGTGGAGATCCCTAAAGAATTTGTGAATAAACCAGCTTAAAATTTTATTTATGCACAACAAAAACAAATATTAACAACAGAAAGAGGAAGAAAAGCAACATAAGTAATCCAATGATGAAAATACCACATATATATGTTGAAGTTACATAATGCCTTAAAATTGCTTCAACCTCAATATACATGTATAATGAACAAATGCATGAAGTATACAATAAATCGCATCATTCACAGTGCAGGAGTTTGAAAATGGTCAGTAAAATCGTTTTTCATATGTTTATTTAAGGGCAAAATAGCATCACTCCATCAAAGCCATTAATTTTTTTCATTTCAAAATCAATATACACTACACTGTTTTATGTTTGAAGCTCTGAAAGAATGTACAGAATGACATTATATTTTGTTGGTACACCACAATGTATGAATAAATGGCCACTGACTGTTATACTGCGTTTTGATTTTTAACAATTTTAAAATATTCAACGGATATAAAACATCACCTTTGTTCTCACTTGTAGTTTTCAATACACTGTAATACATTTGCGAATTTACCGGTTGGTAGTAAATATTCACAACTAATATTTGTGTTCAACACCTTCGGTGCAGCAAATATTAGAACACGATTACTTTAATGTCAGGAATGTTTTGTTTTTATTTGCTATACAGTGATGTCTTCGATAATGGGGTTTGTACATTTTAAGGATATTTAGGAAACGCTGATTCTTGGAGAAGTTAACATTCCAGCGGGGTTGGCGATGGCTATTTTCTCGCCCTTCCTTTTGGTTTGATTGTTTCGCTTGGCTTTAAGCGTTACAATTGTTGTGGGACTCAGGGTGTCCGGCTCGCTGGTGTCTGTGGGTTGTATTTCTATTTTCTCGCCCTTCCTGTTGGTTTGATTGTTTCGCTTGGCTTTAAGCCTTGCGATTGTTGCGGGACTCAGGGTCTCAGGCTCGCTGGTATCTGTGGGTTGTATTTCTGATTTTGCCCCGGAGGCTTTTGTCATTTTTTCGTAGCTAGGTCGGCCTTTCGGGTCGTTTTGAGTGGAAGATTTTCTAGGTGTCTTTGCTATCTCCCCCGTATCGTTAGGTAAGTCTTTTTCATTTTCCTCTATATCATCAAAGACTTCAACAGGATTTTTACTATTCGTCCCGTTTTGTTTGATCGACTCCTTGTCGTTGGACATCGAACTTGTACGACCTTGCACACTTTTCTCACTTGTTGGTCTTTGATCGCTGTTATTGACCTCCGTAGTTATCGAATCTTTTTTGAGGGATTCTGGTTGGTCTATTGAAGATTTTCTAGATTTATCTTTCATACTTCCATTCGAGCCCTTTCGCACTTTTTCTTTTTCATCTTGTTTCTCAAAATCTTTTAGGTTTGATTTCGATCCTCTTCTCGGCGTATCTTTTTGGACATCATCTGCAGAATTGCTTCCTCTTCTTTGCCTATCTAACGGTTTTTCGTATGATCGTTGCTCCCTTTTAACGTCCCTTCTTGTGTCTCTTGTTGTTCGCGGTGTCCCAGAATCTTCTTTATTATGCAAAGACCCTCGTTTTCTATTTATTCCCCGCACGGTAGGTTCCTCTGTAATTGAATTCATTGATCCTCTTTTTGTAAGCGTAGCTCTAGGAGTGTTAGAACCTTTCCCCACAGTAGCACTTCCTTCTTTTTGAGTTGCTGTTTGACTTAATTTCTTTTCTCTTGAAGTATCACTTTCTTTTCTAGATTTGCCCTTTTTGCCTTTGGACTTGACATCTTTTCTATGTTTCTCTGCCATTTGAGATAATTTTTCTGTAGGTTTTGCTTTTTCGTCGTCTTGGGCAAACGCTAGCATTTTAGTTGTCCTGATCTGCTCCTGACGTTTGTTTCTGCCTTCGTATCCATTAGGATCAATTGCCTGAAATAATATAAAAGTTGAGCACATTCGTTTAAGAAATTGAAATCTTTTTCTTCTTTCTATAAAATGTAAGCTGAAATAATTGCAATAAAAGAAAGTAGATGTACTTACCCTATATGTCAAGAGTTTTGTGAACTTTTGCGATCCAACATCAAATCTCGCATTCAATGTAACGTCTGTCCCTTTCGGTCCAGTCATTGCGGTTCCCTCCCATATGTTAGGAGTTTGATGTTCGAGATGGGACCAACCATTACTGGTAACAATAGCAACATCTTGGGCATTACCTTCGATTTCGTATGAAAAAGTGTATTCTTGCTTTGCACAGAGATATTGTGTCTTTGGTTCCACGATTTTGATTTGTCTTTGGGTATCCACAGATCTCTCTGGGTATGGAGACCACTGACTGGAGGGAATATCCACTTTGATGAGTCCAAAGTAAAGCATCGTATTCTCTACCATGTTTATATTGTATTTGCTTTGCACTGTTAAGAGGTACAATCCGTCCAGTAGTGGGTTGATGGATACAGTCAATTTTCCATCTTCAAGATACCATGCCATATAGGAGTCCGTATTGTACAGTTTATTAGCAACATATTTCAGTGATGGAAATATGATGGTATCCGAAGGCTCTACACTAAATTCCAGAGTAGTTTCTTCTGACATTGTTATGGCGCAGGGGTTTGGGAAAAGTGGTACAAATTTCAATAACTCACCCGCATCTGTAACACCAAGTTTGGTCATGCTTGGTGGGAATCCCATTACAGACTTCATTTCCTTATAGCTGCTGTTGAATTGTATACGGTAATTACATATTGTTCTTTTTGTACCGTCCGTTTCGTTTTTGATGCATATCTCTAAAGTACATTTTTGAAAACCTGGGCAAGTTATCTTGATGTTCAACTTTTTGCCGTATATCCAGTGAACAACATGTCGAGAAAGATCACGGCCATCTTTGTCAATCAGAGAACAATGGAAATTCATATCATTTTGTAAATCGAACACAATGTCCAGAAAATCCTTATAACAATCAATTTCGCTGGTGACATGTGTGACAGGAATAAGCCCAGCGTCGAGTGTGTCGTCAGCGGGTCCCCAGTGTTGACGAGCATTCACGAAACACGCATCAAATGCATCCAAGTTTGGTTTTGAAACTTCGAGACAGTAGGTACACAAGAACAAGAAGTCCGGACAGTCACTGCCTAAGTCTTTGAAGTATATGTGAAGAAAATATGTTCCCTTTTGTCGCACGAAAACCTCAACTGAAAGGGATTTTCCATCAAAGTCAGATTCTATACATATGTATGGAGGGTTCTTGGGAGGATTTGGCACAATTGAGGAATTGAACACGAACATCTTATCCGCAGGATACGTGAATGTCATAATCAAATGTGAACCGTTGCACTTCACATTATATGTCACCTTAGACTGAAGGTCGAAACCACAATGGAAGAACATTGGCGACACACAGACCATATTGTACCACTCGGATTCCATTACTGGCCTGCACAACAATTGCCAATATTCTACGTCTGGTAAATGTGTGTGGACAAAGAGGGTAGGATCAGGAAGGCTGTAGTATTCTCCAATCTTACTCCTCATAGTTTTGAACCAAACATTTTCCGATTCTGGTTCCATTTTTTGGTCATTCATTTTCTTCAATTCTTTTAACCCCGGAAGACTAGGATCTACAAAGCGCCAATGACCCTTTACCAGAACAGCGCACCAGACCGCCTTAACTGCTCGCTTTCCTGGATTCGTACTGGGTTCTCTGTGATAGAGCTTTCTTCTGCCCTCAATGACGGCACATTCAATGTCCACCATTCTGAAAGATTGATGCAGAATCACAATTTATCAAGAATATTATTGAGAAATAATATGAATAATGGACGTGATTATTCTGAAGGATGTGATAATCGATCTTTCCATAGATCAATGAATTATTTTACATACTTGCAAAATTTGTAGAAGAGGTGAACTTGAGCATATCCTGCAAAATCGGATTTCCCACTTTTACCCAGTGGTGGAATTTTGTGAGAATGCTGTGACATCCACTTCATAATTATTCGTATTTTCAACTCGTCGTCATCTACCACAGATGTCATGTCCTTTATCAGCTTGATAAAAGCTTCGAAACTCTTTGTCTCCTGTTAATTCAAGGAATAAGGGGAGAATATAATTAACCCAACGAATAAATAAGATGTTGATTCACACTGATGTACACGTTTTCATACATAACATTGAATATAGCTTTAAAGAACATGTAAAATACTCACTTTTAATTTCAATGTGCTTTCAATGGTTTGAAATGATTTCATATCGGGGGGTTTCGTCAAGAACACGGGGAATGGAAGAAGATAGCCACGTTCTGTCCTCGGTGCTGCTACATTAAAATGTCTGACGGCTTTCTGGGCTCTTTGCAAAACATCTGGAGTAGGAACTGCTTTATAAAAACCCCATTTTGTCACAAACTCTCTTATTGGTTTTAGATTTGCAGAAGCTAGGCTGAAATCAAATATCATCGGATCGTAGGACTTGGCAAAGTAAGCGGACATCTCTTCAGAGAGTGTTATGTCAAACTTGTCATCATCCTCGTCATCCTCTTCTACATAAGGCACTGTTTCAACCTGTGAGGGTTTACTGACAGGCAGCATGGATTCATCAACACTTGGTGAATCAAACACAGCTTCTAAGGCATTTCTGGGTTTACGTTTCTCAACAGGTTGTTCAACTAGAACTGGTTCTTCTTCCACCAATTTTTCTTCTGGCTGCGGCTCTTCCTCGATTTGCTCCTCTTCCAGTTTATCTGGAGCCTCATCAACCAGAGGTTCTTGGTCATCTGCATTATCCTCAGGGCTTATGTCCTCTGGGTTTTCTACCGTTAATTCGTCTGTTACCTCTTCTTCTTTGGTTTCTTCCATCATATCCTCCTTTTCTTCATTTGTGTTTTCGATTTCTTTGCTCTGCTCTTCCATATCATCAGATTTTTCCTCCTCCACATTATCTTCCTCCACTGCTTCGTCGTATTCTTGTTCGGTGAACACCTCTTCTTCCGCATCTAGGTTTGGTGGAATCTCTTCTGGTTCAGGAGCTTCTTCTTCCACTATGGTAATGGGAATTCCGTTTTCTTTATTTGCGGTTTGGTCTGTTTCAGAAATCGTTTCATCATCCTTAAATGTCGTGTTTGGCGGTGGAACGTTACAGAAGTCTGTGTTAGTTAGTGCTCGGAAAAAGTCTTCTTGCTGCACCGGGTCAATATCATATTCGTTACTAGTATCATTGGGTGGTTCTTGTTCAGGTCTGGCTAGACCATTTACCTGCAGATATATCATAATCGTATATTATAATTAGAAAATACTGCAAAACTTGTAGATATTGTAATAAATAAATCACTCTTATTACTTTAGGTTTGTTTTACATTCCCCCCAGAATCTTTCCTACATATGGAAATGTCGCTTATTGGTCTCTCCAAGGCGCCCAAAATGTAGCATTTCAGTGTTCTTTATCATGCCAGCCAGTACATATGATTTAATAATAATAACCTTGTTTATCCAGGATAACACAAATTAGCATACGGCTATAGCTTTCCCTGTGGTCCTGCATGATCTTTGTTTTTGATGTCTCATCCTTAAGACCCGCGACTCTCGAGTGTGACACGTGACACAGTATATCAAAAGTGTTAAATGTGTAGAGTATTACATGTATTCGATTTACACTGTGCCCATTTCACCGATTCCTGTCCTTTACCACCAGATCTGTCCTTGATGAAAAACTTCGGGAATGATTCAGATTGTAGATCACTATCCCTGACCCAGTACACTGGGTTTGTTTACTTTTATATAAAAAAACAACAAAACAATTGTTATTTCATTGGTAATTAAAAAACCTAACGCTAAATGAAACCCACGCATTTGCGGGTGTTGTTGAGGCCAATATGAGTAGCTTCGTTTTAATGGTCTCATTTTATAAAGCTTAGGCACAGAATTTGTGTTGCAGACCTAGATTTGGGTCCAGCGGCCATGCAATTAAAAACAATTCCCACCTTTATTTTAGTTTAATATATTTCTTCCCCTGTTCTACAAATAGTTTTACTTATGACCTAGTCACATTATTTAAATGTACATGTACATATATACTGAAAATATATAATTTATTTGATGGATTTTTCTCTGAGTGCTATCGTTTTCGAATCACTCGATGTGCATTTTTAGAAAAGGTACAGCCATGAATTAAACACCGTCAGGATTCTCTCTTTATATTCAAGGAAAACAGTATAATTAAGGTACAGGGTCAATTCAAGGGGAGATTAATGTGCACATATATCATGACCGAACATTATATCAGCATTTCGTACTTCGTGGTTTCAGGGGATTGTCGGTACCAATAAATATGATTCCTAAAGCATCATATAAATGTAGATCTATATTTTGTTTTCTAAGACATAAATATCTATCATACTTACATTCATCTGGACTGCAGGGCCCGGAACTGTTTGTTTAGAAGCGTTAGATCCCATCCTCTCTCTACATCTTTATTTCATAATAATGAAATATTAAATGATTCACAATTAAACCATTACACGTGTGACACTGACACAATTATTGGGCATTGTTTAGTTGGATGACGCTTCTTTATTGATAGATATAATAGGGGTCTTCAATGTTTGTTGGCAAGGAATTTGATTGGACTTTAATCATTTGAGCCGTCGCTGGACTGGAAAGATTATCAAATGATGTTAGAATTGTGTGCTTTTGATGTAGCAAACCATGAATTCTTAATTAACCCCCACTTAAACAATATGAATACATTTTTAAACGTGTGATAATGAACATTGGTCCAGTAGTTTTTAGAAATGTAAGTTGTCCGTTAAGTATGTCAATGGAAGTACTAAACTTTAGGTTTTTGGAGCTCATATAGCAAAATGTATATTTTAAATATTCCGAAATACATGTATGTATATTGTTAAGACTTTAAAGATCTTTTAAATCTTATTATCTATGACGCATATCTGACACTTCCATCTTAACTCGGTTAGTTTTAAGGTATCGCAAATAGAGATAGAGACTTCAGGGGGTACAAAATATTCAAATAGCACTGGGAAAGCATGGGTCCATTGTTTCGTATTTTGAATGAATTTTGCAAAAGGTCGCCAACAAAATATGGGAAATGTTTACAGTGACATATATATATACATGTATATATATATATATATATATATATATATATATATATATATATATATATCCAAACTTGAAATAGAGTCTCAGTAATCGGATACTAATATTAAAAAAATATGAAAAGAAAACACAGAAATCCTCCGTAAAGCTTTAGCGCTAAAGCTTTACGGAGGATTTCTGTGTTTTCTTTTCATATATTTTTTAATATATATATATATATATATATATATATATATATATATATATATATATATATATATATATATATATATATATATATTGGTAAAAAGATACACGAAGACGTTTAGTAAAGCTTAGCACTTTCATTGCGAAAAGTACTCATTATATATATATTAATTATTTATATACTCTAAATATTTTTTGAAATATTTCGAACATATTACCGATCTTCTTTAGTCATGTTTAAACTAAACACGATCCAAATATTTCAAAAAAGTGTTGTTGTTTTTTTTTTAATTTCCCATCAATGAAAGAGACTGTATGTATATATATATATATATATACATATATATATATATATATATATATATATATATATATATATATATATATAAAGCACTATTTTAAAATCCAACAACACTCGAAATCTAAATTGTCGGATCTAATAGTAAAAACGAAGTCAAATTTAGAAGGACCTGAAAAGCACTAAAAATGACCAACGTCACGAACAACCAAATATGAAATGTCTTCATTTCCTGACTTCCAAATAGGACAATTATATTTTAGTTTTTAAAGTTTTATCAATTTAAAAAAATAAAGAGTAAAAATTGTAATGGTAAACACATTTAAATCCAATCAATATGTATTGTTTTTTGATACTCTCATAAAACAGTTCATCTTTGACTAAATCTCACAAAATCTGACTTTTCACCTTTATAAATGTCTTGAAAACGAGGATTTAAAACGACTTTCGCATTGGTCAGGTTTTGTAAAATATTTTCAGAATATATAAAAAAAGAAAAAAAAAAAACCAAACCAAAAACAACCAACTGGGAACTAAATGACGTCACAGATTTGGATGCTAGTCTCTCTACATTGTACAGGTATGTTACGCTTCCAATACACGGGGACTAGGCCCGCGGTATATTAGAAATAAAAGTTTAAAGATGTATTTTTGTGAAAATATTGGATTTAGGCCGATGTCTGAATGCCATATAACAATTTTAAAACTCAGTATAAATGGCAATGTCATTTAAGTTCAGTGATTGGGTAGGGTTGAGATCAATGAAAAATCAAAGGTGGCCTTTATATATATATATATATATATATATATATATATATATATATATATACTATAGGGTTATTGAACTTATATTGGTGAATATTGGCACGAGTTGGCTGTGAAAATGCACGAGCTTGCGAGTGCATTTTGACAGCCAACGAGTGCCGATATTCACCAATATAAGTTCAATAACCCTTTTATTATATAGCTAAAGTATTTAGTCGTTAAATTATATCCGTTTTCACTCAAAATAGACGAGATTTCAATATTGGCAGTGTGCAATATTAACATGCATTTCTTAACTGTTCAATATTTAACCCGTCATTAATGCATGAGGCAAACTGATTTTGTGAATGGGGACATCATAATTTAAGTACAGTAAAACATTTTGCTTAAGTAAATATCAAATACCAGCTCTGTCAGATTCGGAGGACCGTCGTCTGCCATTTTGGCTTGTTTACGTCGTGACGGTAACGTCAATATTGAACGCTTATACTCGGAATGTTTCGGGCGCATACAATTTACGCAATGCAAAGTTAACGTTCAATAAATTCTCAGGATATTGAACGCTAACATTCTCTAGATTTTACGCAGATTTTATAGTTGACTATTTATTAGCTATATAATAAATGTATATATTACCGAAAAAGAGATTTTTTTTAAAAAAAATACCATCTCGTCTAATATAATGTTGTTCATGGGTATGTCGTAGGGTCACCGTTTTGTTTTCGCAACACCTTTGCGTTGTTCTCTGACAAATAATTTACATGAATTTACAAGATAAATGTAAATCTTACCAGGCATCATATAAGTGAAAAAAATATATCGTTACACCGGGTGAATCGATATCAGCGACAGATGACTGTCCAACATAACCGTAAAGGTATAAAGCTTAAAGTGGGGATTTTGGCGGGGTTTCTAACGTACGTTATATAGTGCACGGGTTAGTAAGATATGCATAATTAATTAGTATTCAGTAAAATCCATTGGTCCGCAGTATTATGAACGTAGAGTTCAACTGAATACTGCTAAAGATAGAAATAATTACCACCTGTGCGTACAGTACGGGTTATGTTATAGAGTATCGTACAATACAAAACGTTCATATCCGACTCTCGCATACTATTTTGAAAACATACTGTAATTATGATTGGTGTTTGAAAGTTAATGTTAAGAAAACAAAAGTTATTGTCTTTAATAAATAATAAATAATGCCATATTTATATAGCACCCTTTTCATACACTATGTACGCTCAAAGGTGCTTTACAATGCATATATACCTTACAAGGGAATGTTATACACATAATACATAGAAAATAAACAAAACATTAAAAGCTGTACCTATCCTCATTGTACATATAAAACATGAAAACACAAGATACCATAAATATAAGGCTGGGAGAATAATACAGTGTAAATTTAAATTTCATAACAATGTGCACCTTATTCTAAATACATACTTTTGTACCCCTTTTTCCCCTGCATCTGGCAGTTTTAGTACTGTTAAATCTGAACTATATAAAACCGCCCTGAAGGGATTTTATAAATTGAAAAAAAAATTTATGTTAGCACCAGAAATTATAGCAAGTATATTGATCTCTTTTACCACACAATGAAGCCAATCTTATGATATAATTCTGAAATATGGGGTGGATACATAATTAAGGTTCTTGGAATACTAGTAATCATCACCATTTGATCCAGACAAACTTTTTAAATCACTTCATGGTGAGAAGCTTCATCAAACATATTTTAAATGTATTCTTAGTCTGCATAAGAAAAATACAAATTTTGATGTACTGTCAGAATTAAGGAAATTCCCTCTACATTATGATATTTTGAAATCAATCACAGACTTGAAGACCTAAATGAATTTAAACTTTTAAGGATGTTTATCTGTGTGGTAAATCTTTGTATTTCAATAACAAACTGTCATGGTACTCTCTAGTAGAAAAAGTTTTAGAATATGTTAAAATTGGATATCCATTCAGAGTTTATAGTCAGTATAAATTTTTTTTAAAATTGTAAAGAAACTACTCTGTGATAAATACTCTGAAACTTGGTACAATAATCGAAACAAATTGATTGATGAAAAATTGCACTTATTTTAAACTTAATTAAGGAGTACATTGGTTTTGAAAATTAGCTTAATAAAATAAAAAAAAATTATATTAGAAGATCTATTTGTAAATTACGGATATCTGCTCATATGTATGTCAATGATTGAAGTTGGTAGATAAAACTAATATTCCGGAATCCTGGTGCAATGGTTCAATTTTTATACACCATCTCTTGAGTGTTTGAAATAATGAGAAATCCACCGAGGTCAAAAAAGCTCATTTTCAATCACGAGCACCTTGTTTGCACCTTGTAAAAGTTTTTTTTAGGAAGTGCTGCGTGCTGTATATTATGTATAGATAGGTAAGTCAATCATTCAGAATACTCAGTAGTTTGACACTCAACAGATTAATCGAGTTTGACCCAAACCTCAATTTAAGCAGCTGGTTAGGTCATAGAGCAAGCGGAGTGACTTAATGCATCTGCTACCTTTATACAGGTGTTATACCAGGTGCATCGTCGGAAACCCACGGTCTGTCTCGCGTCCGTCATGCTACCGCTTGAGGACGCGAGACAGACTGTGGGTTTCCGACGATGGTACATGTGTAGTCGCGTCGCTAATTTCATGCATCCTTACGTATGCATTTTTTCAGATGTCTGTGCTTTATTTCTTTGACTAGTTTGGAGACATCAAACTGTAAAATTTCAAAATAATTCTGTAGACAAAAAATAGAATTTTAGCAATATTTTAACAGGATTTTCAAAATTAAATGAAGTAGGTATACATGTAAATGCATAATTATATATATCACAATTATTTTAATATGCATGCACCATTTAAAACCAGAAACTTTGTTTTGTTTTAGGTCTTTCTGATTAGAGCTTAGCTTAGTTAGTCTGAAGCATGGTGAAGGACAACTTTGTTCAGGCATTTCTGGAGACACGCCTCACTGCCCTCCACAATAGCAGTGCCCCTTCTGTTACCAACTACAAGCAAAAAATCATCTCTTTCATCATTGCAGCTCTTCTCATATCCATCTTGCCCATTCTGCACATAGGTAAAAATAAGAAGTACCTAATGGAATTGAAACTAAATTCGTTTAATGATGAAAGTATCTATTTTATGTAATACAGAGTATAGGATAAGTCATTTATTTTATATTTATATTGTTAAATAATCAGTAGAACAAGGTTGGACTGATTCAGTTTCAATTTTGTGACAACTATTGCTTGTTAACCCTGTATATTTGCTTGGATTGCATTCTGCATTTTCAACAGTGTATATGTGGGTATTTCATGAAGTACATGTGTAGACAATTTACATAAAGAACCTACTTTGATTAAACCACAGAAAAAAAGTCAGTTCCCCGTAAAGATGTTTTTAAAACTGTTTTATTACTTGTTATTATAATAACATTATATTTCCCATTGTTTCATGTAAACTGGTCTTTATGATTTACTGATTGTATTTACTGGTAATTATTTTCACATGCAAGGATTTTAGGAAAGATGCAAGTTTATTTATGACATCAATCAGCATTGTAAACAAAACATTTTCAGAACTTTATACAGGACATTTATTCCGTACAGAAAGTATAAAATCATGTTTATTTGTAGGTGTTTTTTATGCTAAGATTTGGGTTCCACAGAAAGGGTATATTGATAAAAGGACCTGCACAAATACATGCTTTGATACCATCTTTCGGGGTATGTATTAAAACTATTACTTTCAATGAATGATAATTCCATCTGATGAAAAATAAAGCATTAGAAAAACACAGACAATGGATAATTTTGAATTTCATTTCTCACTCATTCTGATTAGGTGCATATGAAAATCCTGGATCCACTCCCTATAAACATGTGTACTTTAACGCCACCTGGCAGACCTCCCGTATTTGGATATTTACAGTGGTGTTTATTTTGTTGGCCTATGAGAGTGTTAAATACCTGGTGCCCCTGATGCGGCGCAAACGATTAAGAGCCAGCATGTTTTACCTGTACCTGATTAACCTGTATCCACATTACTACTCTTGGTGGTCCTATTTTAACTATTATAACGAGGACTTCTACAACTACTTCAAACATCATTTCATGTTTACCATCACAGAAGTCATTGCCACCTGCATTGTGTTGAACCTCTGTGATAGGAGGAATGATGTTGTGTCGTGGAAAGTGTTTGCCATAGTAAGCATCAATTTAATGCATATCTTTGTGAGTGGTTTAGATCAGTTTGTTAGTCATGTTATACGGGGGAAGGGAACCAACTTCCAGAATGCTCGCGACATTGGGCTGATGATTCCAGATTCACTTCATGTGATCATTCCAATATGGCAGCTCCTGAAGTCAGCAAAAAACAAAGACCTAGCAATCAAAGAGTTGTTTAACAGAGAGGAGATTATCATGTGCATTGTCTTTATTTCTCTGTTTACACTTATTGGTAGAATTTTATAACCAGGTTATTATATAGCTGTTTGAAGCCTGTTTTTGAAACAATATTGTTTTAAAAATATGGAAGATTTGGTCCATTTGAGCATTTCATTTAACTTATGCTTGTATTCACATTTGAATGTATTTCTGGCATTCCATAATTACTATAAATATATTTTACTGAAACATCATTGAAGCACATATTGATAGAATTTTATAACCAGATTATTACATAACTGTTTAAAGCCTATTTTTGAAACAATGCTCTTTAAAAATAATGTTGGCTCCACTGGAACATTCCATTTAACTTATATTTGTATTAATATTTTAATGTATTTCAGACATTCCATAATTACTATAAATATATTTTACTAAAATATTATTCAAGCACATATCACTTCAAGCTTATAAAAGTATATATAGCATACTTCTTTCTTTGATAAGAATGTGACCACATTTTACTCAATTTATGCAATGTGTAGTGTATAAATGTCCTGAAGTCAAAATAGTTAAAGGAATCAGGCGTGTGTTAAGGTAGTACTCTACATCGTCATAATGGCTGACTTCCTTTAAAAACATGGATGAAAAAATCGATATGAGCAATATTTGACTTTTCCTTTTCCATTTAAATACGTTGCTGAGTAGCTCAGTAGGTTAGAATACCGCCTGCTGAACTGTAGGTCGCAGGTTCGAGTCAAGCAGGGGTTTTAAATTTTTTTCAGATTATCTTCTACTAAAACTGTATTTTTTTTTACAAAATAAAGTAGATTGGAAAATTTTCAATTTCAAAATATTGTTGTACATATCCTCCACTTTTCATCTACATCAAATTTCTCTGGTGTAGCATACCTCCTTAAAGAAGTCAGGCGAGTGTTAAAGGAATTAGGTGAGTGTTATGATCCTTGAGCCTGTTGTTATATGGACTCTTGAGAACTCGGAGAATATATGTTATCCTAGGACACACATAAATATACAATGATATATCAATCAGTACATTCCAGTTACGTTGTACATATAAACAGTTGTGATACATATCAATACCACATATCAAAGAAATTGGTGTGACGGGAAGTAACGAGTTGTCTTTCTTTGTATGCGGACATGCAGGTTGTGGTTTATAATGTATATATTGTTATATGTTCAGATGTTGATTTATGAAGAAATAAAATTTTGTATACATTAATTATATTTGAACTTTGTCTGTTTACAACGATTTGAAAGATAAAGTTGTGAAAATGTTGCTTTTAAACCCGAGACTCCGATGTACTTTTTTATATTTAGCTATAAACTCGTGTGTTACAAATAATGAGGCTGCACAAGTAGATTAAAAATAGGGTACCCGTGCTGGTTTTCTACAGAAAAAAGATATTCAAAATGTTAGATTTTGCAAAGTAAAAGATAAATTTAAAAGTCTCTATTAGGATTCTAACCCACTCTATCAAGCTAAAATTAGATTCTACGTCATCATTAGGGATGTATGTGTACCTACTGTCCACTAGGAATTTAAAAACCAAACACTTTGTATAAAAACGTGAATCGGGATCAGATCAATCAAACTGCTCTAAAAATATTTTTATGTATTTTAGGTGTGCAGTTTATTGGGAATCGTTAAGATATTCAACAATTTTTCTTGACGTAAAGTTCCTTTTCTTGAGTGCCCAGCATTAACTATACCTGACAGTTAATGTCTAGTTAACACTATTTAAATGTAACAGTTAGTGGCATGTTAGCCGTGGGTTAAAGTTTACTAACCTTCATACAACTGAGGGTATCATGTTAAGAGAATATGCAAGTTTTATTCTTATTTCTCATCTTTTTGCACACACACACACACACACACACACACACACACACACACACACACACACACACACACTAAAATACGTCGAAATCAAAAATCCAATCCGTCCTGCTAATAAAGATGATGATATCTCAATGATGGCAGACCGGTAACTGGTTTTGTTCTTTTGCGAACCAACTTCTTCCATGGTTTGCTATTTAGTACTAAAATCTTGAAAGGTAATCTGTACAGTAATTGCTTTGATCAATATAGTGTTTATTTACCTTATTTAGCAATAGAACAAAAGTCACTAATTTTTTATCCCCGGATCATCGCGTTCAATTCATCAGTTTATCGGCAATCGTACCAATGCGTTAAATAAGTATCACCACGCCCCAACTTCAGTTCCGATCACTTAATGGATGACAGAATGGTTCACCTGAAATAATGAACTGATGGCGTGCTACGTTACCTGTTTAAAAAGACATTTTATTTAAAACAATTGACAAACAAATAACTCAACCCAGATTTAAACAATGATAATGCACACGAAAATTAAAACATACCTACTTTTGGCGATGCTATTCGGCTTTCTCAATGCGCCAAGTTTATGTATTGGGAATGCCATCTGGTAGCAATAATGGACACCATCAGATCTGTAGATCGCCGTCTGTCCCAACTACAGACGAAGGGGTCCAAGGATTTTACTCTCCAACTATGTGTAATCGACAGCTTTAGGAACCAGGGACCTCGCTGTCGGACGGAGTCATCACTTCCGCGTGAAACTCTGCCATCTAAAAATGTCAGGTAAGCGAATTGTTTAATTTATGCAGTGATTGGAGTTTGACACCGCTTCAGCAATATTTCTGCCGTATTTTGATGAACGGTTGGATTTGTAATTTGGAGTCTGTAACAGCCACTCTTTTCCAGACTCCGCGAGACTAGATATACTAGTAGTTCAAGATGTCTATTGCGATCCTTGGTCGTTTAAAGTTCCGTTTCTAATCTATGAAGGCATGAAAAGTTACACAATTCATTGCTTCTTTGAATATATTTTTTTCTGAAATATATATTTTCCTGGGATACAGATAAATGATATAAAAGTATATGTAGATGTAAGTATGAGACGAGGAGGGCAACACCATTGAAAATCGAGTCTATCTCATCTTCCCTTGCCAAGGACTCGCTCAGCTACTCTTGTCTTCATCACCGCCGCGGTGGCCGAGAGGTTAGAGCGTTCGCCCCGCGTTCGAATCCCGGCCGCGATATACCTAAGTCATTAAAACAGGTAGTAACAGTTCCATCGCCACACGTTCGGCATCAGGTGTGAATGTCACGGGTCCTCGGTGATGACCTTAAAAATGGATGACCCGTGTCACAGTAGGTGTGGCACGCTAAAGAACCCTCACTGTTCAATGGCCGTAAGCGCCGAACATATAGGTCTAAATTTGAAGCCCTTCACCGGTCTTGGTGACGTCTCCATATGAATGAAAAATTCTCGAGATAGACGTTAAGCAAGATGCAATCAATCAATCTTGTCTTCATCCTTAGCAGAATTTCGTGACCTCGATAAAGTGAATGCGTCTAACAATGCGTACGACCACATGTAAGAGCGATTGCAATGTAGGCGCAAATTTGTCTTTTCCGAGCTTTCAAGTTTCTCGCATCACGACTAACCACAATTTCGTATATTTGTGTGTAAACTCCAAACTGTTACTAGTATATTTGTATGTATATTTTCATTGGTTACATATATGTAATTACGATATGCAAAGATTACGATATGCAAAGGAGCAAAATTCAATTGAGCACTGTGCGGTAATTACTGACTAAATCTGCAAAGGATGAAGATGGAAATGATCGGTTTGGGACCTTTGGCTATTGAAGATGGGGAAAATGTGCGCACGGACATGTATACACTCAACAGAGAAAGATATTGCTTTTCGTCATTCAATGGATTTTTATTCCACGTTTGGAAAGTTTTACCATTCATAAACATCGTTTGAACGTTCGGAATGAAGTTGCCGAACCTTTATGTCCTTCGGTCCACTTACAAACATGTTTGATAACTCCTATCTATAAAACAAAACATAGTGACGAAGGTTTCACACTTGTTTAACTCTTTTATGTGATACATAAGATTATGTGTCTATTGTAGCTTTTATTTTGTTTATCACTAACCGTTTTTGTAGCGTATTTTGAGAACTACTGTAGACGTAATTAATTTCACGAAGTCATAATTTCGCGGATTATCATTTTTGGTTTTGTCTGCAGGTACGA
This sequence comes from Ostrea edulis, assembly GCF_947568905.1. Lineage (NCBI taxonomy): Eukaryota > Metazoa > Mollusca > Bivalvia > Ostreida > Ostreidae > Ostrea > Ostrea edulis. The sequence goes on from NC_079165.1 coordinate 102,227,987, forward strand.
AATTCCCCTGATTTACATATGGTTGACATGAAAATAGCTTGCATGAAATTTTAATTCTATGTGACCGCAGACATAGCGCAAATAAGTACCGCGCGTAATAATGTTTGACCTACTTTTAAGAAACTGTAACCTGTTAAATATCTTCGAAGCTATTCAAGGTAGGGCTTTCATATTTTGTATATAGATTCTGTGTGACAAAACCCTTTGATACAATCGTGTTCGATCTTCTGATCTTGACATGCTTTTTAAGAAACTGACCTAATCAATATCTCATGAACTATTTAAGATAAAGCTTTCTTGATTTGTATATAGATTTCTTATGGCAAGATCTTTCATTTCATACCATGATGTGTGACCTTTGTGTTAACCAGAACATCAAGGTCATGTTAGTCATATTGGTGTTAAGCATATCCGTGTTATGTTAATTCATTTTCAGTTGCGTCATGGTGATAAACAGAAACTATCTGTTTATATACACGTCATGGTGATAAACAGAAAATAACTGTTTCTATGACGAAATTATTTTATTTCTAAAGAACACAAATCCTTTTAATAAATCTGTTCTTTTTCCTGCTGAACATGTGGTGCGGGATGTTTGTTCCAGAAACATATTCTTGGACTTCATTCTCGTCGTTTGGGAAACACAAATTTTGTTCTTGTTCCGAGAACATGGAACAACGTATTTCTCGCTTTCACTTGGCCGTGTTTATGTATATATTTTCAAACATATAGGACAGCAACAAAAAACATAAAGAAGAAGAAAAAATAATTCACTAATGCTGCATTGGTAACTACATAAATGATAGCCATTTCCTCATGAATACGTTGCAGTTGTAAACAATGTGCATATGAATCTCGATAAATATAGTACATGTACATCTATTTTAAACGACGGGAATTCCGACAGAAATTAAAGTAAAATGTAAATATAAGAAATGAATTTCACACCTCTGGTGTGTCCAGAGGTCCGTGTTTGCCCAAATATCTATTTTGTATTGCTTGTAGGAGTTGTGAGATTGATCTTCGACTTTCATGAGGGTATAAACTGCAATGCTTCACACCAACATACCTTTCCTGACGCGCTACCGTGAGGCGTCGCAGTTCATGCCCTCTTGTATTTTTAAAATTGAATCTTGAATATCACATCAAATTGAATATGTCAAACATACATGTATCTGAAACGGCGTGAATCTTCGAGACTTGAACATGTCCTTATGCAGTCTTTTCGGCATCAACAAATACGTGTTCTAGGATGAAGTCCCGTTAGCGTTCGTCTTGTCGGAATCGCAAGCATTTGAAATATAGGTGATAATTTGGGTTTCAAGCGCATTCCGTAAGCGTAACATTCTCTCTCAACACGAGTTCATGTTCACCTGTGTTCCCAAATGACAACAGCACAATATATGAACCTGTTTAAGATTTGAGGATACACTCTCTTGTAAGGAAGTTTGAGACGAGAATAAGATGGTGACAAGAGTCTGAGCCTTTTTCATATTTATTTTTACATGTTCTATATAATGTACGTATCTCTCTATTATTATGATTTTTAAGATTTGCATTGCATATACGTGTAATTGTATGAAGCACGTGTATTATTTTATGCACTTGTAGTCAGAGATTCGGAGGCGTATAGTTTTTGCTTTGTCTGTCTATTTGCCCTTGGCCATACCTTTTGAATGTATGGCGATAGGACTTTCGTATTTTGCATGTGTATTCCTTTTGATAAGATCTTTTTCTTAAGACCAAAATTTTTGATCTGGTGACCTTTATCGTGGGGTTTGACCTTTTGAAAAACTGTAATCTTAGCCAAACAACTTTTGAATGGTTAGTAATAGGACTTTCATATCTCATATATGATTTCTGTTTGAAAAGAATTTTCTTAGGTAGCAACATTTTTGACCTTATGACCTTGACTTTTGGCCATAGCAGTGTTTCACAAATGCATCTTGCTAAAAAGAAATTCATAATAATCTCCATCGTCGCTAGCCACGGTTACTGAGTATGGTAGTACCTACCCTACCATGTAGACAATGACTTGCGACGATGAATAAACCCGCGAACACGTTTGTGCTCGTGTTTTCGGCGTGTACGGTTCGAGAACAAGCTAGCTGCATGTTACGAGAACTCGATCGGCAAATATTTTGAAATGTCCTTCATTTTGACAAAAAAATTAATAGATAATATAGTTTTTATGTCACGATAACAATCACATAATTTCAGTAGTGCCCAGAGGGATTCTGCTAATGACTTTGATAAGAATTCCAAACCATGCCACGTGCAATGTAGTTGAATGCTAATCAAGATATACGTCACTTGTCCAATGTGTGTTCGAAGAGGTATTGTCCACTTTCGTCTATGCAGATCTATTTGACGCATTGAAGTTATGTCGATAAAACTGTATCTATTGAAAATGAAGAAAAGGCACCCGTAGCGTATTTTAATGGATCTTGAACAGTTTTTTATTATATGATATCAATTCTTGATTTTCACGAAAAATAGGAGACATTGTTTATATATAGTTTTGCCATTTTTCTCTCAGAAATTCAGTTGTTACGGACTTCCGCCAGGTTGAATTGTTGATAATGATAATAATAAAAAGTCTGCTCGGGGACTAAACATGGACAGCGGTATTGGCAATCATATGGGATGATGACATAATGACGCTGTTGACGCTTATGAGAAAACACTTTCATCTTCAGGATTCAGTATTTCGTGCTGAATGTCATTTGCAGGCCAATTAAAACACAGTTACGGAACACTGCAGTCATAAAACTGCAACATTTATACTCTTTGTTCAATCATCTGTGATGAGAGCCTAGCGGGTACCGGATGCTTAATAAAAACGGAAGCTGTTGTATCGGTAGCTATACAGCTAGTAGCTGGAGACGTCTATAAAGCATGTTGCATGTTGTGAAGGACGACGATAAGTTTGAAGATAGGTAAATCCTGATAGATTTACGTAAGGGCAATAGACCATCTAAGATTTTTTGAAAGTTGTTTAAGGATGCTGAAGTCAATGCTTTGCTCTTTGGTAGGTGCGATACAGCGGATTCGATATGGGCTATCAGAAACGAGAATCAACAATTAAGAGACAAAATGTCTGCGGATCAGAGAGAAGATTGCAGCACGCGAGGAAGCAAAGAAACTTTGGAGACCATTAAAACGGCAACGTTTAAAAGACGAAGACATTTTTTTCATAGAGTAAGTATACAGCATAATCATACAGTATAGTCGCTAAGTTTGACTTTGTTCATGTGGCCATCATTGTAATGACGCATTAACCATAGAATCAAATGAATTGTAGAAACTAATATAAAGAAGATAACGAATATATACGATCTAACCATGGACAGTTTTTTAAAGTCAATTTTGAATCAAAATCGATTTTTGTATTGCAACACGCCATCGTGCAATATATTTGTTGTGACTTTTGTTTGGTTTAATTAACTAATTAAAAGACATATGGATGAAATTGAAGTGGATGTCGGGTATTTTAACATTTAAGAATAGCGAGTCGTTAAGAGTGAGGTGTAACAGGCACCGTGTGTGATGATGCAATCACATCACGTGATAACTCCCAATCGCATTGATGTCATTCCATTTCTACAAAAGTAACACAATCGGTTATTCAAACATATTGTCTTGAAAATTTAAATTCAATCAAAGACAAGGAATACTATATGAAATAGTTTGTACAACTTTTTGTTGTTGCTAAAACGTATATCTATGATACCTTTTCCCCACGAATCCATGTTTATTCTCACGTTCGGTCCAATGAAGAACCGAACCCGCAATATTTCCATAAGACTTGAAGTCAACGCTTTAACCGATGTGGATATTCATGATGAAATGGATTCAAAGATAGTGATTAGTGTTATATGTTAACCAAAGAATTTTATTTTTCAGAAAAGTGTAGATATTTGACTTTATTCACGGTTTCTGTTAATTTTAATTTTTTTAAATTTTGAAATGAGGAATCAATACAATGTATATATATTTATTTACAACCGATTTGCCAATATATTATTCACCTGAAATGTTTTTGTTTCTTTGTTTTACGTTTCTTCAAGAATTTTTCACTCACATTGAGAGGACACCATGCAGATATAGGTGAAGCATGACAATTAGACCTATGCATGGTTCTCAGGGCCGTAGCGATGTTCCATTAACGTTCCAACGCCTGCCGCGACACGGGACCTTAATACCCGCGATTCTCACTTCCAAATTCTAAGCGTTTGGCGAAGTAGCAATTATTTCTATTTTTACGTCTAAAAATGTGAATAACTCCACTTTTCTGTATTTGGACACCTTAAAGAGAAACAAATACTTTACGTGTTTTGAATTAGTGGAGCGCAATACCAGTAAACAATAAACAAATGGCAAAAGTACTAGTACCTCTAAAATGTAACTTTTTGTCATGAATGCAATACGTGACTATATATATTTGTTAACCTAAATATTTCAACATTGCGGTGACGCATTTTCCTGTCTTGTATACAAGTATACTATCAGCAGAAAGTAGGGGGCGCTTTATAATTAATTTTTACGTTCCTTTCGCGCTCAGATTCTTCAAGAAAATATATCTTTTGCACCCACTTTCTCTCTTCATTAACATGACATGGTGATAAATTCATTTCAAAATTGTTTTATACTATTATTTCATAAATTAAATTAGCTCTCCACAATCTTATTAAATATAACATTAGGTAAATTTTCTTTTTTGATTTTCTCCTAATGTTAAGGAGTATACCAAAACGCGAAAAATCGATTTATTTTTCTCTTTCTGATTATGAATGAAATTTCATTAAATCAAATATGTCTCCCCATCAAACCTTCATATGGCATTTCCAATAAGATATATGCTTTTTAATTAAGTGCCTTAGTTCAGCCAAGTACATGCAGTTAGTCAAGTATATTCAAAAGGAAGAAAAGGGCTTTTGAGAAGTGGAACGCGTTGCCTTTAATGATAACCTAAAATTAAATCTTTTATCCATTTGCCGCCTCTCGATGGAAGCTTTTTATTTGCTACACATTAAGTTCTACATAATTCTTCATCGGCGACACGGGAATTATCAGTGGCTTTATGAAATTTTTACATCATTATCAGTAAGACCTTTGTCAACTTGTAATAGTGGCCTATACAAATTGTCAGTGAGAAAGGTGAGACAAGAGGCCCTCCAGGACCCTGAGTAGGCAGGGGCATGTACACCGGGTCCCTAACTCGTGTTGGTCGTTAGCTCATCACAGGCATGCTTAATACTAACAGTCCTGGTGCACTTGGAATTTTGGGAAGCCTCTTGCAATATAAATGCAAATGATTTCTAAACACAATTAGATTTGAAGACAACAAATGACATTTTGCAGTATTGGAACTGTTTGCACACGGAGGACTGATATAAATAAAAAGGCAGGAAGATAGAGTCTTAATTTATTTCCAACGAAAAATAGTGAACCATTTAACAGATCCAGCGTGACGGAAAAACATGAAGAAAAGATATTGGAGAAGCCGAACATTTGCTTTCAATGAGCCAAAAGTGAAAGTGCGAACGAAAAGAACTAAATCGGATATTGAAAGTGTAAAGATACATGTATATCGCGAAAATTCCCAGACTTCATCTCCCGTTCCAAAGTCGTCCTCCCTTAAATTAAACACTTGGAACATTGTTCAGTCACGAAGCGGAGTTAGATCCTCTCACATAGACAGTCCTGTGGTTAAACAATGGACGAAGCGGGAGGAGGATGGGAGATCTGTTTTCACCAATTTGGTACCGGAATCGGAAAGACAAAGTGACTGCAAGGTAACAAGGATCCCTGATATGGTTAAATTAATAAGATGATCGAGTCTAACTTTTCAAATCGTGAGGAAATTATGCTTCATTTTTCTTTGAATAATTTATGCATCTGCAATTACATAGCATATATACATGAAACATAAACGAAAATAATAATTCTATAAAATTTTCTTTAATATGACAAAATAGAAAATATGTGCGTGATAAAGTGATTACACGAATAAACATTTTCTGTAAGTTTATGAGCTTTCACTTGATAGTGTACTTTATGCACCAGGAATTAAACAGTTCAATTTTACGGTTGTTAATGGGATAGCTATCATCAGTACACATTGCGTTTTGTAGTGCATGGAATATCACTCATTATGAAATTTATGTCTCTAATTTCAAAACGTGTGAAGACAGCTAGGATTTTAACAATCCAAAAATAGTTTCTATCAAACATGCCAAATAATTACAACACCATTTTAATTTTCTAATGCTGTACCACGTTTGGTTCTTACCTTTAAACATTTCTTTTATCTGTTTCGAGTCAATTTCACATGGATTACTCAGTAATGATTAGTGACTGCGTACAAACGCTCAAGTTTTCTTGAACAACTGAGAAATATATTCTATATTAAATAAATGGTCATGTACATAGATCTATAGTACATTGTTATTATTGGTTTCTGAGCCAAACAATAGTATGTAATACTATATACAGTTTATTTTCACTAAAGCTTTATTTCACTGAATGCCAAATCCGTGACTTTTACATTGCATTTACATACTTTGGGCATGAAAATCCTGTATTTAAATGATCCCAGGGGTAGGAATTTTGGTATCGGGGTGGGGCCAAAATGTTCAGTAATTAAAAGGGTTAACAATATCTTCTTGATATCTACCTTTCCAATTCTTTTCAGATTTGGTATAAGCATCTTTGGGACAAGGGGGACATAAATTATAAATTTGTAAATTCCTGAACCTCCCTGGCCTTAAGGGTGGGACAAAATCTGCCAAAAATTACCAATTTTCAAAAATCTTCTTTACACCGCATATTTCTAAGAAACACTAAATGCATAGTGACATTGAGTAGGAAGACCTCTACCAAAATTGTAAATTTCCTGATCCCTGGATAGAGGTTCAGACTCCAGGTCGGGACCAAATTTGGTGTATAGCGTATATGTGTAAAACATTAAATAACATCTTCTTTAGTGCTGTTGATACTAAATTGAAACTAAATAGATATTAAGAAGGTAGCCCTTTACCAAAATTGTAAATTTCATGATTCTAGTGGGTAAAAGTTTGGTTCCAGGGTGGAGCCAAAATTATCATTTTGATTATTGTCTTATCATTTGAAAGACTTCTAAAGTTTGCTGATACAGTATAAAAACTAAATGCATATTTGGGAAAAGCAGAAAAGGATGTACCAAAATTGTGAATTTCGCAAACCCAGGGTTTTGACTCTAGGATGGGTCCAAATTGTTTATATTGTCTTAATGTTACATACATTTTATTATTTAAATCCTCTCGCCTGTATAGGCACGTTCGAAGACATTTAAGCTTTAAGAATACACCATTTTTAAAATATTTTTGCTGAATATTAGAATTTAGTTTAGATATTCAGTACAGGATTCCCCCCCTAGATTTCGTAGCCCTTGGGACTAGTGATACTTTTAACTAATATTCAGGTGACCGATAAGGCCTGTAGACCTCTTGTTTGTTTTACAGAGTGTTTTTATGGGTATCAAAGATGTGCAAGTGGCAAGGATTTTGATTTTCTCTAAAGTTTGTTTGAGAAAATCACAGGTTACTGAACATAGTCAGTTCGGAGGAAATATTACAAAGAGAGTACATGATTTGTCCGTGTTTAACTCCCACCACAAGTTTGAAGTGAGGACCTTCTTATTTTACAGGATGTTCGTATGGATATTGATAATGTGTAGTAAGGATTTTGATTTTCTTTAATCTTTTTTCTTGAGAAATGTACAGGTCGTTGAACTTGGTCAGTTTTGAGAAAATATAACAAAGTGAGTATTTGGTTTGTCCATCTAATTCCTCTCGCATTTTTCAAGTTAAGACCGGTGTAAACAACTTGCACATAAGCAAGGATTTTGATCCCAACAATTTTCTAATGTTTGAACGTTTTTCTGATGTCTGAAAACATTGTAGGTTGTTGAATTTGGGAAAATATTTTATGAACAGAGCTCTGGTTTGTCTATCTATATCTCCTTCATACAATTCAAACGAAAGCAAGTCTTAGCCTATACATGTACCACCTAAAGTAAAGTTTAAGAAAACACCCCGCATAAGCTTATGACGGGCGTATTATGTACCGTGTCCGGTACTCTTGTTAAAATCATTAAGAGAGAGAGAGAGAGAGAGAGAGAGAGAGAGAGAGAGAGAGAGAGATGTGTTAGAGAGAAAAGTTCTTCAGTCTCCTCATGTTTCGGTTAGCGTTTGCACAGAGGCCATATCCCTTCGAAGGGACACCTGTAATCAATATATGAAAGACAGGGACCGTTGAATTATTTTTGATTGAACAAACACTAAATGGAAATGAGAGATGAGTGCAACAATATTTTTGCTATCGATACTTATTATTGAATGGATATTGTGTAACCTTACTACAGTACAAATCCTATTCATACTCTATATATGTTTATGATATTTATATATTAAAGGCGATGTTTGCAAGCATGTGTTTCAAAATTTAAGGGAGTGATGCTTCACCGAGTTTTTAGCTCACCTGAACTGAAAGCTCAAGTGACCTTTCTGATCGCCTGTTGTCCGTCGTCTGTCCGTCCGTCTGTCTGTCTATCCGTCTGTAAACTTTTCCCATTTTCGACTTCTTCTCCAGAACAACTGTGCCAATTTCAATTTTGTTCAAATGAATGGCCATGCTCACTTCAAATGGGAGATAAGCACAAAAATGCAAAAATAGGATGGGGCATTTAAAAATCTTCTCAAGTACCACTAGGCCAGAAGAGCTGACATTTACATGAAAGCTTCCTGACATAGTGCAGATTCAAGTTTGTTCAAATCATGGCCCCCGGGGATTGGATGGGGGAACAATAGGGGATCAAAGTTTTACATGCAAATATGTAGGGAAAATCTTTAAAAATCTTATTCTGAAGAATCCCTGCGCCAGAAAATTCAACATTCAAATGAAAGCTTCCTGACATAGTGCAGATTCAAGTTTGTAAAAATCTTGGCCCCTGGGGGTAGGTTGGGGCCACAATAGAGATCAATTTGTTTTACATGCGAATGTATAGGGAACATCTTTAAATATGGGCCAAGGTGACTCAGGTGAGCGATGTGGCCCATGGGCCTCTTGTTAATTATTGTTGTTCTCTTTGGAGGAAAACAAAGTATAGTAGGTAATTACAAAACGACACTTCATGTCCTCCGGCCTCTCGTTCGCATTACATTGTATTTTTCTGTTCATTACAATCACTTTGAAAGACTGACGTAGAACAGATATTATTATGAATCGATCACGACAAACCCTCGAAGCTTTATTATCAAACTCCGCGTTTGACACTTTGAAATGTTAATCTCTTGTCAGAATATAAAATACGCAGTTCCTATTCCAATTCACAACCCGTGTTTCGCCTTGTTTTAAAAGTTGGATTGTTAAATGCACATCAATGCATGCCAACTTTGCACGCAGCCTCTTTAAAGATGTAATCCACCCGGAATTCCTGTCTATCTCACTCCTGCCATCTGTTCATCAAAATCTTCTCTTGGTTGTGAGAGGAGAGAATTCGATATCGCCTACTACTTTAGCAACACATATATTTGCAGTTAAAGCACATCAGTGCATTTAAGGATATGGCACACAACCCAAATTGTCATGAAGGAAAGCTACAAGATTTCAGTGATAAAGCTATGATAGGATATTTCAAAGTATTGCTTAATTCAGCAAAAATTAAAAAAGAGAGCCATTTTAGTGTAAAATCATTAGATAAAGAATGGAAATCCAGAGGAACTCGAACGCGCAATCTTCAGATTACCAGCCTAACGCCTTAATCCACAGCGCTAAACATACAGATGATGCATTTTAAAAACATTCTATCTGCGAGAATGCCTTACTTTCGTTTAAAAAATGTGACGATGTGTAATTCCTCCTTAAAGAAAATATAACTTTTTTGTGAGAATCTTTTCTTAGTTGTTATTATACTCGAAAACGATCGATTGATCTCCTCCCTGTAATAGTAATACCTCCTCCATCAAGTCAAAACAGTCAGGAATTATGCGAATAAAGTGCGCATTGAACAGAATTACCCAGAAAACTAGATGACCCAGGTATGAACGACGCTAAAGGATGAATATTGCATTAATATAAGAAAATCTATAGATAATTGTGTTGGTTTTAGGCATAGCTGGCGATTAAGGCAGGCCTCCGAGTAGCGTACCGCCATCGGTTTACGAACTCCGTAATAAATCTTGTAACACAGAGCGATTATCTAAATGTCGACCTGATATATCTTGTCACCCAAATTGATTTAGATTTCCTTATAAATTACACATCTACCAATGATCACCAAAAATGCGCCAGGAGTATGGATGTTGAACACCCTGAAGATTTACAATCGCATGTATCCGAGCTGCAAACAATATAAATAGAGGCTGTTGACGACATCATGACAACAGTCCATTCAAACAAGGAGAAGGCTCCTGGATTAATTTACAAGATGTACAGCCTAAATAACATCAATGCGAGAACAAACAGTCAACAAGGCTATAATAAAAGCCTTTACTTTTGTTAAGACCACAACTTCTAGAAATTCGGACCAAATTCTGCAGTAATAATTCATGTTGTCGAGGTGGTTTACATATCTACTCTATATGAAACAATTTTTTCTTTTGAGGATTATTGAAGGATATGAAGACAACACGGGTTTTTAATCATGGCTTCCTCGTAGCATTTTTCCGTATTTACCGATACCACACAGAATCAATTTGGAAGTTTGTTCAGCCAATTGTAGAAGATAAGTGATCTGATATTCTGTGTACGTCAAGTGCAATTACAACTTTTCCTTGTAGTTTGTCATTGTTCAAACATAATTAACAGTTGTCTAATCGTCAACTTCAAATACAATCGGAAGATGATTCCTGCTAGAAAATTGATTGAAACTACAAAGGGTGATGGAAGATACTTCAGGCGTCGGTCGGACTCGCAATTCGGAAGGAAGTTTAGTGATAGTCTTCTCCCATACTTTTCGTCAAATAGAGTGAGGACTGACTCTCTTCTGGACTTTCCTAGGAGACTTAGCATCAAATCAGACCAAGAGTACCGAAAATTCAGCAACGGTAGTATTGATGTAAATTACCAGAGCAGACGATGTAGTCGTGATGACATCATGGAGACTACAGGTTTTACAAAAAGTAAAGTTTTCCCTATAACTGAGAGAAGAATTCTGAAAAATGTCGATGGATTGTATCTGTCCAAGTCAAAATTAATGAAAACTCGTTCTACAAATAGTATTGGTCTACCGCAACTGAATCCTTTGAAAATACCGAAAAATACTCGTAAAGTACAACGGCCACCGGGAAAATTTCTTAGACGGGTCAGGTCAGAAAATTACGTCATCCCACCTCCATTTAAGAACAGATTGTTGGTAAGTCTGCGTATAAATTTATAAAATATTCATTGTACAGGAATGGTTTCGCTTTTTATTCCAAGTAAATGATTTAAAGAAGCATCAAAGAAATCTCTGAATATATACAGTATAATATATTGTCTTAATGAGGTTATCACAAAAGTATACACCTTAGTGATAGATGCTCAACGCTCATGGAATATTACAGGTAAATACATCATACAATTAGTTATTCAATTAGATTAAATGAGTCTTGGCATAAAATCATTCCTATTATGTTTTTAACACAGCATGACACAAAAGTTTCCAGTGGTTGTAATATATCATATATACATTATAACTCACAAACAGTAAAGTAAAGTCATACACATATAAGTATCTTACTTTCGTGATGTATGCAGTGAAGGAATATTTTAAGAGAACAGAAAAAACTTAGCACTGCTCTAACTTCTCGGGAACTACTTTGTTATCATTTTAGGATTGGTTAAGGTAAAGTATCATTCTTATGCATCCGTTTTCATCAGTAACATGGTTCTGTGTCTTGCAGAAAGGACAAGTCATCCCAGAAAACAACGATTCTTGGTGTTTATGTATTTCATTATCTTAATACTGAACATATGGATCTTTTTAACAAGTATTCTCTAGATTTGACGTGTGCGAGTATAGAGGGGTGTTACCTTTTCGTGCCCATCCCCATAAATAAGATCTTCATTCACATTCCATACCAGGGGACATCATTAATCATATCATAAAATGACGCATACATAGAGTTTAGTTTGAGGAGTAATTGTAGACTAAATTTTCTTTATGTCAACCGTTATTTTTGACAGTCGTCACAGAAAAACTTGACCCACAACTTTGCAAAATAGTAGTACATGTACTTAAGGCTTCTAAATCTGTTTCTTATTAACATTTTTTTCTGTCTACTATACATATATCCATTGTTCACCAGTTGTTTGTGTTTCAGATTCTGTGTACTTACTAATTTACTGTTATTGAAGAAAATGTAACCTCCATGCACGTCTTGTCAATTTCTGCTGTTGTAAATCTATTTTATGCTGTCGTAAATCTATCATTCGCTGTTGTAAATCTCGCTCCACTTTAAGACGGGGTATTCGTACTTTTGTTGTGTTTATGAATACTGAAGGGACAAAAAATTTATAGGGTATATTGTATATCAATGTGCAATTTATCTTTTTAACTGCACAAATCTTTGATGAAACTGATTTATAGAATAGAGGCAATTTGTACCTTTCCCCTTTTGAAAACATTCGTCCCAAAGAAATTGTCTCTGCTGTTGTGTTTTATTAGAAAATTTATATTCCATTATGTTATGTCCCAGCTTAGAATCTGGTGGAAGATTTATAGCGCATTAATGAACATATCTGAATTGTTTAATGGGGATATTGTAAGTGATTTCTGCCTTTATTATGAGAGGACAGAACGGATGTGTTTGCATAGCGTTAGAGTGTTATGTACGGAACACAGAGGCAAATTTACCCCCACAACTGAATATCTCAATTAAAGTCTACTGAGAACTCAGTGTTAAATACACTTTCGAGATTCAAGGGCCAGAATCTCTACCCAACCTCCAATAAATAACTATAATGCAATGACTAGAACACAAAGAAACTCTTGTGAAACAACTCTATAAAAAGAAGAGAAATAGTGGTACTCATACATTTTCTTGGGGCATGCAAGGGCTTCGATATGGAGTTATTACCCAAGATAACTGTTTATTCGCGGAAAGAAAAGTCTGGAAAATCTCGTTCTCGAATAAAAGGTGAAGAAATACAACCCGATGTTACCAGTGCTGTAGATGTTGCACCTAAACCAAAGCGAGGCTTCACACGAAACAACAAAAGGAAACGTTGGGAGAGAGTTTGTGGTAAAGTCCTGCTGTGTAGAGTGTTCTTGTCCGCCGATTTTACAAGTCCAGCTACCGACCAAAACATTTCAAGATTTACAGTGAAAGTGAGTCATTTCTGAATATTCTCATAGGAAGAATTTGATCTCTCATTTTTATTTGCTTTATACATACCTAACGATTTTAGAAACGGTCTCATATCCCTAAGAGTTCTGTACTTTTGTAAGCTGACGTAGGTATGTGAAATTCATTCTGGGTGTGAGGTAAAATAGTTTCCTTTCCTCATCTCAGTGAAAAGAATCCCAGATAAGATAAAGGAAGGCGCCTCTTCTCGATTTCAAAGCATTGCTCTGATCCAGGGTCAATGCAGATTACCGGTACATGATTTGCGCTTACCTGTTTTAATTTTCGTCTTGTCATGTGGCTTCCACGTTGAATTTATCATATCTGCGCTTTCAATCACAATAGCGTTGTCATCTGGAACAATGTTGAAATTGAAAGGTGTTGATCTGGTAGAAACTCTTTGTTTGCACTGACCCTAGCTGATAACAGTACTATGATGTGATCAGACTAAACAGAAACAAGACAAATGACACCTTTCGTAGCCCTTCATTCCCCGCGCCCAGTCACCATGCCCTGCCCCGTTCTACACACGAAGGTAAGTGATAAATGTGATTTCAGAAAACGTTTTCTTCCAGTTTGGTCCATTAACCACAAAAAACGTGATGAGGAGTATTGGGACACAAGGATGGAAATTCAAAACTTTCGGTAAATTTGTAAAGAGAAATACTACGAAATGAGAAAAGATATGCCTTTAAAGGAATTTAAGGAACATACTGTTTTACACTAATTTACAATTGTCTTAGTGTTAGATATTTAGGAGAGATTTAAAGAAGAAAAAAATCGTATCGCATCATTCAACAGAAAAGGTCACTGATTGCCAAACTGTCCCATGTATCGCATAGCATTTGTACCTTCTGAAATGGTTAACTATTATAATAACATTCGATTTTTTTATGATATTGTATTTTCAACTACATGTACATGTATGTATATAAAGAGATATTCGCATCTTTACTGGAATATATTTGCGTTTGTTTTTATCATTGTGTCTTGTACCTTTTTAGAGCAACAGAAAGAGATTGTCTGATTGTTAAATAGCTGCTGTCAAATTTATTACTGGATATTGATCCATAAAGTGCTTTGACTACTTATGAGATTGATGTACCTTTTAAAGGTGCTATTAATCTCCGGAACGATTATATGATGTTATAAACAACACTAGTCGTGCATGTTATTCTAAATAATTGGCATGTATTTGTAAAAAAAGGTATTTTTTTCTCTCTGTCTCTCTTTTTACACAATTCTTTTAAAATACTTATTGTCTCCTTTATCGGTTTCGAAATTTTAAGTTATTCTAAAAATAGTGTATCATTTATTTTGGCGCATCCTAATTGTAATTCTTCTCGATTTATGAAATTAAAAACAAACAACATCAACATATCTACCTGTGTTGTTTTTCTTTAATCATATACCTACACTGGCGTCACAATGTTTGCAAGATGTCCTGCTTTACCTCCCAATAGGTGTGAAAAAGTATGAAGATGAAATACGAACCACATTAAAATCCAAATTGTAAATCATCGTGCTTGGAGTTGACCAAGTCAAGGCATGCTATTCCATACAAATATTTACTCTGTTGCAAACTTTGAATCTTCCAATAACACAGCTATCCTTTTATGTTTGACGAAGAAGTGGCACAATGATGTCAAAGTCTGTATAATAACTTTAATTCATTCGATAATAGAGCAATAATTTGTTATCTTTACCGAGTCTTTGGTCTCAACACAGTACCAAGTAACGCATCGATGAAAATATTTTTGCTTTTGTGCAACCAACCAATTCTCATCAAGTAATTATAGACATTGAAATGAAAGGTAAATATCTTTTAAAGCATTTATTTTAAACAAGAATTGAATGAAAATATTTTATTTGTCATCGTTAGCAAGATAGACGTGCAATGTCTTTTGAATGTTAACGATTTACTGGAAATAAATCTGGTCACTTTGATTGATGATGCGCTGTTATAATTGAACTCTAGGAGGGAAATGATCGACAAGAAATCAATGGAAATTAATATTAAATTTGCTTCACGTACGAAAAATCTGTTACCTCACCTGTCAGCTTTCATTTTCCTAACACAAAAAGAGACTTTATAAATGGAGTTAGAGCGCACTTTGCTGTTTTGTACGCAGAGAGAAAGGGCTTATGCACATCTGGTTCTTCCATGTCAGTGAGTTCGCTGATTGAGACTTTTGCACGCCGTAATTCTTAGACATTGAAAAAGAGGATCAAACATGAGTTTACTGGAGCGAATGTTGTCATCTCCAAAGGATTACCCAATCCCTCCACTCAAAATAAAAGAAAAAATTAACAACTACTACAGAACATACAGTCTACATGGTTCCGGAGAACCCATGGCTGTCACAGAACCAGAGGAAAAGCACTCGGCTGTCAAAAGGAGGTACAGAAAACACGACTACATATCCTCTCCAAAACTCCAAAACCCGAGACTTGCACCGATACGTTTATTACATGTGCCCGTCAATTTGTTGTGGATCTATGAAAGGGCAAAGGAGAAACGACTAGTGAAAGAGGCTTTACGAAAACGGCGATTTGCGAGGAAAAAGGAGAAATCGATAGAGAAGATCGTTGTAGAAGTTATTGAAATTCCCAAACTAGATCCGACTCCAAGAAATGTTGTGGAGGTAGGAAAGGCAAACAGGAAAGTCTTTATATGAAAATGATGAGGACTTTAAGTCAGGATAATCCAAGTCTTATTATGGATGCATGTAATAACTTATACCAAATCATGATCGAATTGCAGCTTGCACAGATTGTTTGCTCTTCCTTCAAGAAAAAGAGAAATATGTAACTCTTATTCAGCTACTTCATGCAATAAATTTTTAAAGCCTTCCTTCATGATCGTGTATGCGTGTCATTTGATTAATTATCTATTCCATAGTGTAAAGGAAATATAAGTGCACCATGCTGATGTCATAATCTTCATTTTAGCCTCTCGTGAGATTCCGCCGTGCCGTGAAGACGATACAGGTCCTCCTGAAGGCCACATTGACCAATTCACAAGGACAGCGTCATGATCTTCTATCCTGGGCTCACGAGGACACCACCTCCTCCAAAAGGGAATATGAAATGTTTGGTCTCACCTTCGATCCAGGAGACTTTAGAGCAAAGAAAGAGGTATGAAGATTGGCTTTCAAGACAATAGTGTGCATATTATTCATTCCAAGAGATTTGAAATTTTTTCCAACGCTCCTAATAAGCGTTGGATAAATTACTGGCAATTATTTGCTTTGAAAATATTTTACGTTGAATACTTTTACTTTGGTATTAAGGTGATGTATTATGAAAAAATATTTAAATCACTGCATCATTAAATCGCTGAAATCATTTTACTTAAATACTTCAATATTTCAATGCAAATATTCAATGCTTAAAGGAAATATTAAAAAGTTTTGGTTCGGTCTATCTCCGTCATAACAAAATGAACTTTTACGACAAAATGATTTAAACGCAATACTTTCCGGTACCTAAGCATTAAGAAACGGTGTACTTGGTTCTATGATTCTGGTTTTCCTACGCTTTACCGTACATGAAAGTAGGCAATACTGTATTAAACAACGAAAATATAGAAAAATATCAAGACAAAGATAAAGAAATCCAATTTTAACCATTGTTTACAGACCATTCTTAGTAACGAAGCTAAAGCAATCTTATCCATGGAGCCAGAGAGAAGGACTGAAGAACAGCTGAAGGTGGCGCTGTTGGCGCTTAATCAGGGAGTGGAAGCGTTCAGCGAGTTCCCAATTACTATGCAGAAGTCACTTGTAAGAGTGGGGTGGTACGAACAGTGAGTAAACGATACACTTCCAAGTATTTAAACCCTACCTTTGTCAACAAGAGTTTGTACATGGCGATTGATGTAAAGATAGAAACTATAAAATTAATTTTGAGATTTAATATAATGATACCTTTTATCATAAAATCAATAAAAGATTTTATGTATTTCTTGTTGTTTGGATAGAGATCTCCGACACAATTGTGATGAAAATTGATTTTTTTGCGATCTCACAAAACAAACTCCAGCCTTTAACAATTTGATAGAAATATGAACTTTGTTGTAGTTTTGAAGACAAACGGGTGATAATAAGACAAGGCCACATGGCGGACAATTTCTACTTCATTTTGTCTGGCACAGGTACAGCAAGTATTCTATGTAGCGCGTATATATCTAACTACCAAGCACACTCTTTTTCCTTGTACATGTATATTCTTTCCTTTTATACGATTGATTTTAAAACACATAAAAGTTAAGCAAAATGGTAAAAAAGTATTCACAATTCATAAAAACAGACATGCAAATATCAGATAGAGAATACTACTGCCTGGTAACCACTCATCCATACATTAATCATTACTACGGTATAAGACATTTCTAAATTTTAGCCGTGGTCACAATTCTTCAGACGGACCCTGACACTGGGGACGAGGTAGTTCGGACAGCTGCTGTCCTCAAAAAGGGAAACAGTTTTGGGGTAAGTTGTAATTAAAGAGCATATAACAATAGAGGGAAAGGGGGAATATTTGTATATTGGCAATTGCACTGTGGGTAATATGACGGAACAGCGTTTTAAACCGTTGACATTTTTGTTTAAAAAAAATACCCTCGCATTTCTGCATCTCGGATTAAACCTGGGCTTTTATAAGAGAAGAAATTGTTCTACACCTAATATATAAAAAAAATAAATAAAGTATAACTTTCAAACTTTATTTTATGTATGGAATTTTATTACGTGATCGAATGTTTATCGGATGTATACTATATTTAAACATCCGAGAATGTTGAGAATATCTATGATGAATTCGGGGTTGACAAATACCCAATGTTACGACAAATCTGAAAAGCTGCACCTTTATTTTGTTGTCAAGTTAGATTCTTACTGAGGCCGAGAGATTATTCCGTGTATTCGTAATATTCTTTATACACCGTTCTCATCTGTACAGAATAAAGAAAGTTTCATCGGAAATCATAAATTACAGGGTGACATCATTGTGTTTCTATCTTCACGATTTCACGACCAAACTCTATCTAGACCTTGATCAATTCAAGTCTAGGTAATTTATACATATATATCGTATATTAAATGGTGATGTATACGGTTTTAGAAATACCATTTTACGATCAAAGGTGTAAAACAAAAGTAAGTCTACCGCCGAACCTTCAAAGACACGTTGATGTAAGATTTATGAAAGAGGCGAATTAAAGTTCAATAACGCATACGTCACTTTTGGACTTTTCAATAAGACGTAGATGAACTCTTAAGAGTAAATCAGGAATTCAATATCACTGTCCCATTCTGTTTTATTAGATCGAAACTTTACCGAGATGGCTCGATTTTATTTACAATGGGGAACTTTTCACGAGGACGTTATTAATTGGTATTTTTTTTTTTTTTTTTTTTACTTTTCGTCCCAAGTATTATAGCGTTTTCTATCATCCACGGTGCTGTTTGGAAAGAAATATCCAGGCATAATGTATGCCATAATCGTATCAATACCAACTGAAAGCAAACTGCCACATGCAGAGAGTGATCTGCATTGTAACTAAGATTTTAACCAGTTACCCTGGAAGACTAAAGTTCGCTGCTCTCAAGTCTATCGATTAAAGAAGAAAATAGTTTTCCTGTAAAAATCTTGATCATTGATTGCTCAACACTATTTCTACAGGAATTGGCGCTTATGCACGGTGCCAAACGGAGCGCCACAGTCACTTGCAAGAACAGCGTGGAACTGCTAGCGGTGGGAAGGGAAGATTTTGTGGATATTTTTATGCCTATGGATAAAGATCAGGAACCAGAGCATATACGCTTCTTACGGACGATTCAGCTCTTGAAAGGCTGGCCAATAGAAAAGTTGCCGTATCACGATCCTAAGATATGCTGTTTTACCTATTTCAGGTAATTCAATGAAATTTTTCAAAGCAAATTCATGTTAAATCTACTTCAGGTCATCAAAAATAATTGGAAAGCAACATGACAGATCTATTTTAACTTGTTGTGTTTAAATTTTATTTAATGTAGTACAATTTACCTTTCACATAAAGTTTTATTTTCATATTAATTTTCATTACAGGAGAGGATTGCTGCTTTGTAAAGACAGTAATATTAGTGATTGGGTCTACGTTATCAAAACAGGATCATGCAGAGTTCTAAAATCACTACATTCCGCAAAACCAAATATACCAAGGCTGTCATCCAACCAAAAATTATCCAAGTCATTTCTTCGTAAGTAGTGTTCTTGTCTTATGATTAACACCTGCAGGATACAGGGTTTGTGAAATAATTTGCACATCCTTATCATTAGTTTTAAGATTCAGCTGAATTTGTTATTGTATTTAAGGAACTACTTGAAAGGTGAAGACAACGAACAGTGATCAATCTCATAACATAGTTTTGAGCTTCGTGTGTAAAATTAAGCGTACGGCTTATTGTACTTCGTTTCGGCCTTGAATTTCTCGACTTTGAATTTTCTAGTCGCACCATTATTGTATCGTTTTTATCTTCAGTTTCGACTTTGAATTTTCAAGTAGTATCATTATTGTATTGTTTTGGATTCGTTCACGTAATTATGTATTCTGAAACAGAATTCGTCTAAGTCCCGTTTGGTTGATTAGCTTTCATTTGATTTATTCAGACCAAATATAATTTAAGGTAAGGCTTATCTTATCGGGCTCATGGCGGGTGTGACCGGTCGATAGGGATGCTTACTCCTATTAGGCGTCTGATCCCACCTCTAGTGTCCAATTGTCCATGTTTGCCTTTCCCTCTCCATTTGCATTCTTTCTGAGATTTGTGGGATTGATCACTGTACATCACTTTCATTCGTTTATGTAAAACCTTTTTGTTTATCCCGAGGATTGGACAGGTCGTCACTAGGATTGATCAAATTGCTCGTGTTATTGCTCATTTTAGTGCTTTACATAATAGTTGCATTTGACCTTGTATCTACTTTGTGAGTTTGACACTTTTATGTATCGTTTGTTGTTTGAATCTAGTGCTTCCTGTCTATCTATCTGTCTATTCACCATTCGTTCGTTCGTTGTAATTGTTCTTAGGTCGTAGAAAATAATAATCTGAATCAAAACCGCACATTTTCCCTCTCAATTTTCCAGATAAAAGCGTAAATCCTCTGCAAACTATACTACTCAAAATTTGATAAGGATCATAGATAATTTTCTGTTTAAAAAATTAATAACTGCATAACTAGCAATATTGTGTCCAAGTGAAATCAAAAACGTCTTCAACAAACTTGCACGTGCATTTCATGCCATGGGAAATGCGTTTCTCATCACAGTTTATGCTTTTGCTACCATTGCACGATTTTCATTCAGGAATCGGTGTCTGATTCTTTCTAAAATTTCAAACTCACTTGAGTGTTTACACTACGTTTATCAACACAATGCCCCCTCAACATGTAAAGCGTCGCCTGACGACAGAACAACTGGGCAGATGTATTGGAATGCTTGACGCTGGCTATTCACAACGGGACGTTGCAAATGCACTAAACTTCAGCCAGAGCGTTGTAAACAGGGCCTAGAACCGACAGCAAACTTTTGGTACAGCAGCACACCGACATGGGGTGGTCGTCAGAGTTCGACAACCCAACGCCAAGACCGTTTTGTGGCCCTTCTGGCACGACGCCATCCCTTCTGGACAGCAACCAGTCTACGTAACGACCTCCTGAACGCCTCGGGGGGGGGGGGGGGTGAATGTGTCCACTTAGACGATACGGAATCGACACAATGCAGGTCTCAACTCGAGAAGGGCATGTGTTCGAGTCCCTCTGACTGTTCGACACCGGCGGGAGCGATTGGACTAGGCTGAAGATCATGCCACTTGGACACAGAACGATTGGGTTCAAGTTCTGTTCACCGATGAGTCCAGGTATTGTTTGGACTCTACAGACAGGAGGCACCGAGTGTGGTGACGACAACGTGAACGTTTCCATGAGTGAACATGACCGTTATGGTGGTGGTTTCATCATGGTCTGGGGTGGAATCAGCAGGGATGGAAGAACAGATCTTCATGTCCTGGAGAGAGGAACAATGACGGGGGTGCGGTACCGGGATGAGATCCTCGATGTTTACGTCAGACCCTACGCTGGTGCTGTTGGCCCTGAGTTTATCCTGATGGATGATAACGCCCGTCCTCATCGCGCCAGGGTGGTGGAGCAGTACCTTCAGCAGGAGACAATTGTCTGTATGGACTGACCAGCGCGCTCGCCGGACTTGAACCCGATTGAGCATGTATGGAACATGCTGCAGGTTGCCCTTTCACGCAGTAGAGCACAACCCACGACTTTGGCAGAGCTCGGAAACGCCCTCGTGGAAGAGTGGAACAACCTTCCCATTGGAAACATTCGGGTGATTATTGACAGCATGGCTCGACGTTGTCAAGCCGTCATTGATGCAAGGGGAGGCCATACCCGGTATTGACACTTCATCGACTAAGTGTAATGATGGACTATTCCCAAAAACTGTGTAATTCTTTCTCTGGTTTGCTGTTAACTTTTTGTAATGAAATGCCTTTTGGTGTTGTAACAGATTTCAAGCATTCCGTATTTATAAAAGTTCATGCCGTTCATGAATTTTCATTCATAACCTGAGTAAACACGTTTCTGAGTCAAATTTATGTCTTTTGTTATGTTAGTGGTAAATTACACACATATAACCTAGTGATCCTTATCAAATTTTGAGTAGTATATAAGAGCGACAACTGTGTTTATTGGTCGTACCTGTGATTTATTTCACACAGCGCACTTTAATATACGATACCTGTACAGATTTTAACAACACATCGCAAATTTAATGAGATTGTTGATAACTCCTGTTAAACTTGTCAGCAAAAACGTTGGTGCATTCGTTTGTAGACAATGAAAGTTAATTAATGTGCATCATCATAAAATCAGCAACGATTGTAATTAATTTTTTGTCTTGACGCATCTGAAAAAAAAATTCATATGGATTTTTTTTATACCAAAAGCACATCATGTTATTATATTGTTTGGAGTATCTTCTTATTGTATGCCTTAGTGTAAAGAACGAGAATCAATATTCGTGAATTTTTCGTAACAACACATGATTATAATCAGAAATATTGATTAGCTCAATCAATATATTGTGGATTTTTCTGCTCAATATTGTGTTGCATTATGCTGATTATGTTAGAGTTATGAATATTCAGTCATAGGAATCAAGTGACGCTAACTTTCGTCACGTGACCAAAACATAGGGGTCAGGCTAAAACCATGAAAAACACCTAAAATAAACATCACATTCTACTAAGTTTATCACAATATTTTAAAGAGGAACGCGATTACATAAAACTTATTATTTTACAATAATGTTATATTATGTAATACCTGTTTAATGATGATCACAGAAACGTGTTGCTCTGACCCCAACAGTAAGACAGACAACATTACTTGTGTGAATTGTCATTTATTGTGATGACAATGTAAAAAGGGGAGATCACCCAGAATGATATATATTGGTACTACTTAAAATTGCGTAGTGATCTCCCCTGATATAAAAACAAATTCATGTAGAAATAAAAATGACACTGTAAAAAGGGGAGATCACCCATAAATATATCATACATTGTTGCTAATGAAAGTTGCCTAATGATCTCCCATGATATAAAACAAAATACTGTAAGATTTAAAAACAGAGAACAAAGTGTAAAAACATATATACAATACAACCCAAAAGTTGGCGTTCAAAAACAAAATGCCCACAAAAAGCAAACAAACGTTTGCAAGCAAACAAAGAAAAAACCAGAACAACGCCAACCAAAGTTAGGCAACTTTCATTAGCAACAATGTATGATATATTTATGGGTGATCTCCCCTTTTTACAGTGTCATTTTTATTTCTACATGAATTTGTTTTTATATCAGGAGAGATCACTATGCAATTTTAAGTAGTACCAATGTATATCATTCTGGGTGATCTCCCCTTTTTACATTGTCATCACAATAAATGACAATTCACACAAGTAATGTTGTCTGTCTTACTGTTGGGGTCAGAGCAAAACGTTTCTGAGATCATTATTAAACGGGTATTACATAAATAGCAATCTGTACCATCATGTAATCATATACAAAACAAAAGCGGAAATAAAAAACACTTATAGTTGAGATTATCAACGGTGCTACATTTGTGTGGATCTTTCCTGTTGTTTCAGGCCTGCCTCCAATATCCCCGCCAAAGTCTTCCAAGACGTGTTCTTCTTCATCTACCTCCTCGTCCGACAAATCTCCTCGATCTGACTGCTCATGTGAAACGTCACGCACTCGAAAACAAAAGTGTACAATACAACACCTGTCTGACATTCTTCACAAACCATATCCTGAAGGTACGCCGTGTTCTTAAAATCTGGAAGAAATATCATTGAGTTAAATATCTACAAGTGTTGTACATTCATTGTCTTGCACGTGTCATTTCTGTCCAGCAAGATTAAAA
Source organism: Ostrea edulis (assembly GCF_947568905.1). Lineage (NCBI taxonomy): Eukaryota > Metazoa > Mollusca > Bivalvia > Ostreida > Ostreidae > Ostrea > Ostrea edulis. The sequence goes on from NC_079165.1 coordinate 102,251,836, forward strand.
TATATGGTCAAATTCATGGAGCGTTTACAAGTGTATTGGTGTAAATTGAGAAAATGTCATGGATGTTGCTAGCAATGTTATACGATAGATGATACCAATGATACATCAAGTCACGTGCATGATGACATGAAAAAACTCCGAGGTGATGCATGCAAAAATAGAACTTTATTTAGCGCTTCATGAAAAGTATGCCAACGTGAAGCATTTTCAAAATTGGAATTCTTTTCTTGTATTCATATTTTTCTTTCAATTCCAAACTGTCGAAATAGACGTACTACATTCATCTGTATTGATATGCGCATTGTTTGCAACTGCAACACATCAATGAGGAAATGGCCAACTTTACAATTTGTTCTTTACACACTGATTTGACTACGGATTAATCCGTTTACCTGATCAAGAGATAGGGCCCACAGCGGGTGTGTCTGGTCGACAGGGTGTGTTCACTCATCCTAGGCACCTTATCCCACTTCTAGTATATATCCAGGGGCCCTGTTTGCCCAGCTCTTAATTTTGTATTCCTTGTAGGAGTTATGAGATTGATATTTACCTTTTGATCAAAGGCCAAAAAAAAAAAAAAAAAAAAAACCCCACTGGAAATGCAAATAAATGTACATTTGTGTATTCAATTTTAGATTCAACAGAGCAAGAGGAGCACGAACGATTGTTAGATCATATCTTCACTCAAAAACACACCTACACGTCTAAATGGGGAAAGGTAAAAATGATACACGAAAATAAAGGGCATCTTTTTTAATACATTATTATTTTGATAGCTATTATAATTCGATATTTCAAAGAATATCTACATGCATTATGTAACTTCAAGCGACATATCCATAACTGCTATTAAACACACTGAAAATGAATGCCATTTCATTCGATGATCTCTTTTTTGATCCGTTCTTAAATCAGAGATTATCACTAGATATTGAAGTAGTTTTAAGGTTAACTAGTAAATCATTGTGTGTCATATATAGGTGTATGGAAAGTGTTAACTGGCTTATGGATTTAATTTGTATGTAATTCTCTATGCCATGAGAGGCAACAACCGTAGTCCGGAAAAGTAATTAGGAAATTAAAGACCCCAACAACTTGTTTTACACTTGTCTAAAAAGGAGAATTATTCACAAGTTAATTAAGAAACTCAAAACGAAAATATAGTTATAGACATGTATCTTTGGTAAAAGTTGTAATCAACATACACCAGTTTGCAGTATCCGGTTCGGATGTACTCGTACCGGTATATTAGTATACATTATAGACCACAGTTCTGGAAAATGTAGTCTTATTGACTGACTGAACTGTTTAGCAGTATGTTTTACTGCTGAGTTCACAGTAACTCGTAACAATTAATCAGAACAAAGTTCAATGGCGTATATGCTTTGAATTGTTGTAGTTAGTATTCTATATAATAATCATATTATAAGAAATAAAAGGGGTCTTTGTCTACTGTTCTGAACCTCGTCCAATCAAAGGACAAGCACCTGTTGTCAATACATAACTGTTTTATAGTATTCAGTATTTAAGAAGGTAATGCTTGGAGGACATACTTAGTTTAAAGGAATATTTTCATTGTTTGACAGCGAACATCTCCTAAAGTTTCTCAACCGGAAAGTGCTTCGAAACGTCACAGGCCAGACACAGTTTACGTACAGATACAAAAACTGGGACCCAAGGAAACTTTTGTAGGTTCAATTATACATGGTATATATTACAAATACATGTATTGTAGAATATTTCTGTGAGCTTTGATGAAGTATCAGTGGGAATTTTGAAACTTTATATGGTTGTTTTCTTTTTTGCAACGGAAAAATAAAGAGATTTTTCAGCAATTATCACTCGTTAATTATAGAATAATAAAATTGAATAAAGGAAATTTGTTTTACATGATGTAAATCCATAAAATTTCATTATTTAAGGGAGTTGAACAAGTGGCTTTTGGCCAGATTGGAAAAACTACCAGCACAATTTTGGTATCTGAAGGAGCCGAGTGCATCTTAATTAATAGAAAATTTTTCCAACAATTCTTAACTGACGAAGAAGCGAAAAGAATAAGAAGAACAGTAAGTGATAAAGGAATACAATTTTTTGTTTCAAAATAATCTTTGATGAAAAGAATACTCTGCTAAAACCTTAATCATATTCACAGAGAATGGAAACATAAAGAGTTTTTAAATAAAATTAAATGGGATGTTTCCTTGATTACAGCTTCAACCAATACCATCTGAAGAGAGTCTGCAACGGAAACTGCAGGACAGCACGAATTGGGAGGCATATAAAGCACTGACTGTGGTTAACCATATGGTGCAGCAAAAAACTCTACATGATGCTCACTTCTTTTGAAAATGGAATTCATGTGAAATTTGCTATGAAAAGCTATACTAAATAGTCACTCACCAAGCATTAACAAATCATGAATACTACTAGTGAAGTAAGTCAACCTTGTGGTTATTCTCTTCCTACTTTCGATTTTCTGTGCAAAGAGAATTTAGTTACCAAATTGACAAAGTGACTGTATCATCAACAGAGTGTGTAAAATTATGTCTGGTAAAACAGCAGTTGTAACATCGAGAGAGTGATCAACTTATCTGATTAGTCGGTAGTCATTTGACTGGATGACCAATTATGTCTGGTAAGTTAGAAGTTGTGAAATCAATCGACAAAGTAAAGAACTTTGTTTGATGAGATAGTAGTTATGAAATTAATAGACAAAGTAAAAACCTTTCTTTGGTGAGACAGTAGTTATGAAATCAATGGACAAAGTAAAGGACTTTGTCTGGTTAGTCAGAAGTTGTGAAATCAATCGACAAAGTAAAGAACTTTGTTTGATGAGATAGTAGTTATGAAATTAATAGACAAAGTAAAAACCTTTCTTTGGTGAGACAGTAGTTATGAAATCAATGGACAAAGTAAAAACCTTTCTTTGGTGAGACAGTAGTTATGAAATCAATGGACAAAGTAAAGGACTTTGTCTGGTTAGTGAGAAGTTGTGGAATCAATCGACAAAGTGAACAATTTTGTCTGGTTAGTCTAGTAAAATCGACACAATAAACAACGCTGTCGTATTATACCGTACTTTGAAAATTGATGGACAGAGGGAATAACCCTGTCTGGCTTAACAGTAAGCGTGAGCACTTTCTTCTTGTTTTTCAGAAGTCAACTCTGTACAAATCTCATGTTGACAGAGAAATTGTAGTTATTGGCTTTTTGTATAAATTGTCCATTTTTATGTATTTGTAGTATGACGGTGCCATTTATGGAAAAACGCAAATTTAATGTTATTAGAATTGACCTAATCATTATAAACACGTATTACATGTTATGAAGTGCAATATTTTTATGTTCAAAAACGTATTTTCATAATAAAATTTATTGAAAAATATATGCATTGGGTTTTACTTTTCTGAGACTAGCCAATCACATTCGGGGGACATTTAAAGGGATGGATTACTTTGAAGTTAATTTTCTAGGCTTCAAATCTGTCATAAATTATATTTGCAATGTATCGAATCAGTGCTGTTCTTGTGTAAATGGATCTCCATCTTGACATTTTATTAACATTTTATTATTCTATGAAGATTAAGATAAACGTGTCCGGAACAGTGGTGCGAGAAAGTCAAACTCTTTCAAATTTAATTTTGCCTGTATTTAAATCTGCATGGATTGTGTGGAAAACTGTTACATAATTATTTATGGATACTGAACGATACTTAGTACATTGAAAGTAAAGAAATGAAAGTTTGTTCTGTAAATGAAACGTTCCACGTGTTGACCAGGTGAGGTATAATTTTTATCTTTATTATTTAGTTAGGTTGAACTTCTTTGAATGGAAATATATGTATATCATATCAAGGTAAAACTCAACGTCTATAAGTAAACTTTATATAGCAATGGATCATTTACTTAATTAAGTATATTATTTTAAGAAAATATATACTTTTTTCATTTTAAAGACAAAGGTGATACTCTATAAACAGTCTACATACGGGGTACTACATATTGACGATAATCTTGTGTAAGATGTTGTACCAGAGACCTTGAAACTTGGAAGAATGATTTTTTCCGTGTGCATTCAAATCATACATTTTATCTGACGATCTTGACCGCTGATAAAAAATGACAGAAAAGTAATTTTAAAATCATATACATGTATCCTCTAGTTACACTATATTGTGAAATATAGAGCATCAGATTCACAACCAGGGATTTTCATATATTTTCAATGTTTTGAGGAGAGAAATATTTTCTTAAAACTGAATAAAACATGTCAATATTGTGATCCGTTTTACTACTTATTAGAAAACAAAACAGCCTCCCTTTGAATGAAAAGCTGAAGAGAGGTATTTCTGCGATGAGATGTATGTCCTATCTCGAAAATACATTTTTCACAATTGGTTCCACGACACGAGCGAATTATTTAATGGATTTTCATCGCCGTTTTCGTTATTTTTCTTCAAACTAAAAACGTACACGAGGCTTTTAGAGTGTCTATGAAGGGTGAAGATAACGAACAGTGATAAATCTCACAACTCTTATAAGCAATACAAAATAGAGAGTTGGTCAAACACAGGCTCCTGGATATACCAGAGGTGGGATCAGGCGTCTAGGAGGAGTAAGCATCCCCTGTCGACCGGTCACACCCACCATAAGCCCTATACATATGTATATTCATCAAGTAAACGGAGTAATCCGTAGTCAAAATCAGTGTCCCAAGAACGATCTAACACTCGGTATGAAACAAGTCAGACAGCATTTGACCCAATGATAGGTTGTATTGACGAACTAGATCGTTATGACGACCATAGAATTTGCGAAATATTGAATTTAATTGAGACTGTTGAAGCCCCTATATGATCAATTTGTTTGTCGGTAGCTTGTCTCGATTTAAAAACTGATCATGCGCAGAGCAAATCTTGTGTATCGAAATATTTGAGAGATATAAACACCATATGCAGGTGATAATGGAAGATTGCTACATAAATCTGGAAAATTGATGATGGAGAAGCTGAAATCATCCCGTTTGTCATAAAGTTGAGTTTTTAGTTTGCCGTTAATATTTATTTTCAATAAAATATCTAAGTACGAAACAGATGTGTAGAACTCTGTGGTGTCTTTTAGTTTGAATTCACAGGGATATATCGAATCGACATATGTTATTTAATAGGTATATATGAATAATAAAACTAATAGAAATCATAACTATTGTTGATATAGCATTTGCGTATTAAAGACAATGGACATACAATTTCTATTGATTCTAAATGTTAAAAGCTATCAGCCCTTCATGTAATAATGTAGATTGTTTTATTCGCATGTGCAAGGGTCAAACAACATTTGTAATACCTGGGAACTTGGGAACAAACAAAATGTTTTATTTGTAGACTTTTCAATAATGGTTCACCCTCATCATAATTCTTATGGGAATTGCTACTTTTAAAAGTCATATATTGTACACCTATAAGAGTAATGCAAATGATAATTTTTCATGAAAGAGATAATTCTGTCTTAAATCTTCAAAGAGATTGCTCACACCACGAAATGAATATTCTTTTCCATGATAAATTTGAAGATTTTCAATAAAAAGAGATATATCATTTTGAAAATATTTCCTGGCCAAAAAGATATCCCAGGGAAAAGGAAAGGGGATATAAAGCTGTAGTTGGGGAACGATATATGAAATAACCAATACAAAATGACGGTACTTTCTTACGAAGAATATACCTGTGATGAAAAAAGAAATATCTTGTTTTCTTGTGAATAGTAAAATGGCTTGTCAAGTGTCCCAAAAGTTCCGTGATGTAACAGACTTATGAACCTAATACGGCACTGTAGATACTAGTATACAAAGATTATCAGAATTATCATATAAATGAAATACATAAAGGAAAATTGAAAAAAGCAGTCATTCACTCGGTTTCATAAAAAAAATTGTAAATAGACAAAACAGCAACAACAAAAAGCCCTCAATTGATACTCATATCAGAAGATGGAATATTTTTATCAACCAAGTTAAAGTCCTAAAAAAAACACGTGTATGCAATTTATGAACAAAAGATTACAATGGGGTTTAGTTACTATTTTTAATTTTAATCTTTTGCCCTAATCCTAGTGATATTCACTTTATGAGTTTTACCAGTTCAATCTCAGGAAAAATCTGAATGGAATGCAATACATGGATACCTTTAGGGTAAGTACGTATTATCTTTCTAATTAATTTGTAGCTTAATTAAATTAATGGCATGATTAATGCGATCTCTCTGAAAATATTCCAATCTTGCACTATGGTATGGAATAATGGGTTTTATTTTTTAAAGTTTAAAGAAAATTTTAATGATAGAAATCCTATAAGTTCTGTCTTACTCGTAAATGATGTTCAACATTTCCTGAATATACACATAATTTTCAATTAATTGTGATATTTTAAATTCTGTATGATTTTAATGAAGTATAGACATCTATTTTCCAAAAGACTGTCACTGTATTGATTCTCCATCTTTCCAGTGGGTCAAGCCCATGACCCCTCCCCCTCAGACGGATTGTACCCTTAACATTCATTTTGCAATCCCCCTTCGGAAATCTGGTATCTTCCACATATACAGTTTGCCACGTGTTACTGTACGTGTGAAACATGTTTATTAACTACCACATGCCATGTACGAGAGATTGACACCGGATTTCAATCAAATGGTTTAATATGAATTCAATATAAACGTTGTATTCTTTGATACATGTATTTATTTAGCTTCAAATTCCAACGAGTGTCTCTGGTATGTCCAGTTCATTTATTCTTCAAAGAAATACATAGAAACGGTTTCTTTACGGTCGTTTTCACTGTACATAGCATAGGCATTTAAAAAAAATCAAAAAGCTCAATAATTAAGACTCATACTGACATCGATTAATGGATTTACATTTAATCACTGCCCATGGGATTTTAAATGAATTTGTTGTCCGATTGGGTATTTGCATTGACACCTCTCGAGTCACACGAAGATGGCTGTGCGGGAAGCCATTTCTCACCGGGTTTTTATAGTTTATGATGATCTTCTTATCATGATGACAGAATCCCATTTAAACATATTTTCAATCCTATATAATTGTCCTATTTTAAACTAAATGTGTAGCTTCTGTCTCATAACATATTCATCCTATGCTTTCAATTTCTTTTTACTCATCAGTTTGAGTTAATGATAAAAAGTGCATTTGAGCATCACAACGGGTTGAGTAAGATCTCAAGACATCACAAATTAATCATTTCGTCGAATTGAATGAAATCAATTGATTAAAAGTTGGTCTATTTAGGTATATTATGGATTAAATGTGTTGAATACTTCATAACACGCGCTGATAGGTCTTTCTCCTTCATGGTTGTAAACGCCAAATTAGAGATTTTTTTTTTTCGTTATGAAGGACTTTTGTTATCGCAAACACATTGAAAATAAATAGCAGATCAGAATACCCATGGCGTGCCGTTTATGCAGATACTTTGAATGACTAGCAAAATATGCTCTCGAAAAAATGTTGTCTGTAATTTTTAGGACTGTTTCGTGACAAAGTGGTGTATTTCTGGAGTACGTTGAAGAAGTGTTGGGAATTTTAAGATACTTCAGTCAAGGAACAAACATGGCGCTGACAATGTCCTATGACAGTCAGACCAAAAATCTGTTGAACCAGGCGTTACAACAGACGTCACACTTCAAACATAAGACGTTGTGGAAGGACGCTGTGACGGTCGCGAATCAAAACCAACATGTAGTCAGAATGAGGCTGATGGATAGGAGGCGGGAAAATGCCAAAATTAAAGCCAAGGTCAAAAGAGACATCCTTGGCAGACCCCAGTTGATAGCGTATTTAGGACTACCAGTACCTGTAAGTAGTATATATCTATAGTTTATATATCGTACATGAGCTGTACAGTGAATTCATCAGCATGATCTCATCAAACCGAAATTATTGATTGAGTCTTGTGTACCACGAAAATATTGTAGATGCATTGATAGGTGATTCTTAATCAAGACAGGTCAAAAATAGAAATAAGCAAGTATATCTTATTGAAAATAGACAAGATTTGTAATGATGTAATTTAAACAATCCACAACGCAAACATTGTCCACAATCTAAGCTTCTTCTTATCGTTTTTAGTGTAAAATTTCCTCCATATATTGCAAAGATCAAAAAACTTTTCATAGCTTTATCCAAATTAACAATAGAAATGATTTCCCCCCAAGTTACCAAAATGCACGAAAATTCCTGTTTCCTGCACATTTCCCACTCAAATTAAATAGATAAGAATTTCGATCTCGTCTCCACTGCATAAGTCATTTGAGGTTAGATGCAGGTATATTTGATTGAATATAAACGTGGCATGAGCTTCGTGCTATGTAATCGGCTTGGATTTGGGTGTCAATCAGTTCAGGTGCTTTTCAGAACTCCCACAAAACATTCTACCCCCAGACAAATTAATAGATGCAAGACACCACGGTTTAATAAAGTTGTATGTCTATGAACGCCTAAGCGGAGTTATTTAATGAATATCAGCATCAATGGAATTAGTTGCCAATAAATCTATAATTATGCATCAAACTTGATATTTGCTTTAAGAATCGTGAACGACCACAAGGACTGAAGGGCTTTGATTTTGATAACTGTTGAGGAAGTGTTTGTGAAGTCTATTGTAACCCATTTTTTCTGTATACAAACAAATTGTTGCATGTTTACAATAAGATAGCAAAACTCCTTTCTTCTCATTTGAATGTATTTGTGTTACTGTTGAAACTATTGATGGCCATACATCAGGTTGGGTATTTAAAAATTGTGTACAGTATATCATTACTTTTGTATGTCACAGACCTGTCCTTTTTTCTCGAGTTTTTGAGATTTGACAAAAAGATTCATAGAGTAACACTCACATGCAAATATCACAGTAGAAAAGAGAGAAATTAACCCAAGGTAGTTCAAAATAATGTTCAACGTAACCTGTCAATATTTTTCTCGCTTCGGAAGTGCTGACGGATCATTTGGAACTGCGATCAAATTTGAGGAAAATAAATTAAATCAACAAGGAATCGGTGGAATCGATTAAAAACCAGCCTGAATGGGCGAGTTATCTTTTGTACCCCGTTGTGACGTGTAATTGTTCTAACAGATATTCAGCAAGCAATCAGTATCTTTTAATCTTCAATAATGCACAACAAAGACACTGGCAACAGTCTTGGATGGACTTTAATTAAGACAATCCACTGTGTCGAGACCCGTTGTCAAGACCTAAACAATCGCATCTCTCCTTTTTAAAGTTTTCAAATCGGATTCGAAAATAATTCACAAGGATTAACTTGATATTATGAACATTAAGGAGAGCCGTGAATAAGCTGTGTCTTGATTTTTCGTGTCTGAATTCTATTATGAGTGATTGTGAAGATGAGGAGGGTTACAAATCCCCCCAACCACCTCCATTCAAACGGGCGCCCAGTTTTGAGGTTGTTATTGACCCTATAGACGAGCCCTGGGAGTGGCCGGCCAAACCAGAGAACACCGAGGCCACCAGCGATGATAGTGACGATGATATTTTTGGAAGAGGGAGTGCGGCATCAAACGAGGAGGTGGGGTGCTTTCGCTTTTGAATAGAGAAGCAATGAACGTCTTTTACCTTTATTTTTGGACATGATATGTTATCTTCAAAATATGTCGTGGATTTGGGAGGATACACATGGGAGGACACTTGGTTTTCGTTATTAAATTTTCGTCTGTTTGATGCAATGTACGAGTATTACTGAATGTGACAGAGCGCTTGATATCAAATGGACATGTTTTGTTACCTTGTAGTAAAGTGTCGGTTTAAGATAACTTATAAATTGTCGGTTGTTAGGTTCTGTGTTATTTGGAATTGTTCAACTTGCATGCGTTTAGTGTTATATAAGTGTAGCTGTGAAATATTAGTACTTTTGTGTGTACTTGTTAAAGATGCCCTAAGGATTTAATCAATAATAAGATTAGAATAAGACATTATATTTGACTTGACCTATATTGCCATAAATACTATATGAAAGGGCATTAATAAAAATTAAGGACAGTAGCGAGAATGCTTCGGATCTGAGTGAAGATAATTCAGTAACGGGAAAATTGTAGAGATATGAACGTTATTAGAGATATATTTATATCATATTATGTGATTTCTTTTCTTTTCTTTAGCCATATATAAAGTTTCGAAGAATGGCGAGAGCCGTGAAAATGTTGATTGGTGTATGCCACGTGTGTCGGAGGTGAGCACATTTTTAAAAAATCTAAGATGAACAAAACTACTTTGACCAAATATATCTTTGTAACCTTTTCGATAATCGTCTTATCCTCAGTTTGTTGGTGAATTCTGTGTCAAAAGAAAACTGGTTCGCGTTGTTGGATAATTTGGTTGCCGCCACAACACTGCAACAATCACAAAAGAAAGGAAGGGCGTTTGTTGCGCTGGTTACTACCGAAAAACACAAGATGGAACAGCTGACTTTTGACATAAACGATTATAAGCAACAGAGACATACAAAGGTAACGGCTAGCAGTACACTGCTTCTTTTACCTGCAGCGCAATGAATTTTAATTGTTATTCTATCCTAATTATTAGTTGGTAATAATTCAAGATAATGTTTTACGACCGTGGATATGCTATGCATAGTGGTTTAATGACAAAATTATTATTCAACTTAAAGTTGCAATGTGCTACACATGGACGATTGCCCCGTACTTAACTACAGCTCCTTGTTGAAAACGAAACCTCAAAAGTAAACAACAATGAGTTAACAGTGAAGAGAAGAGATACATAAATTTCAAATCATTGTCTATACAAAGAGAGGGGGTAAAAATAGTTTTGATATCTTAAATGAAAATCGAAAAAGGAGGAGATTTAGATGAGATACAAATATCTTAAATGAAAATATAAAACAGAGATACGATGCAGATATTCTAATTGAAAATCTAGAGAGAAAAAGAGAGAGGGAATATAGATATTTGAAATGACTATCTATACAAATAGATGTGGTACAGCTATCTTCTAACAAAGGGATGAGGTACAGATAGTTTAGATGAATATCTAAAGAAACAGATAAGATAAAGGTATTCTAGATGAATGTTGAAACAACGATATGAGATACAGATATTTTAAACAAATATCTAAACAAAGATGTGAGATGCACATATTTTAACTGAATGTCTAAACAAAAAGATAAGATACATATATTTTGAATGAATGTCTTTGAAAACAAATGAGATAAAATATTTTAAATAAATGTCTATACAAATAACAGATCAATACGATGCTTTAACTATCCGAGAAGTTCAAAATTCACTGAGCCTGGAAGTAGCTAATGCATCGCCAATACATATTTTCTTCTACATGCAGAAGTGTAAGACCAAGTCAACAGTTATTAAAAACATGAGCTTTTGTTTTCATTGGACAACCAAAAGACAAAAAAAAAAAAAAAAAATAATTTAAGCAGTTGTTTCAATATGGGAATTTCCAACTTATATTCGATCCTATGTTGGAAAACATAGAAAATCATATTCACTCTGAAGGCATGTAAATGAAAGGTGAAGATAACCAACAGTAATCAATCTCATGGAATACGAAATAGAGAGCTAGGTTAACACGGACCCTGGATATATCAGAGGTGGGATCAGGTGTCTGGGGGGAGTAAGCATTCCTGTTGACTGGTCACAACCGCCATCAGCCCTATAAACGGTTTACTTAGGTAAACGGAGTAATCCGTACTCAAAATCAGTGTGCCAAGAATGACCTAACACTCGGGAAGAAGTACGTCATCCAGTATTTCATCCAGTGATAGGTTATATTGGCAAATTACATCATTATAACGACCATAAATTTCGCAAAATGCTTACTTTAAACGAGACTGTTAAAACCCCTGTGATATCAATATAAATTGTGTTTCTTTGTTAGCTGACCTGTTTTTATATTCCTATGAAGCAGAATGTATTTAAAAAACTTCTACGTGAGAAGAACAAATCTCTGGCTGTGGCCTTCATTTAGATGCAAGGTGAAGATAACGAACAGTGATCAATCTCATAACTCCTACAAGCAATACAAAATAGATAGTTGGGCAAACACGGACCCCTGGGCACACCAGAGGTGGGATCAGGTGCCTAGGAGGAGTAAGCATCCCCTGTTGACCGGTCACACCCGCCGTGAGCCCCATATCCTTATCAGGTAAACAGAGTTATCCGCAGTCAAAATCAGTGTGCCAAGAACGGCTTAACAATCGGTATGAAACACGTCAGACAGCATTTGACCCAACGCGAGGTTGTATTGACGAAATAGATTGTGATAACGACCATAGAATTTGCGAAATGCTGACTTCAATCGAGACTGTTGAAATCCCTGTACCATCAACTTGTTTGTCAGTAGCTTACCTCGATTTAAAAACTGACTATACCCAGAACAAGCTCTTGCATATCGAATCAGTTGAGATATATAAACACCATATGCAAGTGATAATGGGATATTGCTATATAAATATGGGAAATTGACGGTGGAGATGCTGAAATCATCCCGTTTGTCATAAAGTTAAGTTATTAGTTTGCCGTTAATACTTTTTTCAATAAGATATCTTAAGTACGAAGCAGATGTGTAGGACTCGAAGGTGTGTTTTATTTCGAGTTCACAGGGATATATCGAATCGACATATGAATGAAATTGATTATTGTTAATAGATAATACATCGTCGATATATCTAAATGTTGAGTTGAAGGCCACAGCAAGATATTTTTTCTTCCTTTGTAGAAGCTTTTGAAAAAAAACTCTGCTTCATAAGAATATAAAATCTCAGTCAGAAAGCTCAGACTTCGAATTCTTCAGTCATATAATGATATGGATAAACACAAGATATGAAATACATATATGCATAACAAATGCATAAACATAAATTGTAATAAGAAATGAGATAATTATTTTGGAGAAAAGTTTATACAGAGATCACATTCTATTTTTTGTACACAAAGATATGAAAAGTTGTTTTCATCTTTCGTAAGAATTGGTATTTCTCATCAAAACCTGTACTAAATAGAGTTCATCTGTTTGAGTACTAGAATATATTGGTAGAATATTGAGTAGAAAACAATAACATTTGAAATAAGGTTGAAAAGGAATATTTCAAAGCAGATTGTTATTTGTATTTACTTATCTTTTTATGAGCACTAAATTGACTGTTGTAAGACTGAACAACGTTGTGTGTTGTATTAGGATTTGTTCACGGAGGAAATTCGGGAGATCATGCGCCAGAGACCGGGGACGAGGGACAATGAACAGATCATGGAGGTATGTAGTGTAGTGTTAGTTATACAGAATAAGCAGATTAATGAAGGCAATCTATAAAGAAGAAACATCATATCTAAGCGAAAAGAAATTATAACAAGGATATAATAAAGAATATGTCCAAAGAACGAATAAAGTGGAAAAAAGTTTTGTCTGCATACCTTCAGGTTAAGACAAACTTTGTTTTCAAGTCAATTGATTGGAAAAATACTCACCAAACAAATCAGTATTGTATATATTCAACACCTCTGTTGCAATACATATTGTGTAAAGATTCGCCAGCATGACGTCTTTTTCTTCAGGTGGTGAGGGTCATGAAGGGCATGTCCAAGCAGTTCTGCGAGTACTCTTTGATAGTCCAGAAAAAGATATGCCAGTACTCTTTCTACGACAAGTAGGTAGTACTTCTAGGTACCTCCCGATAGCAGTACCATACAATTGATTTATCTCTACCTCTAACAGCTAAATACAACTATTGCATTTACGTATTCATGTTGTGGTTGTTTGTAACGTCATTGTATGGTATATTTCGAACAAAGGCCCTTGACATTATAAACATATATAATTTAAAAAATGTCTTTCTGTAAACCCCCGTTGTAAGAGTAGGTCCTCACATCGTCGCAAGTCACGCCTATTGTCTCCGTTTACAATACGTCAAATGTCGTGGTAGTATGATTAAAGAAATCCTGAACTTCATAAATATTTATGTTCATTAGTCAACCAATCGGTGAGCTTCCATGATTTTGATAGGTGGAAAGAAAATCATTCGGAGGTCATTGCGTGCTCGTAGCAGAATAATCCGAAGATTGCCGATTGAGAACAAACTAGACACTTTTCAGCTGTTGTAACTAATGGACACTTCTTTGTTGACGTCACCGGTGTAATAAATTTACCATATAACCACTTAGGCGTAACCACGCCGCTTTCTTTAGATAATTGTCCGATCAGCTCTTATCTTTCAGATTTCAACACATTCACTTTACCCCGAATTTCCTCATCAAGTTTGAGAATACGATTAAGCTTATTAACACAGAATTTACAAGCGTAGCCACTGATGTTAATGCGAATTTCATTCAATAAATACTTATAAACTTTACTTGCTTCTGTATAAACAGGGATATGTAGCCTTTTTTGTCCGTTATTACTTGTAAACAAATACTGCACGTTTTAGTTGTGGGCGCAGCCATTAAAATATCGGAAATATGTTATTGTGACTGTGATTGGTCAACAAAATTACTGCGTCATTTCATAATATGTAAAACTTATACGGTACCAATTTTGATGCACCAGATGCGCATTTCGACAAATAATGTCTCTTCAGTGATGCTCAACCGAAATGTTTGAAATCCGAAATAACTATGAAGTTTTAGAGCTAAATATAGCCAAAACCAGCGTGCCAAATATTCATGAAAATCGAAGGATTCACTGATCATGCAGCCACGGTATTAGGTAGGGTAGGTACTATCGGACTAACCGTGGCTAGCGACGATGAGGTCTTCAGTACCCCTTGCTTGTCGTAAGAGGCGACTGAATGGTGTGGTCCTTCGGATGAGACCGCAAAAACCGAAGCCCCGTGCCACAGCAGGTATGGCACGATAAAAATCTTCCCTGCTCAAATTCCGTAAGCGCCGAGTACAGGCCTAAATTTTGCTGCCCTTCACCGGCAATGGTGACGTCTCCACATGAGTGAAAAATTCTGGAGAGGGCGTTAACCAAAACACAATCAATCAATGGATCAATATTTCTTTTTTAAATAATCATATATATATATACATATATATGTGTGTGTGTGTGTGTGTGTGTGTGTTTAAAACGTCGAGAGCCTGTGATTTGAAGTATTTCTGTTCAGAATAGAATGTATTCATGTTATCATTCAGACAATGAAAACAAAGTATCGCATCTCAAAACGTCTGATGAATGCGAGAAGAATCTTTCCATAAAGGAACTGATTCACGATGTTCCCCATAATTTTGTTTTCCACTTTTAATGATCAAAATATACAAAATCGAATGTGATCAAAAGGTTTCACAAAATATTATGGCTATACATTATGACTGAAGTTCATTATAGAGAGTTTATTATTTGTTGTGTAAACAAAGATTGAGGTATATTATTGTTTACAAAGTTTTCAATATGTATGGTTATCGATCCAAGTTTATGTACAAAATTAGGATCCTTTAAATTACAAAATTAACAGTTCACTAGTTTGTCTCTAAACGTAATCAAGGCTCAAGTGAATGGGTTATGCTGTTTAATATATAATATGAAATAGATTCCTTACTTACACTTCTTATCTAATGTACCTGTATGTAATAATACTTAATACATATCATTACTTGCCAGGTACCGGCACAACCGCGTGATAATCCGGCGTGGACTTCCGCCGGATGGAATCTATTTCGTCATCAGTGGTACATGTAAGTATGAAGTGCATCGCCATTGATATCATATCGAGGTCTAAATTTTGTGATTGATGAATTTAAAAATACGAGTAAATTCCTTTTCATTATCCAATACAGTTTTTCGCATTTGAACAGATCTTCATACTTTTTTTTTCAATATGTTAAAAAAAATGAACTAAGTGTTAATTACTGGGTAAAAACGTAGATTTTATTTAAGGTTAGGAATAGATTCATTCTCAAAACATTTTTTGGTGTCCATTCTCATAAATCTAGAATATATATTGGAACCCAGGGGTACAAAATTTTGAAGAGCAATTATTCGTGAAATGGATCCCAGTCTCACGGCGGAATTCCCTATTTTATCAATTGCAGTCTTTGATTTTTTACTTTTAACCCTGCTCAAATATAAAGTGTTGGTTCCCTTACGTGTGTAAAGTATGTATGTTTACTTTAAACGCTTTGACTGAAAAGGGGTATATTGTATGATGGCACAAAACAACTGCGAGCTGGCTCCACTTACCACACCGCAAGATAAAGACGGGTATTTAAATCCGATATTTAATCACACACAATTAATCACAATGAAGATTTGGTCTTCAGAAATAATAGTGTATGCGTGATAATAGCCAGAATATTATTCTTATTTACTTTAACAACACAATGAATTGAATCAAAATTCTTAATTTCCGACGTGCTCTGGTCGCTAATGAAAACTTCATTATATCTCGCTTACTGTCATATTTACATACAATTATTTATCCCACAGTCACTAAAATAATTAAAGGAAACGGAATATTTCACAGATAAGATTTTCATTGGTAAAAATTGATTTCTGGTCTTTTTTGAAATACACAGTAGTAATTGTTTTGCCATATTTTGAACATTTACTCCACGACCAGCGACTATAAAAACCACGCCACCATCCAGACGCTCGTGTTTGATGTAAATCAAAACTTTTTCTATTTTTGATAATTGAACCGTGAATTAGAAACCAGGCAGAAAACAAAGGTTTCCTTTATGACAATGTCTAACTGTGCAGTCTGGGGGCAATAATATTGATAGTATTCATTCGTATACTTTTTCATGAGAACATTGTGACAGACTCTGTTTTTCCAATTCTGCGATGGCAGTAATGAAGTTTAATGAAGTTATTGTGATTTTTACCAGTGATTTCTAAACCAGACAACAAAAGGAACCCAGACGAACTCCACGCCGGAGAAAAGTTTGGGGTGAGTTGAGAATCTCCGGGAAATATGCTGTTTATCAAACTTCTGAAATCTTTTTGAAATGTTTATTTGCCAAAAAGTTCATCATAGACAATTGATAATACCCGTCAGATAGTGTCACTACATGTAGTTCTACAAGAACGTCATGAAGGTTTGATTGCCAATATTTTATCATCGCCATAATGCCTTTGTCAGAGATGGGATTATTTTTCAATCAGAAGCTTACAAACAGACAACAAAAACTTTGAACTAACAAAGCAATCGTGTTTTAACAGTCTGTGTCTTTTAATTCCCTGTCATTCAAGATTCTCATCGCGTACTGCAATAGTTACGATTCCAGAGATCAATTCTCTGCCAGCTTGTAGTGAAAGACGTTTCTGATAGGATAAGATTGTGTCGTTACAGGAGGAGGACCTGGTGTGCGGCTGCGGAAGACGAGCCACGGTGATCACCAGACACGAGGTCGAGCTGCTTTTCCTTCACAGATTTGTAAGTACTAATGTCTTCTTAATTCTGTTTGATAATCAACCGGTGTGAGAGTAAATTTAAAAATCTTTTTAAATTTCGATTCATAATCAACATAAATATGAGCAGCTCTAATTACACTGTACTTAAAAATTCCTAGTCGTACAATCAACCGTTTGTGAGTGCATGAGGTTCTTATGTTGTCTACTCACAACCGAAGTTTTTGTAAGTGCTGTCTTGTAATCAACCAGTCTATAGGTAGTTCAAGTTCTAACGTTTTCTTATGTTGCTTTTATATTAGCAGATCTAATATATTATAAATTGTGCATCATATCGACCGATTTATGGGTAGTTATGATGTCTTCTAAATTTTTCATGATGTCAACAAATTTATGAGTAGTTCTATTGTCCCCTTTTCCATGAAATCAATCGATTTGTGAGTACCTTTAACGTCTTCTACATTTTGCATGATATCAGCCGATTTGTAAGTAGTTCTAATGTCTTCTAAATTCTGTATGATATCAGTATTATTTGTGAGTACTTTTTGCGCTTTCTGAATTTCTTTGCGATATCAACCAACCTGTGCATGAGTACCAATGCCTCAGATTCCACCTCGTGATTTCTGAATAGTACTTACTGATGTTAAATTCTATAATTAACCGATTTGTGAATAGTCTCAGAATCATTTAAATTTCTGGTCGTAATCAACAGATTTTATAGGTAACTTCAATCTAACAGACATCCATCTGAACTCAATTCCAGATGTAGAAGAAAGATATCACGAAAACAGGCTGATCAAGTTGCAAAATTTCTTCAAAGTTTGCTATCAAAGTCAACTACGACTGATAATTATAAGGAACCTTTTCTACACTGCAGTAAGCCAATTGAAAAATGGTGTCTGTAATTGGATTTGATAATGCAAGCATTTCTTGTGACATGTATTTTCCATTATCCCAAGTTATCGACCTTATTCTTACAAGTGTCTTATCAAATCAAAGGGGCCAAAGTCGCACTGCATATAGAACGCCCTTACTGGAATCCGTTTGAATTAAAGTTAATAGTCTACAATAAGTACACTGTAAATGTACAGTCGTATTCATACTTTGAAGTCTCCAATTGATTTGACTTGGTGCGATTTCAAATGGCCAGATTTAATCCAAAACGAGCAATAAAAAAAAAAACTAAAGTAGGTGGGTCGATATGGCGACCAAATAATCCTAGTTAGTGTCTGTTTATATACAATTCTTATCTGGCCAAAACACATATTCAAGATACCCAAGAATTTTTTTCATAACACCAGACGAATAGTTCAATCTGCATTCAACTGATTACAAATAATTGGGTAAAAATCAAATATACCCTTTACAAGTAGTGTAATCGCTACAGAGTCACTTCAGAAAATTGCAGTGGTTGACATGTTATTGTTAAGCAGGTATCGCTGATAAGGACGTGTGCCGATTTTTTCTTGATAAGTTCCATAAGCCTTGGTTTAAATACACGTTCTTTCTTCTATTAATTGACAAATGCATTTCATTTTGCATATTAATTGAAAACATGGTGCAGGACCTGTGCAGTAGAACCCGTGTTTGAAGTGCGAATTTCCGTTACATTTTTACAGGATTATATGGATATATTCGATATGTCTGCGGATTCGAACGACCCAAAGAATCTCAACATTTGCCGGTAAGTTGATATGTATTTCTAAAAGAGAGAAAAGGAAATATGTCACTATTAACACCGAGAATAAAACAGTGAAGATAATCTACAGTGATAAATCTCGTAAATCATATAAAGAATATAACATAGAGAGTAGGCAAACACGGACCCCTAAAAACACCAGAGTAGGATCAGGTGCCCAAAAGGAATAAGCATCCCGTGTTGACCGGTTACACCCACCGCGAGCTTTATATCTTGATCAGGTGAATGCAGAAATTTGAGGTCAAATCAGTTTGTAGAAAATTACATAACAATAGTATGAAAAAGTCAAGATAGCAGGTTGCATTTTTAATTAGATCATTATAACGACACATCATTTACAAATTCTGACTTTAAACGAGACTGTTGAAATCCCTTTAGCATCAATCTATTTGTCAGTAGCCTGCCTCGGTTTGAAAATTGATCATACGCAGAACATGCTCACGTACTGAATCTGTTGAGAGACATAAATACCGTATGCAGATGATTTGGAATATTGCTACTCAAATATGGGAAGTTGACGATAGAGAAGCTGTAGCCATTTCCTTTGTGATGTAATCGAGTAGTAAGTTTGCTGTTAATGTCTATGTTCAACAAAATATCCAAATACGAAGCAGATGTGTAAGACTGTGGGTGTATTTTATTTCGAGATCACTGGGATATATCGAATGGACATAAGAATGACAGTGAATATTGTTAATAGTTAGTTCAATGTATCTTAATGTCGAGTTGAAGGACACAACAAGATTTTTTTTCTTATGTCAAAGCTTTTGAATAAAATCTACCTCATAAAAATACAGAAATAAAGTCAGCTAATTTTTAGAAAAGCACAATTCGTGACCATGAAAATTCCAACAGACTCTCGGAGAACCTGGTCACCAAAGACTACGTAGATATTTTCACTGTCTTCTTTTTGATATCAACTTTAGCCTGTTTATGCGTAAAATCAGAGTGGTATTTAACAAAGTAATGTTTTGAATGACAGACTGATCACAAGATATGAATTTTCTCGAATTAAATTTCTATTGAAGAAGCAGCTGCCTATGATGGCAATCGCAACAATGTTGCAAGTGATATGGAAACTTTTCTGTGCGCTTGTGTCCATGGGCGCACGGAACAACATTGTAGACGTCATGTACATGTGTAGATAGTACAATTTCAAATACCAGCGTCATTATTGTTACAGAGTACGAAAGATGGGGAGATACATTCTGGATTTAAAGTTCATATGTTAAGATTATACTCGAAAAATGATGTTCATTTGCTATTAACAGTTTCCTATATATTTCATTAACAGTAGAGATGTGGTGCTCCGTCATTTTCCGTTGGAGAAATTGGAGGAAAACCCAGGAACATGGAGTACTTTGAAATACAGGTAAAGAAAGGAAAACAATTCAAACAAACTATAATACAAAAATCATGTTAATTAGTTATGTTAAAAGAAGACCTCAAAAATAAAAACAGTGATTCAGATAAACAGTATAACATTTTGATGGGATCAAAAGTGCATTTTTATATTTGGATGTTGTTCCATAGGTACGGTCGTCTGATAGTGAAAGACAGCAATGAAATGGAGTGGATTTACGTCATCTTGTCTGTAAGTGACGTCACATTTGATGATCAGTTCGTTCATTTCAAGAGTTGATTAATAATTCCTACTTTGTATGTTTCTATAGATAAAAAATAAAGCTAAACTGAGCTTTTTGTGATAAGAAAAGCCCCATCCTCAATTTTACTTACATTTCAGGGTGAAGCACGTGTCATTGCGCGGCTAAAACCGGACACCATTGATGTTAAAGCCAGACGACAACAAATTCAGAAAACAATAGAACATGATTCACCATTCTACAAGAAAAAGAAAATCCTCAACTTTGTATCAGATAGAGCACATGGTATGTGTTTTCATTCTAATAAGCAGTTTACAATACAGGTCCTGTAATATAATACATTGAAATGTTGCTGGTACATGTTAGGGTTATTGTTTTAAATGTTGCTGCACGAGGTGTGATGTTTCTGGTAGTTAAAGAGGATAGCTAAATGTCAAGATGGCGACCATTATTTTTACCGTATATGATAACACGTAATGTATTTTGGGTTTGTTTATCAATATCAGGGGAAAGCAATATGCAATATAGTACATGTGCATAGGGATCGAACACAAGTTCTAAAATCCCGCAATTTTCAAACGACTCTTACAGAGAAACAACATACCAGAGAAAACTGATATGGATGAACAGTGGATGATATGAACAATTTTGTTTGTTTGTTGTTGTTGTTGTTTTTAATTGAACACTTTCAAATTTTACCTTATTAGTGATAAATTGCAGTTTTGATGCAAAAAAACCTCAAACCAAACCAAACAAAAAAACCTGAAAAGAATTAAGACACCTGCTGTTCTCGGACCCATGATCACTGGCAGTCGGACATTAAGCCACTGAGCTATTCAGCTAGCTAGCAATACAACTTGCATTTCGATAGAATCATTCCTCTTTATCAAAATATCAATTGCATACCGCGATTTGGAATTCTATGTTCAGTGTGTTTACAATCCATCTTCGAAGTTGAGCATCTGTTGCACTGCGTCACTTCTGTTCCCGCAATAGGAATCAGAAGGTCTGCAGGATATTTATTCATGAAATCTAAAAATTTGAATTATTCATCTTATTCCTTAATAAATTTCAATATTATTGATAGGCTACTTGTAAATCCTTTACTATTTTAAAATCGTCGTTAGTTTCATTCATGGTTAGCACATTATATATAATATGAAGGACGTTTTGCCACATACATGTGTTTGTAATTACAACATCGCTAAGTTAATTTCAAAATTTCTGTCATTACTCATATTTCATCATGATTGATTTTTATAGTGAAATCAAAGTACAGTCCTGCAAGCTACTATCCTGGAGCTCGGAGAGATTTAATGTCGGCGCCCCCCGCGCCGGGACACAGGCAGTGCCTCGATGACATAGCGTACAAAAGTATACCAGACTCTCCGAACGCCGTTACGTCAATAAAGGGCTTTCTCCGATCCAAGTCAGAAATATTAGAAACCAAAACGCAGAAACTACCTAAAATAGAAATTAAAGACAGTGAAGAAGTGGAAGCAAAAGAAAATGAGGAAAATAATGAAAACATAAGACCCACCTCAGCCATGGCTGTGGAATCGCAACAATTAACTTTTACAGAAATAACTGCTAACAAAACGTCGTTTTACCAGAAAACTGGTCGAAATTTCCCTGGGAGTAATAAAGTAAGGCCAAAGTCTGAGAACCTGCATGTGAAGAGAAATAAACGTTTAACACACGAACAAATGATTGAACGTCTACAAATGGCGGAACGCAAACGGCTAAAAGAAAAGTTCATGAACGCGCCCAATATCAAACCACAACGTGTCGTCATCACCCATGAGAAAGAGACGGCCGAACTCCCCTCATTTGTACAGGTGGAAACGCTGCATCCGGGCCAAACCTTTGTAAGTTACTCAGAATTGAACGTTTTCATACTACATGTACATCTGAAATCAAGTGAGCCGATCCGAGGTATAGGCTAGTCATGTTTATATTTAAAAAGAGTTTACAGTCGATAGTTTGATATAGGTGCATGATTCCCGCTATCATATTTTCTTACTACGTCCAAATATCACATTTCAACACATTAGCCCTGTATGGTTTTTTAATCGAATAGGTGGCGGGAAAGTGCCGCCTTGGTCTTTAAGAGAACCGGGTTGTTTTCCTTTCACTTTTTTGTTTGTTTTATGTCCCTTTGAGATTTTTTAGCTGAGATTGAGAGTTCACCATCTGTTAGTGAAGTGCCACAAATTTAGTCCTATGCTTAGCGCTCAGGGCCGTGACATTACTCGAAAATGCTGCGTGCAAGAACAGTGCGAGCAACTTAGAAATTAAGTCAAAGATTTTGAGAAAGGAAAAGTTTGTGGATAATTATTGCCATTTCATTGGTTTGTTTCCAGTATGCTATTGTTCCACATCACTCACTACCAAACTTTTTAAAAAGAAATTCTGATTTTGAAATGAAAGACACCTTACCGGAACACGTACTTTGATCCGCTCCACAATAGAAATTTCATCGAAATATTGATATTCATAAGTCAATCATCGAAATCTAAAGGTTTCTAAGTGGATATTTACTGAGAACATGTTAAATGTTGTTAAGCAAATGTTAATGATTACTATAGAAGATAATGGGAAACGCCCATATGTATATTGTTTTAACTCAAAATTTCTAGACACGTTCTTCAATTTTAATTGAGATTTCGGTCATATTTCATCTTAACACCAAGCCATGCTCCTTCAAATGGAAGGGTAAATAAGATTTTTTCCAGACTAAAATTGTTGTACACTATATAGTGTATCAGGAGATTACGTTAGAATCGGTTGCATGACGCAAATGGACTATTTACTAATTATTTACGGTAGTAATTACAAAATGTTTATGATAATTTTTTTTTATGACTAAGTAAAACAATACGTCATTATTTACGCAAAACAAGATATATTTACCTGAATACATCAATAGTTGACATGGGAACATGCTCCGGATAATAACCGGAAAAGTTGATTATCATTAATTAAATCAAGCGCAAAGGACAATTTTAAAGTCGTAATGTTAAGGGTTTGATGTTTCAAGACGAACGGAAAATCCATATATCTCCATGCAGTTTACCGTGGTGATAAATCGACGTATTCGTGTAGATCTATAGTAGTAGGCGACCAATGGGTGTAATACAATAGTCAGCATTGGACGAAAGTGAATTACGAGATTAATTAAGTTACCTGGCAAATCAATGTAAGTGAATTAGTATTCTGAATCGTGTTTGCTAAATCATTATATTCATGTACGTGTAGGTCTTTATAGGTGTTCCCACGTATTGGTGGTTAAGCTATGATATCTTCCGGGTTCAGTATACCTTCACTCGGCGTGGAGTACTTCATATGAGTACAAGTTTACGCGGAGTGTAACACTATATGTACTGAATGAGGTTGACTGAATATGAGGTACTATACATCAAAACAAATACCTTGAAGGTTCTGTGTAGACTTTTTGGGGTTAAAACGTTTCTTGTCACCATGCACAGGAAACTCGTGTAACACACAATAAGCCTGCTCATAAACGAATCCAGATTTTTCACGGGAGAGGGGAGAGTCCATCCCTTGTAATTTCTCGAGGAGAGGGTCAAAACTATACTAGTGGTCTAACATATAGAATTTTACAACGGAATGCATAATAATAAAGATATATATATATTTTTTTACCAATGACAAGAATCCCTCTTTTGGATCCGCGCTTGTCTCTTTTCGAATTATTTTTCACTCCAAGATTTCGCATTACATGCTTTTTACATGATTACATTAGTAGGGGTATAACAAAAGATAGATACATCATAGTCGTACGTTAAAACAATTAACATAATCACTGATTGGTTACATTACAGGGGCTGCGATCTTGCCTTGAATCCTTTGAGAGAGGACCTTCAGTCAGTCTGGTGAGTAATAACACGAGGAAACTAGCGTACAGTGAAGGAGACAGTCCTGCTGAATACGTCAGAGAATTTGAATATACATGTATCTAAATAAATGTTGGATTTGTGCTAATTGTAGGTCAGCGGAGACTGTGAAGTATTGGCGCTCAACAAGAAGTTCTTTTTACGTCATTGTGATGACGCTATGTTCAGTCTCATCAGACTAAAGGTTAGTAAGGCTGGCCCAATGGTGTCTCGATCTCCCCTCTTGGTCTGCCGTGTTCATTTTCTATTTTAGTTTTAACTATATATGTTCATTTAGCTGTTAGAGTCCCATCTCTACTTCATAAGAGAGACCTCCGTATTGTTTTTGTCATTTTTCTTTTTCTACTCCTTCCAAATTTTGTCCGGATCCTGGGACCATAACACGTTGACGAGCTCATTTTTGATTTAAGTCTCACTTTATAAAGGAAGCATTGAGTGACCAAAATTAAACTTAGAGCAAAGATGATCTGTCGAAGTTTTACGTTGAGCCTGGACTTTTAATTACAAACCTTACACAATTTGACTTCAAGCAAAAGTTCAGCATTGCAAGAGGTGCACGGCTCATAACTTGACCTTGAACTCTATCATAGGGTTCATAATCATACAGTCTTAAAAAAGCAATTGAATTAATGCGCACATAAAATCAATCATTGTTCTCATCAATTGAATTGATGCGCGCATTAATTAAGTCAATTATTGCGCGTAATAATTGAATTGATGCTCTATGAAAGCAATATTTATTGAATTAATGAATATGCGCGCATCAATTCAATTACTGCGCGCAATAATTGAATTAATGATATCTTCTAATAATTAAATATATATTCAATTGAGTTTTTGTTAATTTGGCGCTCCATGATAATATTGCGTGTGAAAGAATACAGTGTTCTGACCACCTAGTATAATGCTAAAAATTTGTTTTCATTTTCAGGCTAAACCTTTTCCACAACAGAGTGAATTAGTAGACCGGCTAGACATAACCCTACAGTGGGACGAATTTAAACAGCAGACACTGAGAGACTACCTCAGGCGGCGGGTTAGAAAACATTGATTATGGACGGATGTATTATCATAACGAGGCTGAAAATCGACGCAATATTTCCCATGATACAGCAACATATGCTGGATTTAGTGCTGTGAAAATTGTGTACATGTACTCTTACGCTTCATATCAGTATTAATGTTTATTACTATTAAAACATTTTTATGTTTGTTGATTTTTAAGCTTTATACGGTGCCACATAAAATCTACAATAGCGGATTACGGAGTTTGCAATCCCGTCCTCCTTTGGTTGAACATTCTTAACATATAGGGGTCATTTGGGGGTCTGCATTGCCCTTATTTGGGGCGGAAAAGATTCTATTTTGGTACACAACCCCCTCTTTGAAAATTCTAGATTCATCTCTGCTGCAAGGTTGAAATGGTTACACAATGTACAACTATCAATCTTCAGCTTGTTGTCCATCGTCGGAAACAGGAATCCTACGCGCGATAATAGGCATCGCTTCTTTTTCCACAAAAAGCACCACATGTGCAACGTCAACTTTTCATATTTATGTAGCAATATCCCATTATCACCTGCATATGGTGTTAATATCTCTCAACTGATTCGATACGCAAGAGCTTGTTCTGCGTATGATCAGTTTTTAAATCGAGGCAGGCTACTGACAAACAAGTTGATGGTGCAAGGGTTTCAACAGTCTCGTTTAAAGTCAGCATTTCGCAAATTCTATGATCGTTATAACGATCTAGTTTGCCAATACAACCTATCATTGGTTTAAATGATTCCTGACTTGTTTCATACCGATTGTTGATTGTTAGGCCGTTCTTGGCACACTGATTTTGACTACGGATAACTCATTTTCCTGATCAAGATATAGGGCTCACGGCGGGTGTGACCGGTCGATAGGGGATGTTTACTCCTCCTAGGCACCTGATCCCACCTCTGGTATATCCAGGGGTTCGTGTTTGACCAATTCCCTTTTTGTGCTGCTTATAGGAGAAGTGAGATTGATCACCGTTTGTATCTTCACCTTTCATGTAGACCATTTACAACTATGACGTAATTAGTAATGATTTATAAATTAATTACCACCATATGAATGAAAAGTCATTGTCAATTGACGTCAGGGACGAGATTCACGAGCAACCAACTTTTTAGAATTTAGGTTAATGAAAAACCAAAAGATTATTGACAATGTTAGACTGGCAAATACACTAATAGTCGTGATTAGAATACAACATTCACTCAATGTACAAGGGGTGTACAGAACTTCCATCATAAATCACTGACTTAACCTTGTGTATCGAATTGTGGGTACATGTATATTATCATACTGAAATATACGTATTAAACGTTTAAACCCTGTTTCCTCTTTACCACCAACCATTTTGATTTATGTGTACATGTAGGCAGATAGCGGAAAATGGGGGGGGGGGGGGGGTGGAATGGTCATCAAGATATTCGGAAACAGTTTTGTTCGTATTTTGAAATAGTAAGCATTAGAAAATATCATAAGAGAGACAGCAATATATCTGTTTTAGGTCACCTGGGTGACTCGGATTCCGCCGTGCATTAACAACTGAACATGTATAACTTCAGTTTGATAACTGCCTTTCCCATTTTTATACCCCCTGCAACAAAGCTGTGGGGGTATACTGGAATCGAGTAATGGTTTCCGGGCTCTAAAGCGTTATCCTTTCCATCTACAGTCAACATATCATACCTATGGATTACCTATGGGACGAAGATCTTTCCTATCGATTTCGGGGTCAAAGGTCAAGCGCACTGGACATGAAAGTAGTAGTAGTATAAGACAAGCGTCCTATATCTTATTAGCCTGTCCGCCTGCCATCCAAAGGGGTGTGTTACATATCCTTCAACAAAGGTCCCCCTTCAAAGCCAAGATCATAATAAAACGCACATTTGATTTCATCTCTTATCCATTTCTCCCTGGAGAAGAGACTACCCAAGGTTTTCTCAAGTCCTTTCTTTTTTACACCCAGGAAAGAGGTAGTTTATACCTATTAACAACACCCTTTCTTTTTTACACCCAGGAAAGAGGTAGTTTATACCTATTAACAACACCCTTTCTTTTTTACACCCAGGAAAGAGGTAATTTATACCTATTAACAACACCCTTTCTTTTTTACACCCAGGAAAGAGGTAATTTATACCTATTAACAACACCCTTTCTTTTTTACACCCAGGAAAGAGGTAATTTATACCTATTAACAACACCCTTTAGGAGATTGGGGTAAGCGGGGAATATTCTTAGTGAGCATTGCTCACAATACCTCTTGTTCAAATTGATATGGAGCATCTTTGGGACAAGTGGGATATCAATAGACATTTAGGGGCGGGGCAAAAACTGTCAAAAATTGATTTATATATCACCTTACAATATAGCAATACATATAACTGAATTCTTTCATCAATATAAGGAATAAGTTTGACTCATTCATTTATTCTTTCAGTCATTAAGTAAAAGTGCAAATGGGAAGTTTATATTGCAAATATACAGAATAGACTTTTAATTAACTAGTAGCAATAGTATAAATATGTTATTTACCAGAAATCAAGGATTTTGCAGTCTGCTGTCAGTATTAAACTCTTTCTAAAAATCACGTCTATTGAAATGTCTACCAAGCTTCTGAACAATATCAATACTGCTCAAAACTGGCGGTAAAACTATAGAACCGAGAGAACCAACCAAATGCAACTTGACAATAACTGACCAATAAAAACCCTTCATACAAAATGACCACACTCGGATCTATGACCAAAGCCCCCCAAGGTATATAAATTGTTATAATGTAAGTGTACCATTGTGTAGAGGTGTAAATAAAGGGGTGGATCTAAGATGTAAATATGTATGAATATAAAAACATATTTGTCAATAATGGGCTGTCAAAACCTAATACTATTACATTTTTCATGACCATATAGTTTATTCTGTCCGTCTGTCTGTTAGATTGTCCTCAAAAACATAACTTTTGAACGGATTGTGATAGGATTTGCATGTTCCATTGTGTATCCCTTGTGACGAAACCTTTCTCTTTGGTACCAAAGGTTTTTTTTTAACCCTAGCCTTGGATTATAACCTACGTTTCAAAACTCTAACCGTGGTCATAATGTTTGAAAGGTTAGTTATGGTATAGGGTCTTCAGTTTTCAAATGTGTAAATTCCTTTTGACAAAACATTTCTTTAGGTACAGCATTTAAAAAAAAAATCTCATGACATTGACCTTTGAGTTTGACCTACTTTCGAAAAAAAATTAACTTTGGCCATTATCAACTTTGCTGCCATGCGGGGGCATCGGTGTTTCATAAACACACCTTGTTGACTTTTTGAAAAATTAATTGTATATATATTTATAATTTATAATTGTGTAAAACTTTGCACAGATGCCATGGTCCAACTCTCAGTAAACCATGCTAAAGTCAAAAGAAAAATCTTGATTGACTCTGGACAAAATCAAATTGTTTTCATTTTATTTCGCCAAAGTAGAGTACTGCTGTTAAAAAAAACCCTCCTATGTAACTAACCCTAACTTTGCATCCCTACTGTGACATCATTCTCACCTCGGGTTTTGATTTGAATAAAAAAAAACCTTACAGCTAGATTGAATGTATTTTCTTATAGTGTATTTTTCAAAGCAAAACTTTATACATGAAATACTAGACATCATATTGACTCCCATATTACACAGAGTGGTATTATGCAAAACTTGGGATTCCCCAGTGTGGGAATCTGATGAAGATCCACTCAAAACCTTGCGGCGAGTCCTGTGAGCGGATCTAATAACAGGCTTTTAATCAGATTGCCTACCGAGGTGGAATGACATATCCTACGAACCCCGATGCCATGAATATGGTGAATATTTACAAACTTGTGGCAACACTAGTTATATAAATTGTATAATGTGTTTGCCGTTTGTATAATATGTCTGCGACTCTCTGCCATTGGTTTAAATATGTTCAAAAAGCCACATCTTGCTTCCTATTGCTATAATTATGTATCCTATGAAAAAGGAATGTTAGGTCTCATTCAGTTAGCAAATATTTGGCCCAGTGTTTCTGAATTCGCGCTGAAGTAATCAATTTTATGATAATATTAGGCACATGGGATATATGGATATTGTAACCCCCCCCCCCCCCCCCAATCACACACACCACACCCCAAAATAGAATTTGTATAAAATTATATTCATGTGTGCGTGGCATGATTTTTATTTAATGGTTTGTAATATTTTTATAAATACCACGTCAAAATACACTATCCCCGGAGATTTATTTTATTAGGTCTATATATGACACAGGCACTGTAAAGTAAGAATGACGTCTGTATACTAATAATTACGCGTTAGATAAATTTAGCCTATAAATTTTACAGACGTCATAACTTATTTACAGAAACAAGTACATGTGCATGTGGCCTATGACTGACTGAGTATCCCGTCAGAATTTTTTTAAAAATTGAGTTCACTTCAAATGAAGGGAGTCCCCATTTCACGCATCTGTCGCTAGCAGATTATCTTTTCTGGAATCATCTCTTTCATAAAGGGCATCGCCCGGTATGATCCGCCTATTTAATGTTTACGACAATTGATGATGATGCTTAATATGATTTGTAATAGGATCTTTCCTTTATCAACGATTTTTAAAGATAATAATTAAGGAAGAAACATCTCCTAGTTTACCTAACTCTTGGAATAATAAATAGATTTAACCTTTGCTGATTGTCGTAAAACCGGATATATATTATACAAACACAAACCAACTTACGACAAAATTTTGACAAGTCACCAGTCTGCGACCAGTCGTGATCACCGTGAGTGCCGGTGATGGATTTAGGAGAAGTCAGGGTGGCAGAAGATGCCGATTTTAACAGACTTAAAAGTTTATGTGACGAAACAGATGGGTGGAAGCAAGAATACAACAAAAATAACACAACAGTCTTGACTAAAATCAACGAAATGTCTGATTTTCAGATGGTCAAAGTAAGTACTTAGCCTAGTTATTTTATATATAGATCTACATGTATAGTATTCGAGTGACGAGTAAACATAGCCAGACTAAAATGATCACCAGATGATTACTAGATTTAGCTACTTAGCTATATATACCAACTTAGTTTATATTTTAAATTAACTACCAGTACAAAAATCTGTTAATCAAATCGATGAAAAATTGCAAGTGGCTAAACTGAATCACAACTTCTAAACAAATATTATATTCAGCTGTTATATTCCCACAAAATCCTATTCATACTAAAATATGGGGGAGGGGGGGGGGGGGGGTGAAGGCCAGTCTGAGGCTCATTATTTTCATATAAATTTGTACCATTTTTAATTTGGCAGTGAAGTGTAACAATATTTGGACATGGCATGATATGGACCACCAAACTCAATTCACTACCACACTGAAAATCCTTAAATTTGATTTATTCCATGTAGGCCCTATAATCCATTTGAACCTGCTGATCAATCATTTTTGGTGTCACAGTAGTTGTACATTAACCACATGAAAATAATTAACCTTCATGTATCGTCGACTTACCAGTTTCGGTGACCTTAGTGATAAACCGCGATTTTCTCACTAATCACTTGGATGAAATAAATAATTTACACACCTACCTTTAAAGTAATTAAATTCCTTTTAATACTTTCATATAAAAATTCCAAATTCATTGGTACGTTAATTGAATACATTTTCGTAACAACAATATATCACTTTGTGCTCCTAAAACGGTGACGTCACCTATTTCGGTGACCATTGTTAATATAGACTTGCCAAGAGTTTGTAACTGTAAAAAGGTATATATACAGGAGGAATGTACAACTAAACATCAATGAATTAAATAACATAGTGCAGAATTCTAGACTTTTGGTATACTTTATATCAATTTGAAGGTTTGCTTGAAAAAGTAATAAGTAAATGGGCTTATTTTTGGGGTGCTTTTGTTAATTTTTTGCATACTCTCCTTCTAGTAGTTCATTTTCGGAAAAAAAATATGAAGATGTATATGTTTGCAAACACTACGGTGAAATTGATGACGCAATCTACGCCCGGAAACGACAACACGCACACGTAAACAAAAGGTCACCGATTCTGGTCAGTCACCGAAATAGGGCAGTCGACGATATATTGTATATACCATATTACATGTATTAGGGTTGCAAATAAGCACTTCAGTGACTTCACAACTCACCAATGTGAGAAAATTTAGCAGTGAGCAATCAGAAGTTGTAATTTGCTTCATCCACTCGGCAAGCAGATTTTTTTTTTTTTTGAATTATTCATTACAAATCATATCCAGTTTTCTATATCATGAGCACTTTTGTTTTCCCAATAAAAATTTAGCATTATAAAGCTTGTTTTCTGACAATGACAACCAAATAGCTCAATGTTAGATATTCACAACAAAATGATAGGTGATTGAGACATGTAACAAACCCCAACAATAGGACTTCAGATAGAAAAGACTATTTCCATAGCTATGTAAGTAAACGTAATGAGAGCTAAGCTGGTATGTGGTGGTGGGATGTGTTCACTTTGTCCTTCAGAAATCTCATGACGAGAAGTGTTTTAATTACTGAATTCTGTATTGTGATATTTTTAAGGTTAGAACAGTCTTTAAAGACATTAAACCAGAGGTGTTATATGATGTGCTACATGATCCAGAATACAGAAAAACATGGGATCACACTATGTTGGAAGGATACGAAATCTGTGCCATAAATCCAAACAATGACATTGGTTACTATGCAAGTAAGTTTCTTCAGTTTTTGAAATATGTACTACTTCTTGAGTTATTGCTTAGATTGGACCTTTCATTCATTCATACTTTATTCCCTCCCTTAGGAGGTTACAACAATGAAAATATCACAAACATTACAAGTATATTATTTGTGGAGTTGGACAAAAAACAGCCCCCCCCCCCAAATTTTTTTTTACAAATGATAAACTATACATGTACATGTTAGAAAGGAAAAAGAGGGGAATATGTAATGCTGTGACATGGTGACATTAGCAGTGATATTGTGATTTTAATTGTTGAATATTTCTTTTGATACCTGCTTCAACCAAACATGTTCTTTGATGTCATACTATTGTTCATAACCTCGATTTGAAAGTAAAGTCACGCTATAGGAATTAATAATAGGATTGTAAAAAGCTTATACTGTACACCAGTGGAAATATATGCATGTGGTTTTGTCTCCTTTAAAAGTTATGTGTATCTTAACTAGTACATGTATATGTACATGTAGTTAGAACTTCAAGCAAAGTTGTCAGTGTGTTGTTGATTAAAAATCAAGGTATTTCCCCATTGTTATTTAGGATGTTAGAACGACTTTCTATATTTATGATTTTTTTTATATTCATTTGAAGAATGGGACAGAATCATAAATATTTGTAAAGTTTTGGTCTTTGTGATAATGTATGTGAACTTTTTGGTACAAGAAGTTTAGGTGTTGTGAATCACAAATTAGTTCAGCATTGATAAGATTTTGACACTCGTTTGTTTTTTACTATAGTGAAGTGTCCGCCACCTCTGAAGAATCGAGATTTCGTCACTCAGCGATCGTGGTTAGATTTGGGATTAGAAAAGTGTATAGTCAACCACTCTGTCAATCACAAGGTAATATCAGGTTACCAGGTTAATATATTTTCGCAGATTAAAGTTTTATTGTTAATGAAATGTAACATGTTTATTTTGTGGGGTCTTGACTGATTGAAGAGTCGTCAATCTTCACTTTTATTCACTTTTTTGTTTATGTTCATTCCACAAAAACATAGAAAGTGACATCTCTTTTGTACAGTACTTGATACTCTTTTTATTCAGAAACCAAATAAAGTGTGTAAAATTATCACTTTAGATATTGTAAATGGTGTAAAAGTATGCAAGAGAAGAAAGCAAGCGACATTTAACTATCCATTATTCAGAAATTCAGTTTCATTTTCCTTTCCTTTGAATTTATTTACCACAATATTTTTACAAATAAGATTTTTATTGAGCAGGGAATGCCCATCAGAAAAGGCTATATTCGAGGTATATCATACGTCACGGGCTACCTTATACGACAACAGGGACCAGAGATTTGTCAATTTACATATGTCTCGCAGTCAGACCCTCGAGGTAACTTGTCTCTCCTCCTATAATTAATGAGGCGTGTAATTTATTCTGTATGTAATCATGGTAATGGGTAAATGAACTGTATGTTGGATAACAATACACACAAACATTTCTTTTTCTTATGCTTCTCTTAAAAAGGGAAGTAGTCTGTATCAGTTAAATGTTTTATCTTTTAATGCTGTAAAATGAATACAACATTGAATATAGGTATTATTTTTTCTTTAATCAGGGAAACTTCCAGTTTGGGTGGTGAACAAAGCTACGCAATATTTAGCACCTAAGGTAAATTAGCGAGAGAACTATTTTTTCTTGTTCTGTCTTTATCATTGCTATACTTCATGTACATACTTGAAAATTTGCTTTAATGCTTCTTATTCAAAATATGTAGTATATCATGTACATTGACCCATCAATCCTCTTTACACTTAATGGGCCTCATGACATGCCCAATTATCTAGTTGTTGTGAATATTTGACCATGTGTCATCATAGTCATGCATTGTGTGTTAACTTTTCAATAGCTTCTCTGAATCACTTGTGGCCAATTATAACGCAAAATTGATATGTAGCAAAAATAAGAATTTGATGGTTCGTGTTCCCTTGAAACCTTGGAGTTTGAGTCTAAACCGAAACAATTAGTACAATTTTTGTTAATTTTTCCTTCTTCTGGGAATTTTACAATTTATGTGGATTTTCTTGGGTTCTTAGCAAAATATTGAAATTCATTACATGTACCTCTAGGTCTGATTTTAATTCAGGTTCTATGATGGGACTCTATGAAGTAAAGTAACCATCTTTTTTTCTTTTAAACATTAAACAAAGTCCAAGTTTTTTTTTATTGTTGGTCATGAGACATACATGTATCATTGGTAAGATTTGACAGAGTACAAGCTAAATATAATCACTGCAGCAGTGGGGCTGGGGTCACAGAGTGCAAAATGTATGTCATGTTACATATACATTCTGTGGAATCATTAGAATTCGTGGTGGCTCAATTTTCATGGAATTAGTGGGTACCCCTCACCCACGAATATACATCCTTAACGAATAAAGACAACTAGTATACAAGTATCTTACAAATATATAAATCCACGAAATTACGTCCCCACGAACCCTAGCTGCAGAACTGTAGCTCTCTGAAAAAATATTTGACTCTTACAATGTCAAAATATTTTTTCAGAGAGCTACAGTTCTGCAGCTACACGAACCCGTAAAAATTCAGAAATCCACGGAAATTGGCCCCCATTAATTTAAATGATTCTACAGTAGTCCTGATAGATGAAACTTAGATATGGTTGTCCCAGTGGTAGACAAGTCTGATTTGAATTATTAGTGAACATTGGAAAAGAACATCAGGTGTATTCTAATGATTGCTATGCCTGATTACAAAGGAGAAGACTTCCATTCACAGCTGTTGTTGTACCAGCAACATGCAGCACATCATTTTAGTTTCTCATTGTGTAATACACAGGCCCATAGGTGTCTTGTTATTTTCAGTTATTAAGATACTCATGATTTATATGTGTTTTGTGCAGGTTATAACTAGGATTTACAAAGCATGTCAAAATTATGAGACTTGGAAGTCTTCAAACAGTCCCGGCCACAAGCCTTGGCTCTATCCTGAACAGATGACATTGCCACGATTAGACTTGACTGACATTAAGTCAGAGTGTGAATTCACCTCCAATGAGTCGATAGATGAGAGCAATGTAAAAGAAGAGGATATAGACAAAGACTATGTAGAGAACATATATCTTAGTTAAGTCCAGTTGGACATTGAAGAGTTTAAGATGCACACAAAATCTTATGGACTGCACTTTTCATTTTATGCAGAGATGAAAGACTGGTAAGAAATCAGTGTGTGACGGTCTCTTAGATACATGTATCTTCCATATGAATTTTCTAATAGTAAGAACATTGCCAAAACTTGGTATATTTATTGATTAATTTATTGATTAGAAGTATATTTTATTAGTTAGATTTTAGGTCAATTTACAATGCTGTTACATTCTCATCAGGTTGTAAAGTTTGTTACAATTCCTCATTCCTGTATTCAGGCTAAAATAAGAACTTGATTATTTATTTACGCTGTACGTTTGTATCAGTATTCTATAAATCCTTAACTAAGTTTGTCTTTGTGCAAGAGAAAGCTGAACAATTTCATTCAGACCTGGTAGCTTTTGTCTGAGGATCTTACATCTCTGCATATCTTAACTAATGCACATAGTGTACACGTATACATTTATTCCTAGTGTACAAGGGGAGACATTTTTTTTAGTCTTTATGTGCATGTAAGCAATTGTTTTAATTTATACTGTAGAAATGGTGATATTTTCTTTAAAAAATAATACAAGGATGTAGTTGTAAATATGTGCACCTTGGTTTAAGGCCTAGTAAGTTTAGCTTGTGGTTTTCTGACTCACAAATCCTATTGTGTTCAGTAAAGGCCATGAACGATGTAAAATTTTACTTTATTTTCTAACTCAAATTACTTTTAAGGTTTTCTGTCCCTTTAATCCATACAAAGTTGATGAAGTGTATATAATCTATGCTCTGCTATATAACTGATGACCAGCAATGGCATATATTCCGAGTTCCTTAGAGATTGCTTATTTTAGTGTGTATGATTGATTGCCAGCTATGGTGTATGTGTTCCTTGAACATTGCTTATTTTGTGTGTATGTATTTTCTCCTTCGATGTATATGATGTGCCAAAAGTTTCTAAAACTTATATATGATGTAAACTACTGTTCCTAGTATAAACGTGTGTCATCTGCGATGGCATCAGTAATCATGGTTTATATGAAATGAACCCCGTGCAAGGAAAATATGTTTTGTAGCAAAGTCGTATCTCGGACAGTAACAAAGTTCTAGAGTGTGAAAGATGAACAGTTTGCGGGCAACACCACAAAAATTGTAAAGAGATGAATTTATTCCATCTTTTATAACAGTAAATGCATTTACTTGTATTACTCAAAAGTGCAGATGGCAGATTTTTGTTGGTTTTTTTGGATACTCTTATATAATCTGTCTCATGACAGCAAGATTTGCATGTGCTTAGTGTAATTGAGTGAGGTGAGGATTGAAAGTTTACAGGTTTTTCATGTTAAATTATTTGTATTTTGAAAACAAAATTGTTCATGGCTCAGAATTTGTGCAATGCTTTTGCTTAATTTATTTGTTATTGTCTTGTAATCATTTCAGATCGTTGGTTGAATTTTCATGGTTTTGATGTTTTATGAATTGTCTATTTTGAGTAATGTTATACTGATATTTGTTGTGAATACATGTATATTATTCATGGACAAGCAATGATTATGAATTCCGTGAAAAATGAGCCATTAAATGTAATGATTTCACAGTATATATTTTAGTTTCATTTTACATTTATATGATGGAGAGGCATTCATATTGTTATAATTTTTTTTTTGATCTCTGTATGATTGTTTTCAATATGTAATTATGGAGATTTAAGAATTGAGGTTTGATTTACAGATGTAATAATAATAACACATTTTTTTCTTTTAAACTGGATGGTGCAATAGGATTTCTTTCACTCTTTTGTCAGATGTTCGTGGATTAATTGATATAAAGGAATAAAGAACATCATTCACATGAAAATGTCCCATTATTTAATAAATATCTCATTCTAAGGGACCCTGTAGACATGAGAGAACACAAGTAATTTTAAGATGCACCATCAACTTTAAAGATTTATCGGTTGTCTCACTCTGAATTTTACTCTACTTGTGGATTACTAATGTAATGCAATCATAAATTCTTCCTATCATTGTTGAGCTTACTTAACACTAGAGAATTCTATAGTTATATTTTAGTGTTGATCATAATTCAGCATCCTATAATTCGGCTAAAGAAGACAAGATTTAAATATTGACCAACATAAGTACACCTACAATATTTTGAATTTATCTGATAATTTCTAATTTCATATGAACCTATGTATACTGTATGCAGCTTTACTTTTGCTGCAGTTTAATTAGTGCTATTTTCAATGTAGACCAACACCGATTTAACAAGTTTGGGCACTTTCAAGGTGTGGATATCCCTTTTTGGTAGTACAGTTCAGTGATAGGAATAGAGTTCATTAAGGAAAACTGCCATGCATTGATACTAGTCTATGAATCAGGAACCTGTTTTACCAATTGTTGATGTGTCTAAAAGTGAAATTTGATACTGCTTCTATCAGTCACATGATAAATTCCGTAAATAAGCAATTTTAAATAGCATATTTTTATCACTTTGCTTATCCAAAATTATGAAAGTGATCGAAATTATAGTTTTCAAAATCTGAAGTATATAATGTTTTTCATGAAACAGGTCCGTGGCATTTACTTTTTGATATAACTCTATACTTTTTGTAGGAGTAGACTCTATACCACAGGGGCCTTCATTTTATGTTGAATGTACAAGTAGCGTATTGATTTATTGTTTATTTACAAATGTTATATTTTGTTGTAACTGAAACACTTCATTGATTTAAATTCTTCAACACTGTTGTTCAACATTCCAAATGATTATTGTTTTGATAAAAAATGAAGAAAAGGTGATATATGAAATAAAGATTTTATAATCGTAATTCTAATTTTGGAACTACTAAATCAGGTCTGTTGAATATTTTTAAAGAACTTTCAATTTGTAATCTATATGTTCTAAGTTCATGATATATACCTCAAATTTCTTTAGAATGTTATTATATGATTATATTAGTACATGTATTTTTCTCTCAAACACTGGTATTAAATTTCCTTCCAGAAATAAAGGTCCCATTTCAACAAAATTTGTTTTGTTTTCTCGTTATCTCTGTAGAAGTACAGACAATGTTATCTGGGTACGATTAAGGAATTAAACAGTGTGACCATGCACCTTTTGCCTCACATTTATTGCCTAGTTTTGCATGTAATATCCATGCAGATATATTTTAGAAACGTTGCAGATCTATTCATCCTGGGTCAAAATGGAAGGTGACAGACCATTATCTTGTAGAGAAATTCCAGAGCATGTATTAGGTATGTGTATTTCTGTGAATTATTGCAGAAACTCAAGATTGAATATTGTTTAACATCCCGCTTGAGAATATTTCACTCATGGAGACGTCGCCACTGCCGGTGAAGGGCTTCAAAATTTAGGCCTATGATTGGCGCTCATGGCCATTGAGCAGGGAGGGATCTTTATCATGCCACACCTACTGCGACATGGGTCCTCAGTTTTTGCGGTCTCATCTGAAGTTAGTCACCTCTTACGACAAGCAAGGGGGTATTGAGGACCTATTCTAACCCGGATCAGCATGGGATGAAAAGAAAAAAACATTTGGACTTAAAATTTGTGTGATCACTTGTCATTACTTCCATTCCACTTGATGTAACATTGTTATTTGTTATAAATGGATATATTATAGACCAACACATAAATTTTACATTTTGACAGTTCTCTAGGTGTTAATGGAAATAAAAACAAGTGTGGTTTTGTTGTCATTATGGGGGGGGGGGGGGGGGGGGATTGAATGAAAATTTGCATGACAGGCTTCATCCAATTTTCCCATAATGTTGTTTTCTGTCATTTTCCCTAATAATGACAACAGGTAACACTTGAAAATGAAAACTATTTCTGCACTCAGATTCTGTCAATCAATTGTATCTAGGTATATATGCACTACACTCTCTGGTAAATAGAAACTCTTCTGTCATGTAGAAGTCCAAGTTCCAGTGTTCTATATTAGTCTAGAATTTCAATTTACTGGGTGCACAATGATCGTGTACATTCTCAGATTGTAAGCAACCTTTGTGCCCTCAATTTAGCACAATCTTCTCATGTTTTCACATAAAATTCTACACAATTTCATTTCCGAAAAAGAAAGTCAATTCAAAAATCACCTTGAATTAAAATCACAACATACCCTAGTCATACATGTGTCAAGTTGATTTTTATTGTTGTTTTTTTTTAACAAAACTTTGACTGGGATATAATTGTAGTGATTCTTAATATTCCCCTTTGTGTATAGTACAATAAAAATAAGAATACACATGTACTTGAAACTGGAAAATAGTTTCAAACAAGAGGTACTGTGAGCAATGCTCACTAAGAATACCCCCCCGCTTACCCCAATCTCCCAAAAGGTGTTGGTAATAGGTATAAACTACTTCTTTTCTGAGTGTAAAAAACAAATGGCATGACAAACCTTGGGTATTCTCGTTTGTAGGGAGAAATGGATTATCTAGGAACACAGCATCTCCATGCGATGAAAAAAGCCGTTAAAGAATTTAAATGGACACCATATTGCTACTTCGATGTCCAGTGTGCATGACCTTTGACCTTAAAATCGATAGGGAACATCTTCATCCCATGGGTAGTCCATATGTATGATATTGTGACTGTAGGTGGAAAGGATAACGCTTTAGAGCCCGGAAACCATATTGCTACTTCGATGTCCAGTGCGCTTGACCTTTGACCTCAAAATCGATAGGGAACATCTTCATCCCATGGGTAGTCCATATATATGATATGGTGACGGCAGGTGGAAAGGATAATGCTTTAGAGCCCGGAAACCATTGCGTCTACAGACGGACGGACAGACAGACTGACGGACAACCCGATTCCAGTATACCCCCCACAACTTGTTGCGGGGGGTATAATTAGTAAAACAAACAATGTGTACATGTAATACAGCATCCCGTTTATTTGATCTCGAAGTACAATAATATAACAAAATATCTGATAGTAATGGACACAGCAATTTATTGTATAAGCAATAATGCTAGATCTTGTACGTAAAACAAGCAGGATTTATTTTTATAGAATAGCTCATGCACTATTAACTTAACGTATTTGAAATTCATTTCCTTCTTTCCTTCATACCTTTCACTTTCAAAATGCATTTTAAAAGATGTTGATACAACTTGTATACACACAAGAATTTCATTTACAATCAAATGCACAACCAATACTTTGTGGATTTCAGTTGACAAAAAACAGAATAATGCAGGTGGCAAAGGATAGTTTTGTATTTATTTAAAACCCTTCAAAAACATCTCAGCTGTCTTCATTTCTAAATAGTTAAGAGTTCATTTTTATCAGAAAGGATTATTGCTATCAATTAACACATCACGTACCCCCTTATGTACGACAAATAGGAATCAAATATTGGTGATGATATTCTTTTATAAAAGGTTTCAAAAATATCCCCTTATAGGTATACTAATATCATGGAACATATCTAAACCTGCTGTACGTGATACAGATATACACTGAAAATGTGTAAATAATAGCACAGTTTCCAAAAGCCCCCCCCCCCCCCCCCCCCCCAAGAAATAATAAAAATAAATCAATAAATTTGACTTTCATGTTTAAAAGCCTTTAACTTTTCTTTAAATAAGCAAGTTATGACCTACACTGAATAGGTTTTGTGCCAAAGTTCTCACTGATAACAAAGGGGGTTAACAAGGATACAGGTACAGTAAATGCTTGCCACTCAATTTTACTACCAAGATTTGATTGATCTCAAAATCCATGCTTTAAAAAGTAAACAAAATTCATAATATATTAATCAACAAACCCTTTGTTGTGTTCACTATTA
Source organism: Ostrea edulis (assembly GCF_947568905.1). Classification (NCBI taxonomy): domain Eukaryota; kingdom Metazoa; phylum Mollusca; class Bivalvia; order Ostreida; family Ostreidae; genus Ostrea; species Ostrea edulis. The sequence continues at coordinate 102,293,194 of NC_079165.1, forward strand.
TCAATGATTTATCTCTAACATAAATACTTAACAAATATACTATATATAATCTCTTGGAGATTCATGTATACACACCTGTACAGTACAAAATGAGTAGAACAAGCAAAATATCACAATGAGTTCATCATTAAAATAAGAATATCAAATGAACATGAAATAATGTTGAATGTTGACGAATTTATACACAGAATTGCACACACTGAATGACTGAACTCTTCAATCAACAACATGATAAGAAAACAAGTACTAAATGCTGGAGAAATCCATATCACACCCAGACATGCAGTCATCCACACTTGAATTTTGAGACTAATCCATCACATTCTTTGAACATTGGCATGTTTGTAGCTCAGTAGAACACAGAGATTATTGATCTCCCACAGACCACAAGGAATGAGCTAATTAAAGAGTATAGACTCGGGGTCCTGATTCTCTAAGTGAGCAATGTGACGTAGAACATCCTTCTTTGTGAGGATCCCGAGTAACCTCCTGGAACAAAAAATAGTCTATTGCTTCATTTTCATTACGAAATTCTACATGACAAAAAGTTGGAACCACATCCAGATTTAACCCAAAGTCAAAATTGTTGCAAATCACTAGGCCTACTTGCTAGCATTTAGCTAAAAAAAATTCAAGAACATCCATATTACATAATTTTTTGTGAAAATTCTACTGACACAGAAAAACAACTGAGCAAACAAATATTATTCATTGACAGAGCATAAGTCAGATGGATCCAACAATTTTGAAACGGGGCAGTGGGTTCAACTAGAAAGTCAGAGGATTATCTTGAGACCCAATGAGGTTAAGGGGTTAAGCCCCCCCTCCCCAAACCAGAAATACATTGTATATCAATTATTTTGGTAATATACACATACTTAACCTTATTTCATGTTTTACTTACATTTCTTAAAACATTTAACTGATACCACTACTACTTTATTTTCAATATCTATTGACCTACCCTTTATGTGTGACAAGAGTTTGTCTGAGTCCGAGTTTTCTGAACATTTCTACCACCATCTCCATAGGTGTCTGATCTGTAATTGTCACTGGTGCCTGAAAAATAATGTAAGATTCAGCAGGTGCTGTGTCTTTTAATCCTCTACATTTCATTCTACCTGATTATTACTACATCTGATCTAACTGGGCTTATTCTCCTGCATCCAAACTGGGCCACATTCATATGAGTTTGTATCAATTATGAACATGTTTTTTTGTGTCACAAGTCATGGTCTAGACAGAAAATTTGAACTGTTTCTCCTAGTTACCTTGAACTTGAGCAAATAACCTTGGATCAGGGTCACTAGCAACTTACATGTACGTCATCAGAAACCTTTGTGTCATGTATGAACATCATATATTTTTTAGTTACAGTACTGGGTCAGCATGAAATTTCAACTTTTTCCCCAAATGACCTTGAACTTAATAACCTTGAGTAAGGGTCATTAACAAATTTGTTCACAGGATACCTTTGTGTCAAGAATGAGCATCTAAATTTTCTTACATACAGTTATGTCCCAGACATAAAGTTTAGACTTTTTCTCCCTGTGATTTTGAACTTGATCAATTGACCTTTGGTCAAGGTCATGCAATTTTTACTAAGTTATGACCCAGACAAGATTTGCCATAAAGGTGATTCATATGTAGTATATACACACAAAACTTTGTCATGGTTAGAACAAACTAGAATTTACAATACATAGTACACCCTTAACACTCTTGATAAGGATGTTGCAGTAAAACTTATCGCAATTCACCTTTGAATTAGAACGCTTTACCCGATATAGTATTGCGTTGTTTGACGACACAATTGAATGAGACGATTGAACAATTTGAATGACATGTTTGATGTAATACAACAAGAGTTTTCATTGGCCGATTACAGCCCGCCCACTTCTCGAGCTGATTCAGTGTTGCTGGAGAACTGTACGTAGCTCTCTGAAAGATCCACCTCTTATAAAAACCTTCCATTTACGGGTCACAAAAAGCTGCGGACGGCTGAGGCCTGAAATCGGTGTATTCTTGTGTTGCTGTCTCATAAACTCAATATAAAAAAATCTTAACATATTTTCCTACTATATACTTGCGTCCAAATATACCTTCAATATTCATTAAAGCCACACACCACCCGAAAACCTCGCAGCTTTAAATGATTCGTATGTTGACGTAGCCGGTCAATTCGAACTCTTGCTATTGGTATCTATTCATAAAATCGTTGTAAGTTATGTATTCGCTCTTCATTTATTATCAACATTAATAGAAATTCAAACATTTTTGTACCAGTTTTTGTGAAGGTAAAATAAGCTCATATATGAACGAAAATGCTACATAAGCCCATTAGATGGAGACCGGCCGGCGCGGCCGCTCATGACTAATGAAAGCCGCACTGCCGCGCCGTGAGTTTAGCTATTTGAATAATTATCATTTAATAGGACTGGGGTGGTATATTATTTAAACAATTTAGCTAAAATATTTGTGGGGTATTAGTACACATCTAGACGCTATTGTGCCAATATGGAATTGACCGGGATTCGAATTGACTGGCTACCTAACATGGCTACGTCTACGAACGAAATCATCAAAAGCTGTGATCGAGTTTTAGGGTCGTATGGGGCTTTAATAAATATTTGAAGGTATGTTTGGACACAAGTATAGTAGGAAAATATCTTAGAAATTTTTTTTATATTAAATTTATGAGACAATAACACAAGAATACAACTTTTTCCCTTTCTTCCTTTGAAGTTTTTTTTCCATCTAGCATCTGGCCGTCATGTTTTCAAATGCTGACTACTCCCGTATTAGGGAATTTGGGCGGACTTATACATATGGACCAATGAGAGTTTCTGTTGCATTTCGCAATTGTATTACAGATTCATTGTGTCGTCACACAACGCAATACTATATCGGCCAAAGCGTTCTAATTCAAAGGTGAATTGCGATAACACCTTATGTGTCTAATCTTGTGTAGGGTGGGGAGTGGGGTTCAAGGTGTGATCAAATCTGAATCTACTATAGAAGAGGTTCTCCTGCAGTTTTCCTGTACTTTCTATGGAAAACTCTAATCCCAATTGTTGCTGCCCCATAAGCTATACTATATATTGTGCCATATTTAGTGCAAGTTAGCAAAGTGGTTCTGAGAAGAATTTGAAAATGTAAAAGTTTATGATGATGACCACAAGAGCTCAAAATGATTTTTGTAGGAATTCAAATTGGACAAATTCTTTATTGGTAAGCCTGTTCAAAATTAACATTGGTGACAATTTCCTTCTATAAGGATCTTTGTAACAATCTGTGCTGTTTGCTTAAGGAAGAATAACGCACCTGAGAAATGTATATACAGTAAGATTATGAAATTGAAAAGTTTCAAATTTACCTTATTTAGTTGAAAAATCAAATTTTAGTAGAAACTAATCTGAAAAAAATTAAAACCCTTGCTAGACTCGAACCCACGATCTACAACATTAACCTACTAAGCTACCAGCTAGGTAATTAATTTAAAAAGATATACAAGTTTTGCTAATATTTATATTTTCATTTATGTTTCAAGAGGAAGTCAGCCATTATGACGGTATGTTATTCCACCTCAAAGAGACAAACTTTTTCCAGTTGTTAGTTACCATATCTATTATTTTCCTCAGTTTCAGAGGAGCAGGGTCATTGGGGTTATCAGGAACTTGATTGGTAAAATACACAGTAGAGTTGTACACAACGCCATCCTGCATCTTTAATGCATTAGCTGCAATAAACAAAAAATATTGACAAAATAACTAGTATAGAGGATTATTGTTGCATACCATTATCATATAAAATTACCATATAACAATTAAAATGTTGTGAGGAGAGTTAAAGGCTACTGTTTGAGCACTCACATATTGCGAGATTGAGATCTCGTCTGAGAACGAAACCCACGAGATATTGAGGACTCTTGTGACACTACCACTGGAAATCCATTGTGAGATTTGCTTTAGTGTATGCTCTGTAAATGATTAAAATTTGTGATTACATAAGTATTAATCCTACTGGTTCAAATAATACCTGTCTTTATTGTTTTTTCCTGAAATAGTGACAGTTGCTTAGCAAGTAAATACTGAAATCAGACAAACAATTCTGTTCTTCTTTAGCTTAGAGGCATTTCATGAGGCAGGCACAACCTACCGGTAATAAAATTAATGATCTGTTAAATTTCAGAAATAAAATATGTATTGAAAAAGCATCTGTGTACAACTTACCCATTTCTTCAACGGTCATTGAATCCTGTGTAAGAACACTCAGTGGCGGATCATTTCTCCTGTAATGTAAATTACACATACTGAACAATTACATGTTAGACAATTCATCACATTGAATGAATAAAGTAACAATGACTTCCCTTAAAATCCATCTAACAAAATATTCCTCATCTTTTTATTGCATATCTAAAGTGAAAGTTGTATAAGTATAAAACTTTTGAATTTTTCCATCTTTTAGGGTTTTGGAAAACACATGTAATAATCCATGAAATAAGAGTACCACTAGGGCACATGATACACTTGCCTGGAGCATTACATTTACTGACACTTCATTAAATAGTTAATCTAACTTGTGAACGCCCTACTCCACATACAGTGTATTTTTTAATATTCAAAACATGCATCCAATTCATCCAATCTAATTAAAATTAGATCCTTTGATCCGCTCACCTACTATCGCTACACAAAGGATCTAACAACTTCCCATTAAATGTCATCTCAAATTCAACTTTTTTGCATTAACCAATCAGTGATCGCCTTGAAAATCTTCAGTGAGATGGTATATACTTGTAATGATTTAACATTATATAAACAATTTTCAAGGCGATCACTGATTGGTTAATGATTGGTTAATGCGCAAAAGTTCAATTTGAGATGACCTCTAATGGGAAGTTGTTATATCCTTTGTGTAGCGAGATCAAAGGATCTAATTTTAACAAGAGGTACTGTGAGCAATGCTCACTAAGAATACCCCCCGCTTACCCCAATCTCCCAAAGGGTATTGTTAAGAGGTATAAATTACCTCTTTCCTGAGTGTCAAAATATGGTATGAATTTGTAGAAGAAAATGGAAGATATAGTCCGAACACAAATCCATGGCATAAACCTATAATTTTGACCTTGAGATCAAAGGTCAAAGTCATAAAGAGGTAATGAATGTACATGACACAGTCTCATGGTGATACACCCATGTCTTATGGTATGACTATGTCAAAACCCTATAATCAATTTTGACCTTGAGGTCAAAGTTCAAGGTCATATAGAGGTCATGAAGGTACTCGACCACATCGCCTCATGGTGATACACTCATGTGTCAAATATGGTATGTCTATGTCAAAGAACAAAGAAGTCATGGCCCTGACACAAATTCATTATAAAAACCTTTAATTTTGACCTTGAGTCAAGGTCATAATGGAGGTCATGAAGGTACATGACACATCGTCTCATGGTGATACAATCATGTGTCAAATATGGTATGCCTATGTCAAAGAACAAAGAAGTTATGGCTCGGACACGAATCCATTGTAAAAAGCCTTTAATTTTTGACCTTGAGGTCAAGGTCATATGAGGTCATGAAGGTACATGACACATCGTCTCATGGTGATACACTCATGTGTCAAATATGGTATGCCTAAGTCAAAGAACAAAGAAGTTATTGGCCCGGACACGAATCCATTGTAAAAAAACCTTTAATTTTGACCTTGAGGTCAAGGGTCAGGGTCATATAGAGGTCATGAAGGTACTTGACATATCGACTCATGGTGATCCACCTGTGGTGCCAAATATGGTATGCCTAAGTCAAAGAACAAAGAAGTTATGGCCCGGACACGAATCTGCACAGACAGACGGACGAACGTACGGATGGACGGACAGACATAGTGATTCCTATATATCCCCCAGAACTTCGTTCAGGGGGTATAATTAGATTGCCAATTCATGACTCCAATAGACAAGAGCATTTCATAAATGTCCCATGTGAGCAAGTTTGGTTTGTATCTGATTTGTGACAGGCTGGCAATAGACTCAGATGCTGTGACACAATTACTGAAGGTCATTACAGCATATCCAGCATGCACTACACAAAATCATCCGTTGATGTGGTCTAGTTAATAATTTGCAAGTCCATGAATCAATCCAAAAATGTATGCTTTTATCATGTATGGTTGAATCATTCAAAACTGGCAGAAAGGGGTATCTTGACCTGTTGAACAGGAATTCACCGACAAACCTTGATGACCTAGACTTCACAATATCCAACATATGATGAATACATGATTTTACTGTCCTAAATGAGGTCATTGTCAGCTACTTTTGAACCTTGACATATTGATATATCCAAAGATGTTAAGAGTCCAAGGTATGATTCAGAAATAATACAACCAACACTAACAGACTGAATGACAGACAGACAGAAGAACTATACCAATTTTCATTGATTTTAAATTTGAGCAATATGATTTTTTTGTCATAAAGTTAATAAAATATCCACAAGTGTTAACATCAACTCAAACATCATTAGGTGGACAACTTCATTTTACATCATTAGCAAACAACTTCATTTTACATCATCAGCGGACAACTTCATTACATCATTAGCGGACAACTTCATTCTATGATAGATCAAGATAAATTTATTAAATGTAAATCTACGTTATGAGAGCTAATTACATTATAAATGTTTTTAACTTGGTACAATAATAACTGAATTCCATTACAATTATGCCGGTGGCTGCTCTGAACTATCTCTAGATTTAAATGTGAATATGTTTTATATACAATTCCTCTCTCCAATACATACTATGGATGTTGTAACAATACTGGTATATCATCAAGTTTCAATTTAATATCATTATTTGAAGTTGTCCAATTTTTAAGAACACTGAACATTTCAAGAGCACACAAAAACCGTTTCTTTTGCACTGATTGGCTGGCAAATACAAAGCAGATTTCTCTTGTAAGTTTCATTCTGTTAGTATATCAAGCATGTTCAAATAGTCACACATCAACGTTTAATTTACATTGGATATAAAGAATTCATGAGTACTTTGCATGGAAAATCTTCAAAAAATTCATGTCCACTTTACATGTATTTTATCATTAACTTTTAACAAAAATTGTTTAAGATTCATCAAAACTCAAATGTTATGCTGACCATTATATAAAAATTATTTAAATAAAGGTAAGAATTGTACTGAAAATAATTCTTTAAGATTCCATGCATCATGCTAAAAAGTCTACTTGTATATTTCTTAATTCAAGATTTCAAGAAAACACAAACCAAATATTTGAACAGTACCATGAAACACAAAAAACGTGTCCATTGGGTATTTTGATGTGCAATGTTGTAAATGTATAAAACTACATTCATTAAAAACAAAGCACATACAATGTAGACACAAACTCTATAACTTACAAGCCTGATCCATATCGCGCACATCTTGTAAAACATTAGACAACGAATTATAAATCATCGCAAAACAAGGTGGACGAATAAGACAAAAATTCAAAGTGCTACAGAAATACTGACCACTTATATACAAAAAATAGTTTGAAAACATCTGTCCATATCCTACCTTGGTCTCATGACATCAGAGGCTAATGTTGTGTGTGTGAATTCCTCTTTGCTATCCAGGTAAGGGTAACCGTTCAGCTGTATATGGGCATCATATCTATGCTTGTCAAGGACCTACAGTATCCGAGGAATCATTCTCATCAAAGTCGTTCAGTTTTTGTAGTTACAGCACGCCCTTCAACCTCAACAATTTCTTATCTTTTATCATACCTCAGCTGATTTTCTACGTTTTAAATGAATTCAATACACAGAATTCTACCCTGACTGTTACCCTTTAGAAATTCTGATTTGCAATTGACCAATTCATGCACATGTAACAAATGTTAACAAAACAGAGCTCTTTCACAGTATATGTAATGGCAGTATGGACTTATTTAATAAATTCAATTCAATTCAATTCAATTCTTTATTGGCACTAAAGCACATTATATAAGAATGTGTTGTTAGCCATACATAGATACACATATATATTGATACATTACAAAATATCAAACTGTTGAAAACTTATTTCTAACATTAAAACAGTCTCTGATGTATAGACAGGTTTGTTTTGTAGATAAAAGGTTATGTGGATTTAGTAAACAAAATAAGGTATTAATATCTAGTAGTTTTGAATGCATTTTTCTAATATGTTCATACACAGGACAATCAAGTAAAAAATGTTTTTCATCTTCAACAATAGTTTGACAATGAAAACAAAATCTATTTTCTCTAGGAATGACAGGATTACAATATCGACCTGTTTCTACATACAACTTAAGTGCACTTATTCTTAATTTGGTAAGATAAGAAACTAAATTCTTAGGAAGTGGAAGACATAAATATGGTTGGATTTCTAGTTTCATAACATCATGGTTGAATAATGTACTATAAAATGAGAGCTTACCACTTTGAGTGTTGTTAATATGTTGAAGTTCAGAAAAGAATTTATTTTCAAAGAATTTTTTAAGTTTAGGAATAAACATTTTACATTCAGTGTCAACGTTAACATTTAACATCTTTTGTATTGATTTTATACAAGTTTGCCAGCATTTTTTATTTTCACTAGCCAAGTGTACATCTTCCAAGTAAGCATTCCTTAGTAAAACATTGTGATTATCATTAGATTTTGCTAAATTTTCCAATCTAGAATAGTATTTAATAGTAAGCTGGTATATCTTGGCATGAATAGGGAGAACACCTAATTCCATTTTTGTTGCCAAGTTTGATGCTTTATTATGCACACCTAAGATGTTTTTCAAGATAAAATTCTGAATTTTTTCAAAAGGAGTTTTATCAAAATTATTGGGGTTTGCATTAAAGTCAGAGATCCAAATTTCTGAGGAGTATGTTAAAATTGGGACAATAATTGATTCATATAGTTTTAACCACAAGTTTGGTGAGAGATCAGAGCCAAAAGGTAGTTTACGCTTCAAGGCAAAGTAAGCTTTTCTGGCTCTAGCAGCAAGATCCTCACAGGCATGTTTTAAATTGCCATTTGATTGTAAAATTATACCAAGATATTTGTACTTATCAGTTACATCTATAGTAGAATTGTTATAATAAAATCCATAATTGATCTTTGTTTTCCTGGTAGAACAAACCATAACCTTTGTTTTTTCTAAGTTTACATGCAACTTCCATTCTATACAATATTTTGAAAGAGTGTCTATACAATTTTGGAGGCCTTCAGCTGACTCTGATAATAAAACAAGATCATCAGCAAAAAATAAGTGATTAAAAGTTATATCACCTAAAGATACAGGATAAGTTACTACTTTATCAAAGTAATTTTCAAAGTCATCAACAAAAATATTAAATAAAGTAGGACTTAAATTGTCCCCCTGTTTAACTCCTAATGTAGTATTTAAAAAGTTACTACATAAATCTCCCTGTCTTACAGCACATTTTGTAGTAGAGTACATATGTTTTATAATATTGAAAAAATTTCCACCAATTCCCTTTTTTAAAATTTTATACAAAAGAGCTGGTCTCCATACAGTATCAAAAGCTTTTGAAAAATCAACGAAGCATAAAAATAATTCCTTCTTTCTTTTAAACAAGTATTTGTTCATTAAAGTTTTTAGGATGAAAATGTTATCTGTTGTACGATATCCTTTCCTAAATCATGCCTGAAAGTGACTTAATAATCCTCCAGATTCTAAATAATTATTAAGACGTGTTTGGAGTAATCTGTTAAAAAGTTTACCAAGACAACTTGTTACACTTAATCCTCTATAATTACTGCAATTTCCTGGATCACCAGACTTGTACAAAGTTGTAATTAATGAGAGGTTCCATAACTCTGACATTCTGCCAGTCTGAAGAATTTTGTTAAAAAGTTTAACCAGTATAGGCAGAAAAACATCAGCACTTATCTTAATAAATTCATTTGGAATAAGGTCCAGACCAGAGCATTTTCCAGATTTCAAGCTTGATATTCCTACTTGCACTTCTTTAGGCGTAAATGGAAAATCTAAAGGGTTATTTTTTCCGACTTCACAACGAATGTCCATATCTGTGTCATAATCATGAGAATTTAATAGAGTATGAAAATGGTTAACCCATTCAGATAGTTTTATAGGTGACTCTGCCTCAATATGGTTTTGCATGTTTGACTTTAAAGAGTTCCAAAAAATTTTGGTGCAATTAGGGTTTAGTTCATTAATAGTGTTTGCTACAGATTTATAAAAACCAGATTTTAATTGCTTACACATTTTGTGGAATTGTTTTTTAGCTTGTGAAAATGCATGAAGTAAATAACAATTATCTGGTGATTTTTGAAGTTTTTTGGAGAAATTTTCCGAGGAATCTATAATTTCCAAACACCCATAGTGATTTACTTTGAATTGTCAATAATAATGAAGTATTTTGTAACTGGATCAGATAAAAATCAAACAAGTCCAGTGATACACAGTCATCTGAATTCTTTGGAATAAAACAAATCCACATGTACCTATTAACTGGTATTTTGGGCAATAGCAAGATTGTGATTTCCTAGTCTTGAACTATGATCCCTGCTTTGCATTAGGCCAAAGTTCAAATCTTTAAGAACCATGAACTTGATATCACCTTCTAACTACATGTAGTTGATAATTATATTGTAATATTAAGTTAATTACAAAATATTCCTAGCATAAATCAGTGCATAAATCTATAATCACACCATAAACATCCATTATCCAGAAAATTTATCCCAATCACAATAAATAATTCATAGCCTATTGTCACTCTTCTCTGGCCCCTGGGGTTCAAGGTGTGAATCAAGAAGATGCTTTCATTTTAATTTGACCTCTTCTACATACTTCTTGAGAACATTTAAAACAGTTTTCCTATACATTTCTATGTAAAATTTAAACCCCCTATTGTTATTCCATCCTGGGGGGGGGGGGGGGGGGGGGGGGGGGGGGGGGAGGGGGGTATCCATGTTTGAACAAACTTAAATCTTACAATTCAGTTTTTCTGGTTCAATGGTTTTTGACACAAGTACATGTATATTTTAAACTCACCATTATATTTTCCATTTATTCACCCATTAGTAAAGTTATCACCTTTCATAACAACAAACAATCTTTCACCTAACAATCATTTGAAATTGGTTTTTAAGATTTATATTGAGAAGAAGCCAATGATATGAAAAGTTTACAACAGACAGACACAAGATAAATTTTTATAAATATGGCTAAGGTGACTTCAGACTGCAAGCACTGTTCTTTCAACCACATTTTTAACATTCGAATCAGCATTATCATATTAACAACTTGATAAGCAATTTAAAGTTTAGCAGTGTTTGAGAGCAGCCAACATGCATTTCTTCATTCTGAAGTGTTAATTATTTTTTCATGTTAATAAGGATACATTCCTTCTTTTCCTAGAGCATCTCCCACCCACTTGCTCATCATCGTGGCAACCATGAGGGGTACAATATACTGCAGTCCTCCCGTTAACTCGAACATGATCACCACCAGGGATACTGGAAAACAACAACAGCTTACAACTACATTCGTTTATGTATCTACGTATCATGGAAATGTACAAATGAAAAAATATTGCCACTGCTGTATAATAGCTTGAAAGTTACTTCATAGTGGGTTGAAAATTACTTCATAACAAGTTGAAATTTACTTTATAATGGCTTGAAAGTTACTGTACATATACTGTGTGTATCACCTATATTTCACAAGACCTTCATTTCCATAATCTTGCCTCGTTAGATTTATGAGTGCGATTATGAATGTGACACAAATTTTGATAACATTTGACTGGGAGGTTGTGAGTTTGAGCCCCACTCCCACCATAACCATGTGAAACCTATGATGTAAAAATAGGCAGTGACTGCTCCTTCACCAAACTCTCAGAATTTAGAAATGGGAATCCTTGATCTTTCAGATGAGACTTTTAAAATTGAGTTCCCTTGTAAGGGCAGATATTAGCATGATAACCCCCACCCCAACACTGGTGATGCTATGGCTCTGAGTGCCATGAATAGATTTAAATTTGTAGCACTACAGATGATGATGTCTAGATTTACCCTGGTAAGTGAAAATTCTCAAAGGGTCATAAACCAAACAAACATGAATTTATACAAATACAACTTTCTTGAGAAACTGTGGTTCTGTGATGTAAACTGTACTCTGGTGTCTCTGATGACAAGGCAGTAATGAATATATAATGCTGAGTCATCCTTCACAGTGTACCCACCTGTCATGCGAGTGACCCCTCCCAGAGCAGCAGCTGCCCCCACCATGGCATAAAGGCCGGGGGTAATCCGACAAAACTGTTTGGACTCGCACATATTCTCAAAGAAAGGATTGTCATGGTTAGCACTGAAATGGAAAATATCAGTCTGAATTTAACGCAAAAGCTACACGATAACAGTTGATATACATTTGTACTCTTTAGGATTTAATAAGGTCTTTATAAACTGAAAAAAAATTAAAAATTACGACATATTTTATATTCAGAGGTGTGTGCATAAGAGAGTGAAAATAAAAAGGATGAAAGACCAACCTTGTTTACACAGGATATTAAGATACGGGGTACTCACACCACGATTTGTTCCACGCCTATCCCAATCATTCTCCCCATGATAGCACCAACAGCCATACTAGGAATGAACAGTCCAGATGGGATCTACAGAAGGAAAACTCAGGATTCATTTCATCTTACAAACAATTTAAGTTCTAAAATTTAAGAATTTTTAAAAGTTCTACTTTCCTTTCTGAAATATTTTTATTGAATGATCTAGCCTTTTCTGTAAAAGCTGTATAAAAGAATAATGTAATTATTGATGTTTACTGAAGTATTTATAGAGTATAAGGAAAATACACTGAAAGATCACTACCTTTATACCAAATGTGAATATTGTGATAATGCCTTTGAACACAAGGGCCAAGGCCAGCATCCACAGGGCCTTGTATACGCCATCCCCGATCACCGTACTGGATGTCATCGTCCTGAGCGAGGTCTCATTGAGCTGGTGGGAGCTGTAGTTCCTCTTGTAATCACTAAAATTAACAGAACACACACATAACACGTGTTCCTACTGATTTATTCTCTTGGTATATATCAACATCACACAGATTATCAAATGTGAAATGTGGTGTGTAAACAAACGATTTCGTACACGCCTTCACACTAAAATCTTAAGTAACAGTCTTGCTGTCTGTATTGAACCATGTAAAATATTTATGCAGTTCCTACATAGAATGCCAATTAATTTGTGTTGAAGTTCATGTAATCTTATTCAATTATTTTGTCATAAGAAATGTGTTATAGAGGCTAAATTGACAGCTCATCAATAGCTATACACAAATTGTCACATTCAACATCATACAGTGCACTAAATATCTTGTATAATGTGGCTGAGATATCTTATATCATGTGGCTGAGAAAAAATATTTAAATGTATTTATTACAATATTACAATTCATTCATTTAATAAAAGTGATACTTTCAATCAACACACTATAAAATAAAATCTAATATTTTCACAAAATGAAAATATCACCAGATCCTCTGTACTGAGAGTAATGAAAAAATTAGGAAAATGTCATAAACAAAATTCTGAAGGTGGATATGGAATTTATTTTTGAGAAAGGATATTCATTTTTATTTTCATTTGTACTTCAAATTCTTGTAAAGATAAAAATAATCAGGTCCTATTAATGGAATAAACTTCATATCAAATTACAGAGCATTAAATGTCCTCAATCAATACGCAATTTCCGAGATATCAGCTCTTCTGTGATGGAGGTACGTTCAGAGTTCTGTTGAATGCTTGGGTGGGTACAAGATGAATACATATACTATAGGCTAGCTATGTAAATACGGATAAAAGTAATGAAAGTGTAAATTTTGTTTATATCAGTCGTTGGTATACATTTAACTGACCATATCAAGAACAATATTTGATTGAATTAGGTCATTAAATTAAATATGAAATTATTTTTTATTTCCTCCTCCGCACGAGTAATATTTTAATCAAAGAAAAATTGTGATTATCGATTTTTGTTTGAGCTATTTTATTATCAAATATTAATAAACTTACTAATAGTGTGTGTCCCTGCAGTTTGGGTGGTTGCATGATGCCCGATATTCGGCATTTATGCAATATATGAAGGCAGCGATAAGCATTTGTACCCACCGCGTGTGAACGATAGTATGTTTTGCGTCTCACTGTGCGTATACCATCATTAAAACAGCATTCAACTGAGTCGGTAATTCTAGGCTTGTCACCTGTACAACTCAGGCACTTTCTCTCCTTACTCATGTTAGTTTATATCTTTATCTTGGATTTGTAAAAATAAATAAATGTGTACTGTTTATATGCATTTAGTATTAATCTTACCAGAGATCTGTGTCATCCTCTGGGCCACAGCGACCCACCAACATTTTTATCAGTTCACTAGTGTTCAACCTGCAAAGAGTATACAGAATACAAGTATATTTACATTGTATTACTTAACTTAAGAACGTATCATAGTACAATGTATAGCATATCATCTATGTACAGTAATTTGTTATCAGTAATGGAACATAGGACTCAGTGGTCTAGTGGGTGAGACTGCCAACACAAAGGTTGGCAGTATAATTTCCAGAGTGGCAACTTATTTGTTGCATGCTGGGTCTTTGACAAGGCAGTGTTTCTGCTCCACTTCATTAACCAATTACTGGGGTAACAGTCATTAGACATTGCAACTTTAGGATAGCCTGCTGTTTCCTACAGAGGGAGTTTATTTTAACCTGCTGTTTCCTACAGAGGGAGTTTATTTTAGCCTGCTGTTTCCTACAGAGGGAGTTTATTTTCACTCCCCAGCAACAGCTATCCACAAAGGAAACTGGGGACAAGGATTGGTCTTATCAATCTCATGGCACTGGACAGATTAAACTTGTCTCTTTTAAAATCCTTTTCTCTGATCTAATTGACTTTGATCTGAATTCTCATATTTTGATGGTTTTTCTACAGTTTCTGACCTTGTGTATTGGTTTGGGTAACTCAGGAGAGCTGTGACGAATGTGACAACCAACACCTGTAAAATAAAGACAAGTTTAACATCAGCTGCTATAATGTGACGATAAAGACAAGTTCTACATCAGCTGCTATAATGTGACAACCAACATCTGTAAAACAAAGACAAGTTCTACATCAGCTGCTATAATGTGACAACCAACATCTGTAAAACAAAGACAAGTTCTACATCAGCTGCTATAATGTGACAACCAACATCTGTAAAACAAAGACAAGTTCTACATCAGCTGCTATAATGTGACAATCAACATCTGTAAAACAAAGGCAAGTTCTACATCAGCTGCTATAAGTGCACTACAGCTCTTTTGAACATTTTGAATTTTGATAACTTTTAATTGCTGTTTGAAAGGTAGAAAATCTGATCCAAACAGGAGGATGTATGATAAAAATAGAAAGCACTTCAATGACAATTTATCAATGTTACTGAAAATGGAAATTTCACAGATTCTTACCTCTATTATTGGGTATTTTCCTAACTTTGAATTTTTTCTGTATCTGCACCAAGCAATATTAGCTTTTATAAAGAAACTTCCATAGAGACCCTGAAACATGACACATACAACATTGATAATAGTACAAATACTCCCTAAAAATAGAATACAAATTCAGCAGCTGAGCAACATTTACCAAGAAAAGAGGACACAAGATGCAGTGAAAGGAGGGTGGGGGTGGGACCAGGGTTGTGACCTCAAAGTAATAAACTTACCCCTAACACACCAATGAGCAGGAAAGGTATTAACTCCTGTATATACCACGGCTCATTGTATTCCACGTAAAACATAACTAGATGGTCATTTCCAAATGGATTGATTGATCTGAGAACAAATGCAGCTGCCAAAGCACAGAAGAAAGACCGCCACAAAGTCTTCAGCGGAAAATAGTAGCTCACCTAAACAGTAAAAAATAGGTCATTTAGACAGATAAATAATAGGTTGCCTAGACAGAAAAATAAGACACTTAGACAAAAATTAGGTCATTTAGACAGAAAAAAATAATAGGTCACCTAGACAAAGAAAAGGTCATTTAGACAACAACAAAAAATAGTAGGTCACCCAGACAGCAAAAACTGTAGGTCACCTAAACAGATAAAATAGTACCACATCTAGACAGATAAACATGCATTATCAGAAACTCTACAAAAAAAGTGATCTTTAGCAACTTCTATATACCAGTAACTACATGTATACAGCTTTCATAATGCTGATGATTATCTTTCCATCTCAAATAAAATCTGTTTATGCTCCATTTGTAATTCATTTCTTCCGTTAGTGTAAAGTTTACTTATCATTCATTGTAGAAATGGCAGATTGCAACTTTAATGGTGGATATGAATGTTCATTGTTTTTTGTCTGTCTGACTCTTTGTCTACTGCTTTAACCTTAGTTATAACTTCTGAACTATAGAAGACAGAGACTTCATTCTTATCAAACTGAAAGGTCAAGGTCAAAGATGTGTCTAGTTAAAAACTCAAGGTCATTCATTACAGTCACAATTGAATGTGGACACATTTGGAATCACTATTTTTAAACATGTCAAATCAAAATAAAATGCATTGTCCTAAGTTAAATTTAAGAGTGAAACTATTTTCATATACAGTGTTGAATGCAGTTAAAAAATGTATACAGTATCTATTAACTGTGTCTTGAATGATGTAGAATCTATGAAACAGTATATGTAGACTTGCCTCCTCTAAGCTGAATAAAACTCCCCCTATGGGAGCCCCAAACGCCACACTGACCCCAGCAGCTGATGCAGCTGACAAAATCTGAAAGTTCACAACGATAAATTCATTCTTCATTGACTTATGCATGATTATCCTACACATTCTCTTTATCAACAATTACACAGTTATAGTATGTGTTTCATAAACAACAAAATGTCAACGTTAGCCATGTATCTACAATTATTTTAAAATTACCACACTACACTGTATACATCGTAAATTGTGCCTATTAAACGATAATTCAACATGAAATGAACTTTTTAACATCGTATTAACGTAATGAATTAACATTAATTCAACGCTATTAAAGCACAAATGATTATGTAACATAATACATGTAAATTTCACATCTAAGCATTGAAATGATATGTTAAAAACAGCTATATTTTTGCAATTTTCTGATTCATACTGAATTAAATGTGTACATCTACACTAGAGTTAGAATCAGTAGTCCAGACTCACCTCTCTCTTTTTGGCCTCATTAGTACCATACTTTGGAAACAGATATGAGAAGATGTTTCCACAGCTGCTGGCCACATGAACAAACGGTCCCTCTTTACCCAGACTAAGTCCAGCTGACACAGCTAACATCATACCCACAGACTTGGTTAGAAGTGTCCACTTCCCAAGGTAGCCTCTAATGATGAACCCACTCAAAATCGTCTTTATCTAAACATAGAATGGAAATACCCCTACAGTAATTACAAAATCGTCTTTATCTAAACATAGAAAGGAAATACCCCTACATTAATTACATAATTGTCTTTATCTAAACATAGAAAGGAAATACCCCTACAGTAATTACAAAATCGTCTTCATCTAAACATAGAAAGGAAAAACCCCTACAGTAATTACAGAATCGTCTTCATCTAAACATAGAAAGCAATTACCCCTACAGTAATTATTTTGAAATTACATAGGTGAACTGATTCTTCCCTTTGAGACAGTAATTCAACACAGTAATTATGGTGCTGATTAACTACAAGTGACTGACCTCTGGTATACCGGACCCACAGGCATACGGAGCGAACACTCTGACAAACATGGCGGCCAGCATAGCAAACAAAATGGCCCACATTACATACAGAAGATATGTGATGACATAAGAACCAGCCCCAGATCGGCTTCCTCCAAAAATTTCAGACCATGTCTTCCACTGAAAAGGAAAGTAAAAATTAGTCTGAAGAAAATCCTTGTCCACATCACTGATACAGAAGTCCCAGGAGTTAACATTACTATGAGTCAAAAGTTTGTCTTATTGAACCTTTAATTGTAACAGGTACAATGAAACTAGAAAACTGACAAGTCATAAAGGGCCCCACAAGGGTGTCTGATGGACGGACAGATAAAAATCTTCCCAAAGAAACTTAAATCATCGTGTGACATAGAAAGTGCTAACGGACGGACATAAATCTGAAATCAAAAGGGGTCTTCCTCTGTCCAATCAGAGTGTCATATATGAAATTTAAGAAAATCTTGTAATTTCAAGTTATTGCATACCATAGAAGTGCTATATGAGACAGCCAGAGTAATACGGAAGTTCCGAGTTCCCCAAGAGTTATTTCCCTTTGTCGAACTCTTCCGTAAATTATGACGTAAAATATGATGACAGTGGGTACATTTGCTAATTACTATTGTTGTATTATTTCTTAAAAGATGATACCCAGAGTTTCTGAGACCATCCTATCTCAGGGAAAAGGCAACTTTAGTGAGTTTATGAGTATTAGATAACAAAATGGCTCAAACAAATATTGTTAATTGCCATCTTTCTTTGATAAAAGCGTCAATCATGTAGAAGAGGAAACGAATAATGATTCAATAGCCAATTTGATGATCTTATTCAAACAAATTATGCTTGATATGGCCAGAATATGCATACCAGTGATTGATATAAACAAAAGTTACGCTTTTATTACATTAATCGTACGTAATCGTTATGTAGAATGTCAGTCTACGATATAATGTATACATTGTGTACCCACCATACGTCATAAAATGCGAAAGAGTTCGACAAAGGGAAATAACTTTTGGGTAACTCGGAACTTGCGTATTACTACAGGACACCCACCATATGACAGGACCCTAATTATTCCCTGTGCAGAGAATAAATCTTGTAACAGGATAGGACGATGATATACATGCACCTCTGCCATCAAACCCAGAATGCAATGGAAAATGTAGAAAATCTTACCATGAAACCAAAAGATCTGGACCATGGTTAAGCATATAATAAACCACCACAATGCTTTATATCAAAGTTACAAGTTACTGCAAGTTGTCTTTTTCAATATTTTCTGAAAGTTGTTGATTTCTGAATAACAATATAACCAACCTGCTGACAGTATTCATCATTAGCATCTGTTTTGCTAACTGACCAGCAGCACTGTTCTCTGTTTAACCAGAAAGCTTCTGCACATATTCCCTCCTTTAGATCAGACATCCAGGTGGCACCAATGTCAATGATACCAGCACAAATACCTAAAAACATACAGAATATTACGTTATCTAAAATGTCAATGATACCAGCACAAATACCTAAAAACATACAGAATATTACGTTATCTAAAATGACCATATTCCTGGATGGGGTTGTGTGGATATTCAAAGACTCTAAAAATAAATTGTTTTGAAAATTGAAAGTTACTTTGTGAATCTACAGAAGGATATTGTAAGTAGACTTAAACATTTACAGAAGATAAAATTTTTATAACTTGACAAATGGAGTCTTAACATCCATCTACATGAATTTCATTATCACTGTATCATTCTACAGTATAGAGACCCAAATTCTTACGATAAACTGACCCAAAGCAAACCCCAGAGTATGATTTCCAGAGTTCTGTGTCAGTCCTAGCAAATTCAGAACTGACCGGAGTAAATAATAACAATCAGATCAATATTCAGGTTTTTTTCCTAAATAAGAAAACTTTAACTAAATTCAAAACATAAAAAACAAGAATATTTTTATAAGCCATCAGTCCAGTATTTACAAGATTGACATGCGATTATTGATAAGCTGCTCTTGTTCTCTGGTTGGATCTAGTCAGTAGTGTTTTGTACACAGGTAACAGGATGAATTGATCAAATTGATTTTAAAACAGGGATCAAATTTCGATCTATTAAAGTTTCAAATCAATATATACCCAGTATCATAGTCAATGTATTACAATATATTTGTATCTTTAGATATACATAGTATAATTGCATATTTTTTAAACAGTGACAACATCTTGTTCATTCACAAAAAAAAAAAAAAAAGTTAGCATAGATTGCTAAATAGCATGTGCATGTTCATAGCTACATCAGTCATAATTTCAATGATCTACTCTTCATCATTATACTAAGTACAAGGCTTAAACGGAGAAAAATGTATGTTTTTGTTTGTTTGTTTTGCTGTTTTTCGCCACACTCAACAATTTTTCAGTTATCTGGTGGCACCCAGTTTTCATTGGTGGAAGAGAGAACCCAGATACAACGTACCTGGGAAGAGACCACCGACCTTCCGAAAGTAAACCGGGAAACTTTCTCACTTACCAGCGCGAGCAGGATTCAAACTAGGGCCGACCAGAGGTGAGAGGCCGTGTGATATTGAGCACTATACTCTAACCACTCGTTCATGGAGGCCCTCAAAAAAATGTATGTAACCAACATGCCTTTCTTGTAAATAATTTCATAACAAATGCACTTTTAATTTATATACTGGGTATGTAGCAGTCTTACACCAGAGTGGATGAGCCAGAGAATGAATTGTTATAGACTTCTTACAAATTGTTATCCCTACATTACATTAAATTCTACCCAACAAACATCATGCAGCCTTTGAGAATAGAGTTTACCTAATGCCACTCCAACAAGCAGCACATACACACATCCATTACCTGCTGCTACTCCCACAAGCAGCACATACACACATCCATTACCTGCTGCTACTCCCACAAGCAGCACATACACCCATCCATTAACATACACCCATCCATTACCTGCTGCTACTCCCACAAGCAGCATAATAATACACATATTCATTACCTGCCACCACTCCAACAAGCAGCATAATAATACACATATTCATTACCTGCCACCACTCCAACAAGCAGCACATACACCCATCCATTACCTGCCACCACTCCAACAAGCAGCACATACACACATCCATTACCTGCCACCACTCCAACAAGTAGAACACATATCCATCCATTACCTGCCGCCACTCCAACAAGCAACACACACACCCATCCAGACCACGCGTCGTGGGCACTCTTTATCTTCTCCCAAATGCCGTCCTGTTTCTTCTTGATGATGTGTCGGTGCCGCATGCGGTCCCTGGCAATGTCCCGCAGCCAATCAATGGTGTGGAAATCCTCATACTGACCAATTCCTGGTGGCAGGTCATCCAATGTGTCCATAAGGTTAGAGGAACCTGAAAGGAATACATGTCTTACATATGTTGTTGATATAAAGTCCTGAATTGTACACGTACAAACTTATTGACATTTGTAACAGGTTGTGTGATCAATTTTTGGTATATCTGCATGGTCCCTGTTGTTATAATCAGAGAAAGATTGATTCCATGCATTCATATCTATGATGAATATAGAACATCAAAATATACATCATGTCTTAAAGAGTCTAAATCAAAACAGATTCCGCAAATAAACACCCTGAATTTAACTACAGAGAATTATGCTGATACAATTTGTTGTCTTCAGGCAGTGACATGATTAATCACATTTGCTTATTCCCTGTAAACAAGCACACAATTTCAAACATCAATCAAAAATACCTTTGTCAAAAAATCATTGCAGATTGTCCTTTCAATATTACACCTGATCTAAATTTACTGTAAACATAATAAAGATCACATAAAATCATTACCTGGTACGAACAGGTCCCCTTAATCCATAAAGCTTTATCTATGGTAATTTAATATTCCTCCATATCAGTCCTAATTTTACTGCAGTAAAAGCAGCTGGTTACACTTGTATACAATAATTACATTACTTTAGTCAATGGGATTACAATATGCCTGACCTTTCGTGCTTGGAATACAGCCTATGGACCATGCTGCTCACCTGAAACATCCTTTGACAAAATGTCTGAGAATGTCTTGTAAGTCTGTTTGTCCTTTTTCATTTTGAAATATCCAATTAATTTGAAATATTCCCGTTATTATAGCCCTGCAGCCTGCATGCCTATACACAATGTATGTTCTGTGTGGTTAACCGTGTAAAACGACCTCGGGTCAATGATCATTCTAATAGCTGGAGCTAGTGTCATTCACAAAATATAAATCAAAACACTTCCTGTCCATTTAAATATATCACAAACACAAATACTCAAGCAAAGACAAGAGTACTCCCCAGTTCTTCATTTTGTTGATATAAGCAAATTCATTTATCCCTGAAGCTTTTAATATCTAACACAGCATTTTAACATGAATCTCATTGTATATCAAGTTTAATATCTTATAACACAGCATTATTTCCTTTAACATGAATCTTGTTGTATATCAAGTTTAATATCTTATAACACAGCATTATTTCCTTTAACATGAATCTCATTGTATATCAAGTTTAATATCTTATAACACAGCATTATTTCCTTTAACATGAATCTCGTTGTATATCAAGTTTAATATCTTATAACACAGCATTATTTCCTTTAACATGAATCTTGTTGTATATCAAGTTTAATATCTTATAACACAGCATTATTTCCTTTAACATGAATCTCGTTGTATATCAAGTTTAATATCTTATAACACAGCATTATTTCCTTTAACATGAATCTCGTTGTATATCAAGTTTAATATCTTATAACACAGCATTATTTCCTTTAACATGAATCTCGTTGTATATCAAGTTTAATATCTTATAACACAGCATTAT
Source organism: Ostrea edulis (assembly GCF_947568905.1). Taxonomy (NCBI): domain Eukaryota; kingdom Metazoa; phylum Mollusca; class Bivalvia; order Ostreida; family Ostreidae; genus Ostrea; species Ostrea edulis. Next base: position 102,315,895 of record NC_079165.1, read on the forward strand.
TTCCTTTAACATGAATCTCGTTGTATATCAAGTTTAATATCTTATAACACAGCATTATTTCCTTTAACATGAATCTCGTTGTATATCAAGTTTAATATCTTATAACACAGCATTATTTCCTTTAACATGAATCTCATTGTATATCAGGTTTGCTGCTTTAAAGGACATATAGCACGCATTTTCTAAACTTTTTAATTCGATCATCAATTCTTTGCATACTGAAAATGGCTTTAAATGTGTTGTAAATGAAATATTTCCCCCAATAGAGAAAAGTTAGATGCTTTCAAAATATAGGTACTACGATAGAATGAATATGATTCCCCTTGTTTGTAAGCCCATACAGTTAATTTCCCCTGTTTGTAAGCCCATACAGTTAATTTCCCTTGTTTGTAAGCCCATACAGTTAATTTCCTTTGCTAGTTAGCCTATACAGTTAATTTCCCTTACTTGTTAGCCCATACAGTTAATTTCCCTTACTTGTTAGTCCATACAGTTAATTTCCTTTACTTGTTAGTCCATACAATTATTTGTTAACCCATACAGTTAATTTTAAATGGTTTTATTCTCTGTTCTTTTTTCATCTAGTTTTCATCTCCCCTTGATTGGTTGTGTACACTAATTGACTTGAACTGAAAAACTAATTGTAACAATTAACACATTTCAACTTTATTCAAACATTTTATATACCCCCTCCCCCAAAACATCTAACACATTAAGTCTAACTAATACAGGTAGTTTAATAATGATTTAAGTTGACCAACAAAAGCATCCTCTCTGAGAATGCTGAACTTTAAAACCCGAGTATGGCCCACATCCATTGTCCAAATTAGTAATACCACTGCATCTTCAAACTTCATTAGAAAGCTACACACACATTATCTTGTATTAAAGATACATGTATATAGTACACTGTATTCTGGAGACCATTATATCTGATAATGGCAGAAGTAAAAGTTCATCATCTTTGGAAGAAAAATACTCTTACAGTTCTGACTTTTACAAGTAACCTATAAAAATCATTCTTGTTGTCAGCTGTATCAATTATACATTTTCAACATTTGCAGGTTATGTCAATTGTTTAAAGACACATGAAATTTCATACTAAAATGGGAATATCAAACACTAAGGATGGGGGTCAATGTTCGGGAGTAATAAAAATTTTACTGGCTCAAAGGGACATAATTTGTGGGTAACTTCAACTCTAAAGCCAATTCTCTGGTCAATTGACAGCCACAGAAAAATTATGCAATTCAAAGCGCTTTCTGTTTTGTTGGACTGCAGTTTAGATATATTATAGTGACTACACAATTGATGTGAGACTGCTTGTATTTACATTATAGCTATAATGAAAAACGAATTAGAATAAAAAAAAAATTCTGAAATAAATCATTCGATTATTAAATTAAATGTCTTTATAAAATCAATGGTGTGACAAATAAATAACATAACATATTGTCAAAAGATATCCAACATGATAGGGATAAAATTTTCTAGCTTTAAAAAAGAAACTTAAAATTGTGTATCAATGTTTGTGGGGATGTGAATTCATGGATAAAAGGATGTCACCCACCAAATCCACGTGCCACTGCTTGTACTGATACATTGTATTGACATTATAATGATGATCAAATTAAATAACTAGTAATCAATAGTAGGACAAACGAATAACATTGTCTAAATTAGATACCTAATATGAATGGGATAAAATTTTCTAGTCTTTAAAATAGTGCATCATTGTCTGTGGGGATGTGAATTTGTGGGTATAAGGGTGAGTTCCATGAACACTGATGATTCCACTGTAACTGCAATTCATTGACATTCTGTTTTATGTATCAAATAATGTATCAAAAAACTTTGTATGAAAAGTGTTAATTCAACATTGTGACATTTTAGCATATGCAGAATCATAATTCTTCACTGGTATCTTTCAGGTGAAATGAGATTGTAATAGAACTTGTTTTTCTTCAATAATTTAATTTCACTTAGTACATTTATTAAGTTTAGTTGTTACTTACCAGCAATTTGGTCAATATTGATGCTAGATGTTTCAAGTAAATCTGACTTGTGATCAGAAACAGTTGAAATAATATCACTGATAAGATCAGCAAAACGTGACATAGTGGACAGGTCATTGCTAGCTTCATCCTGCTGGTCAGTGGACGACATCAGAACTGACCGTATGGACCTAAACAGGACTCAGCCTACCAGGGCCAAGAGATTGGCACCTGTTACAGGTTTGTCATGGTCTAACGAACTTTAAGTGTGCACCTCACTGCACCATCTGGTAAGGAACATGGACTTCTTAAAAACTCAAGACTATTGACAGCCAAGTGTGAACTTGTACATCACATAAACAGCTAGTAACCTGTTTCAGCGAGGCAATCCCTTCACACCACATTTACTACAGTAGCTGATTTTGGTGACTTGCACTAGTTTTGGATGACATGTTTCTGTACATATAATTGATCATTATTTGACATTTTCTGAGAACATTTCTAAAATAACTGACAGTGTCCATTTAGAACAGATGTAATTGCCAGCAATCTGGGCAGCTGCCCATAACATGAATAACATGGAGTCATCATCACCATTCACAAAGTTAATGATGATGATGGAAATATATGTCATATCATTCTGTTGAAATCACTGGCAATTATATATCGCTTGGGTTCGAATTTACTATTATAGAGTACTCTTTAATAGTAAATTCGACCCCAAGCGATACATATTTGCCTGTGGTTGAAATGAGACACTATCAGTTCATTTCCTTAGTACATGTTTTTAGTGTATCTCTTATGACCCTAACTCTGAAAAAACCAACATTATGTTCCAAAATCAAATTTCATAGTAAAGTGTTATGATTTACATGCAGCCAATATCCATATACTAGTAATAAGAATTACAGATCCTGAGTTCACTTCATCTGACAGCAGTGTGTAAAACTCTGTTAGAACCTGCAGACCATAAATGGAAAACAAACTAAATTAATTAAAACAAAAATTTCAATTTTTTAATATTTGCATTTTTTAAATTCATATATATATATATAATATAATATAATATATATATATATATATATATATATATCACTGAAATAATAAATTACACGGTTTAGAATGTTATTAATTTAAAATTTCAACTTGGGTAATTATCACAAGATATTTTTGATAGAGTATTTATGATTTTATTACAGTATATATTTATGTACTATATAATAATTAAAAATTATAAATATGGTGTATCTTGTTAGTACACAAGTAGGATTAAAACAAATGCCCTGTCTTCATTGATATGCACTGATATATATATGTATACAGCTTGACCACTGGTTAAACCTGAAATACTACAAGTTTATACTTGTCTATGTCAGCTTGGCCATTTAACCCAATTCATGCTGCCCTGAATGTGGTACATGGTATCTAAATTTTCTTTGAAATTTGTTCTCCTCCACAGATTAAATTGTGTTAAACGCCCCGAGATTTTTAAACGTTTGTGAAATAAAATACTCTTACAATTGATGGGAGACATGCATTTTTTGAAGATTTATTTATGTGGTTTAACAATGCCTTTTAATTTCACAAGTTAGACATCACCTTCAGCAACAGGATAACATTTATCATTCATATTCACATTTCATAACTTGACTGAAAATCCTCTCAGCTAGATGTAATCTCTCAATGCATATCATTGATAGGTAGAAAATGCTGAGGAGTATCTAGGCTAGAACAACAAAATATTGTGGATACCATAAATACTACTCAAAATTTGATAAGGATCATAGATATTATTCTGTTAAAAAAATTAATAACTGCATAACTGGCAATATTGTGTCCAAGTGAAATCAAAAACATCTTCAACAAACTTGCACGTGCATTTCATGCCATATGGGAAATGCGTTTCTCATTACAGTTTATGCTTTTGCTACCATTGCACGATTTTCACTCAGGCATCGGTGTCTGATTCTTTCTAAAATTTCAAACTCACTTGAGTGTTTACACTACGTTAATCAACACAATGCCCCCTCAATGTGTAAGGCGTCGCCTGATGACAGAACAACTGGGCAGATGTATTGGAATGCTTGACGCAGGCTATTCACAACGTGACGTTGCAAATGCACTAAATGTCAGCCAGAGTGTTGTAAACAGGGCCTGGAACCGCGCGACAGCAAACTTTTGGTACAGCAGCACACCGACATGGGGGTGGTCGTCAGTGGTCAACAATCCAACGCCAAGACCATTTTGTGGCTCTTCAGGCACGACGCCATCCCTTCTGGACAGCAACCAGCCTACGTAACGACCTCCTGAATGCCTCGGGGGTGAATGTGTCCACTCAGACGATATGGAATCGGCTTCACAATGCAGGTCTCAACTCGAGAAGGGCATGTGTTCGAGTCCCTCTTGACTGTTCGACACCGGCGGGAGCGATTGGACTGGACTGAAGATCATGTCACTTGAACACAGAACGATTGGGTTCAAGTTCTGTTCACCGATGAGACCAGGTATTGTTTGGACTTTACAGACAGGAAGCACCGAGTGTGGCGACGACAACGTGAACATTTCCATGATGCCAACATCAGTGAACATGACCATTATGGTGGTGGTTCCATCATGGTCTGGGGTGGAATCAGCAGGGATGGAAGAACAGATCTTCATGTCCTGGAGAGAGGAACAATGACAGGGGTGTGGTACCTGGATGAGATCCTCGATGTTTACGTCAGATCCTACGCTGGTGCTGTTGGCCCCGAGTTCATCCTGATGGATGATAACGCCCGTCCTCATCGTGCCAGGGTGGTGGAACAGTACCTTCAACAGGAGACAATTGTCTGTATGGACTGGCCAGCGCGCTCGCCGGACTTGAACCCGCTTGAGCATGTATGGAACATGCTGCAGGTTGCCCTTTCACGCCGTAGAGCACAACCCACGACTTTGGCAGAGCTCGGAAATGCCCTCGTGGAAGAGTGGAACAACCTTCCCATTGGAAACATCCGGGTGCTTATTGACAGCATGGCTCGACGTTGTCAAGCCGTCATTGATGCAAGGGGAGGCCATACCCGGTATTGACACTTCATCGACTAAGTGTAATGATGGACTATCCCCAAAAACTGTGTAATTCTTTCTCTGGTTTGCTGTTAACTTTTTGTAATGAAATGCCTTTTGGTGTTGTTATCAGATTTCAAGCATTCCGTATTGATAAAAGTTCATGCCGTTCATGAATTTTCATTCATAACCTGAGTAAACACGTTTCTGAGTCAAATTTATGTCTTTTGTTATGTTAGTTGTAAATTACACACATATAACCTAGTGATCCTTATCAAATTTTGAGTACATATATATACACTAAATTACTTAATCATTACTTAATCATAAGTGGGGGCAGTGTCAATCACTGGGTAACTCCACCATACAGTGGAATACACTGGTATAAAAATAAAACCAACAAGATCCAGTGATGCTTAGAAAACAAAGAGAAGTTATAAGAAATTTCATACAAGTATAAAATAAGACATTTTGTTCTTGATCAAAGTTCCTTAACTCTTGCATTATTGGCAAATTCATCGACAGTGTTTCATGGATGCACTATAACAGCAAAGATTCAGAACCGAGAATGGTCATTGACATACCCTACTGTGGCAAATTCAACCAATTCTTCACCAAATTCCATAAAAGCAATCCTCAGTAAAAATGTTTAAAAAAACAATTAATATACATTACCATCAGTTTTCCCCCAAAACTCAAATTACTACATGATACTGATAAACAGAAACATTTCAAAAAAGAATACATTGAATATGTACTGCATCTATATGCATATGCTTTCAACATCCAGGCACTTTTGAACCTGGATATGAAAAACTGGGTTTATAAAACAAATGAAGAATCAGGTACGGAAACAATTTTTACTTTACTGGTCAAAACGACGTGAAGAGGGTCAGAAATCAGGAAAACTCACAACATATTTTTCGTATAAAGAAAACTTTACTATGGAAAGTTATATATTTTTAGAATCCCTAGAATTAAGAAAAACTCTATGTAGATTTCGAATTTGTGCACATGACCTTCGAATTGAAAGAGGAAGATATGAATTTACAAAAACCAATTCTGGCCAGAAAATTTCTTTAGAAAGAAACAAAAGAATATGTGAATTATGTAACCTTAATTGTGTAGAAGATGAATTTTATTTCCTTACTGATTGTCCATTCTATGTTGAAGAGAGAAATATGTTTTTTAATGGTATATACAAGCTCAACAAAAATGTTATCTATCGATCTAACAAATAAGGACAAATTTACTTGGTTGATGATTAATGAAGACAAACCAGTAATTGTCAAATTGAGTGAATATTTAGTGCAAACTTTCAGAAAAAGAAGTGATGCTTTAAAACTGCAAAAATCATTATATGTAGTTTATTATTCATATGTTGGTATAATACTGATACTGTCCATTTCCTTGTGTATATTCATGATTAGCAATTCATTTTTGAATTTCCTTCTTTATAAAATGTCTTACTGTTATGCCCTCTGGGCCCAAAATTGGAATAAATTATCTTATCTTATCTAATCTATAATCGAGGGTGATTTCATAATGGACGTCCATAGTGTAATACAATTTAAAATGGATAATTTAAAAAAAATTGCATTTTTAAGCCACAACATAAATGTGTATATATATATTTTTTTTTAGTTTTCTTCATAATTTATATGAATATTTCACAATTTTTTTTGCTTTTTTTTTTTTTTACATTCGTAAACTAAGCGTAATATGCAAAAGCATAATTTAACGTCCTCAAATAAGATTTTTTTGCCTTAAGATTGGTTTAAAACTTGGTATAGACAACAGGTCTATGCCAAAACAAGATGACACAGACCTCATCAAATTGGCATAGACTGCAACATTAAAAAAAAAAAAACCACAAGTTTAAAACATTGATGTTTACTTCTTTAATGTACGTAAAAAGCGTATTTGCTTTCCATTTCCATAACAATTTTAAATTAAGAATATCCTCCTTTCCTCATGACGTTTATCTGACATCGACTTTTGGGATAACACTATAATTGCTTTAAACCTAAAAACTTGCATAGACATTTGGTCTATCTCAATCACAATTGGCATAGACTAGTGTCATTTGACATAGACTTGGTCTACGGTTAATTTCTACCACTGTGTTTGTATTCTTTATGGAAGTATAACAATGGAAGCATGGCTTTACTGATTAAAGATAATACTAATAACCTCGTTTCAATCATTTACAAACCCTCAAAATACAGGATACTTTTATATGTATGAGACTTAAGTTTCCTCACATGGACTCCATTTTACAATTTTTAAGTCAACTGAAAATGAATCAAATTATATATACTTTACTTCACCCTTGTAAATGGTCCTCAGCAAATCATAATTCTTACGGATCATCTAAGATATGTCATTGTATAAGTACCAAATTTGTATTTTGTACATAAAAAATAAATAAAAAATGGCTATAATATTCAGAAAACACTTGAAACAAATTCCTCATAAGATGTAAATATCACAGACAATGTATAGATCAGAGACTAAAAGACCATTGCATTGTAAAGATAAATGCTATGCATACTCAAGGTCAGCTTTTTCAAACTGACCAACGAGGAAGTTGGGAAATATACACAGTAAAACATGCTTATAATGAACATGCTTATAACAAATTCATGCTTATAGCGAAGAGATGAATTTTTCCCCCATGAGAGAAAATAATGATAATTGTATTGGATATAATGAAATTTGGTTATTACAAACTGTATTTCGCTGACCATGGAGGTTTACTTTATTGTAGATGTAATTGCATATGTAGTACTATATACACACAAGTCAATGGCACCGAATTTTACACTAACTGGCACTATACTTTATATAAATCATCCTAACTTGCAGATATCATATATCTTAATCATTTTTCTTTCATGATTGTAACTTAAACCCATTTCATGTCATGTAAGAAAAGGTAATCTTTTTCACACCAATATCCTTTCAATATGATATACTATATTGGTCAGATTAAAATCACTCAGTGGCTGGTAATTTTCATGGTATATTACCTAGTGACTTACTTGCACTTAGATTTTGTCCTTGTTCTTCTTCATCAGAATCGTGCCAGTGTTCCAGTGCATCCGTCCTAATGTCCAGGAGCTCATCGTCCGTACTAACTGTACTGTGACGCCCATCAACATTACCGTTAGCACCGCCACGCCGCGTGTTGGCGTTATTCAGAGAAGTATCCATGTCCTCTGAAAGAAGCAGATCTGTCTCTCTAAAACTTGCCGCATCCATATCTTAGCCATACATTGTCTTTAGATCTGTAAATTTAAAAATTCTACACCAATTAGACAGGTAGAGATTGTGCATACATAAAACATTCGCAACACATATTTGTACAAAATATACATCATATACAAATTCACATCATAAGCATTCATAAAAAAAAAAAACCTGCCAAATTTCTTTATAGATCTGAATAACTATTACAGTGCTTTAAAGCTATGGTGGTATGATTTACCACATTCACCATGTACCAAACATTGAAGTAGAAGGTAGACGTTGGAACAAATCTTTGAAATATTGACACATTACAATAGGATTATAATTGAACTTTCCCCCTCATTTTTCTAATATTGTTTCCTTTTCAAATTGGTATAAGTAAATCTTAATTAGTATTGTGCACAGTAGATGCATGAAATGAATGAAGTTTTAAAAAATAATAGAAATAAAATATAATGTGAATAGGTAATAAATAAATGTCACTATCTTATAAATAAAGAAAAGGTAATTTTTAATAAATACATGTGCATGCTAGTTGAAAGATATCCAATATAAATGATTTAAATTTTTAAAATCTAGATTCACTGTAATTGTATATTCTTGTTATTATAAGTTTTAAACCACAAATCTAGTGAAGGGTAGACCACTTCTCCGTAAAGTTATATATGTATTCATACAATATCATTTGTTTGTTTTAATGTTCAACAGTTGAGCCTTTTTGTCCGGCAATACATGTAGTTGACAATTAACATATATTGCACTTAATCATCTCAACATATTAACAACATACATTGCAATTCTCTAAAACAACACTGATTAGGGGGTAAAATAATAATCCAGTAAAGGCTCCATGCACTCACAAAATGCAGCTCAGTGAGTTGTGAATACATGTGATGCAGTCTTGGATTCAAACCAGGAGACTGGCCTCCAAAATGCAAGATATTGGGGGAGGGGGTCCACTTTTTTTATTACTAAAATCAGCATGTGAAGTAATATAAACAGCCATTTTCTACCCCAACTTTCATATTTTGAAATTAAAGACAATTTTACTTTGTCAAAAACTTTTCTCTTTAATTATTTCTATTAAATATGATCATAATACATTTATCTTTTATAATATTCTTAAAACAGCAATTTATACATAAAAGTTTAGTAGTTAAATGATACGATCTCTTCTCTGAGGAGAGCATGATGAAACATGTTAGTAAGGGAGCCAATATTAAAGTTAAATTGAATAAGTCTGCATCTGATTTTTGCGCATTTAGGGTTATATTTAATTAGTATCACCATCCATGACCTTCACCCACCGTATAGCCATAATATATTACTTAGACACAGTAGAAAATGGGCCTTATACCTTATTGAAGACCTAGGGAAGAATAGCTAAAGGTTTTGGTCATTCTTTACACATACATGTGTGGCCTGATAAAGAATTGGTTTCTCATATTGACCTTCAAAATGACAAATTGCAAGGATATTTCTGTTCATGAAGTGAATGTCACCTTTGAGTCTCTTATTACTCAACTTAAGATCAGAAACATCGCTGATGTTATCCAAACATATACGCTGAGATGGTTTGGCCACGTTGAGTGTAGCACAGGTTGGATATCACAGGTTCGTACATTGATTGTCACTGGATATCGAGCTCCAGTAGACCAAAGCTGACATGAGATGAGTTAGGAAAATGAGACCTAGAGACAGGATTGGATAAGACCAATCCACTGGATCATCAAGTATGAAAAAACAAACTTCGACCTCGACAGGACAGCCAGGCCTCACCCTTGCAAAAGGATTAATTTGGCCTGGATAATCAAAATGGACGATGATGATGATTTCACATATTGTGTACATACATAGAACAAGAGTATACTTTGTGTATAGCAGTATATGGTCTGATTTTCAGTGGGACTCAACTTAATACCAGAACATGTAGGTCTTCAATTCGACACTTTTCTTAAGAAATGGCCACTTCATCATTTTAAATTACATGTAATTTGGCTCGGTGATCTGGAGAGAATTTTGATGTTTGAATCAGGATTTCTCCCATCTGAGCCGGGAGACAACACATTGGGTTGCGTTTTGAATGAATATTTTGGTTTCATTAGCGTGTATATTGTAATAAATAGCATGTATACAGTATTACATTTCATAAAATATAATTATCAATAATTTTCACACAACTTTATATAGATCTCTTTCAAAAGAATGTTTCTAAAATATTTACAACTTTAGTAGTATAACAGACATGATTTAATAAATGTCATTCCAAGATGTGATATATATATATCTCATACACATAGCATACAGGGAACTCTAGACACAAAGCATACATACACGTGGGCAACAAGAGACTACTCACCTTTTGCGGTGTAATTTCAGGCAGTTCCGTAACCAGTTTGCATATTAAACATTAAATGGCATTATAATAGCTTATTTGATTATATATATCTCTTAAATCAACTCCATGCATGCACGAGGGCAGTAAAAAATTACTTGAGAGCTGTTAATTATAATATTACCAAGATGACAAATTGAAATGAAATTTGGCAAATATATAGGTTATATCTTCTTGTACATGTATCTACACCTAACACTTAAACAGGGCTCGAAACTAATGTATGTCCATCGGTCTGTGACTGATAAAATCATGGAGATGGTGGACATATTGATTTGTTTACACATCAGTTCGAATCTACACATTCGGAAAATTCCATCTTCGCAAGCCAAGTGTTTTCGGTCCACTTCGCTCCGTTTGTGGGGAGCGAAGCGGACCGAAAACACTTGGCTTGCGAAGATGGAAAATTCTGTCAGTGAAATGTTTAAAATGATTTTAAAACCTAAAGGCAAAATAATCAACTTTTAAAATTTGTCCTGATTTACTATAATGCTGTTTTCTGGAAAGTCCCGAATCTTATTAATAGAATTATTCAGTCTGTGTCATTAAAGCATTTTGCAATACAGATGGTTATAACAGTGTTAATTCATTTGCTACTGAAACAATGACAAAATTACTGGTGAAGCATAAGATATGTTGAAACCCGTCGCAAAACTCATTTTAATGGAAATACTCCAATGAAAGCAAGAAAGAGTATGATGGGGTTTATGAAAAGAAATAGTCAAGAAGTTTTCAGGGTAAATAGCTCATTGGTCGGAAATGGTTGCGGTGTGACCTGGAGAAATGAAACAGTTGTTCCTTGTGAACTGTTCACCAGTTTGGACAGCGAAAAGTGCAGTGCATTACACCATCATCATGCAACAGTATTTATAAAAATAAAAAAGAATAAGAAACAATAAACGTCTTGCACTGTTTCCTTTTTTTTTTGTTTACCTCAAGTTTCGGTGGCGGACTGATTAATTTTTCTGGGGACTGATAGAAAATGTCCATGCATATGGCTTGACTGGGAGACTGAAAAGTTAGTTGCGAGCCCTACCTGACAATTGAATATTGTTAATATATTTCAACCTGCATGATTTAAAGTCTAATAACTATAACCCAACTACACCCACATGAGCAAATTTAACGTCTTGTGTGTAGGGGTTGAAATCTCTTTATAAACATGGAGAGGATGTAATAGTAGATGTGTTCGATTCCTGGCCATCATTTCCTTTCCTATTTCCATGTCAGATTTAGATTACATTGCCCAGTTTTCCTGGTGCATGATCAGCTGATGATGACGGAAATACTTTATGACACGAACAGTAAGATTCAAATTACAAAACAAAATATATCATCATACAACGTGTTTTGAATTACACAAAGATACAAAACATGCTTATATATACGAATGATCTGGAGTCACGCGATAGATTTGGTTACTTTGAGCTGATTTATGCAATATCGATCCGCGACCCGTCTTCTGGCTGTTATTTTCCCCATTCATTCACAATGGATTCATGAATCCGTTTATTCAAACTAATTATTTGGTATGTATTACATTTAAAATATCTTAAACTTAATTTACCTGGATAAAAAGGTATTACTCGTCTAAATGATCATCAAAATTGTTGACAAAATCTACACAGGAAACTAAAAATACAATGTAGAAGACAAAATGCTGACGGTACAGCACATTCCGGAATATAAGAGAGAGAGAGAGAGAGAGAGAGAGAGAGAGAGAGAGATAAAACGTTTAAAGTGAGGACGAATCCAGGAATTGCGATTGGGGGTGTAACTTTTTATGAGGCAGAGGGTCTGTGCAGTGTGCAGGGGCGCTTTGAGACCCCCCCCCCCCGGTCCCGTGGACTTTCCAGAACTGAACAGAAGCCCCCGAAGCTCCTGGATTTTACAGATTTTATAGGGCTTGAAATATGTCTCCTATTTAGTATTTCAAACTACATGTATTTTCTGTAATTTTTATTAAGGTGAAATTAATAAAATGACGCAAGGGTTTTTGGGCAAAAATGTAGGCCTGCCCTAAATTCTCCCAATAAAAGTGATTCAATAAATTAAAAGATTTTGACATTTATTCCTCCGAGAGTGGAAGGAATTATTGATTCTTTTATCGTTTACATTTTCTAAACAAGAGCTAGACCACGATTTACTCTAAGTTTGAAAATTTTAAGGGGAGGCCGGGGGGGGGGGCGCTGCCTGCGCCCCCGGGCCCCTTAAATCCGTCACCGATTTTTAACCATTTTACGGAAGTTGTGAGGACAGAAAGTGCGCTATGAGGATAAAATTCTGTCCTCACAGTTACGTCCCCCATAAACGTGACCTATATATACAAATTCAAAGCCATTAGAATGTGTTATTAGTAAATCTTACAACACTCTGGCACAAGAAGAAATCTATCAGAAAGTATTAAAAGCTTATTTTAAACATCTGAAAGATTTTTTGTGTTTAAACCCCGGTGTCAAAAATTTTACTCATTTTTTTGTTATCATACAAGTTTATTAAGCCCATTTTACTTTATGATTGTGGAATTTCAATCTAATTAAAATTAGATGTTAGATCCGCTCGCGTACTCGCATACATAATGTATGTGAGTACGCGAGCGGATCTAACATCTAATTTTAATTAGATTGGTGGAGTCTGTGTATCATTCAACACTCAAACTGCATGTGTCCGTACTAATTTAGTTGACGTGGATGAGATATATTCTAAAGCTAAAAACGAAAAACTACATATCAAATTTTGTAGATACATACATGTACTTGGAGTTCATAAAACAAGGTGCAGTTGCAGTTCATGCTGAATTGGGGAGACTGTCCCTTAGGTTTTAATTATAATAGCACACATGTTAAATTAATGGCATAGACTAGAAAATCTAGATGAATCGCTTCCCCTGTTGCAGGCTGCATACAATGCGGATAAGGCATACTGTGCAATATTAGCAATTTTCATTTACTCCATCATTCAAGACATATCAAAATTTTTCATATACATTGTATATGTTTGGTCATCATGACATAAGTATTTATAACTTCTTTTTATGTATAGAATTTAATGGATTATATATATATATATATATATATATATATATATATATATATATATATATTAAAAGAAATAGAATAAACAGTACACAAAGTTAAAAATTTAACGCAAGCGCTTTCATTTTATAATCCTCAGGCGTTACATTTTAAAATAGTTTTGAAATGGTTTGACGTCATAAAGGCGTCCTAACATTTCACGTACATAACGACGTCATAAACGAATGAAGGGAAAAGGATTTTACGGTGAATTGTCCGTGGCCACACACATCTATATGTTCACTAACTTTAATTTTTCTGTATTCGGGTGCTGAAATGTGTTGTTTATGAACTCGTATACGAGTTCGCAGAGTAGTTCCAGTTTCACCGATATAATGTTTTCCACAGCCAGCACATGTTATAACATAAATTAAATTTTTGGTGGAGCACGTCATATCTGAATTTACCGTAAATTCCTTGTTGTTAAATTCGAACGAACTTCCTTCCCTTAAGTATGGGCACGTTCCGCATCGCCGATCGTCACATTTGGTAACGGTGAAAATTTTTTTGTTGGACTTTTCCTGAAAATTAGATTTACATAACAGTCTCCTAAGATTTTTCGGTTGTCTCTTGCTGTTGATAAAAGTATATTTCTTCATAATTTCCCCCATTTTTTCATCTGTTTTTAGTAGGTCGTTGAGTTGCCGAACGATAGGTGTAACATTAGAGTTCCTTGGGTTGTATGTTGTAACAAACGGTAAAATGTGTGAATTTGTTGTGGGATTGATTTTGGATTTATTGATAAGATTTTCTCTATTGAGTTCTCTGGCTTTCTTGATTCCGTCGTTTATAAGTTTGATTGGATAATTCTGTTTTTGTAAATAACTATTTAATTCCCCTAAACGTTGTTCTCTGGTAGGTTCTTCGCTAACGATGGTACATATTCTTCTGGCGAGGTTGTAAGGTATGGCACGTTTTGTGTGTCTTGGATGCGAGGACGAAAAGTGTAAATACTGGTGAGTGTCCGTGTGTTTGTAAAAAATATCTGTAATTATTTTATCCTCCTTTTTGATAACAGAAACATCCAGGAATGGTATACAAGATGTACTGTAATCCATTGTGAATTTTAAATTGATATCCAATTCGTTTAGAATGTTCTTAAATTTATTCAAATCCGTAATGTCTTTGTTCCAAATAATGAAGCAATCATCCAAGTATCTTTTCCAGTTTTGTCTTATATATAGACCGAATTGTTCATCAAATGATTTTTTAACTTTTTGGTATAATAATTCCTCTAAATAGCCGAGTGTAAGTGTGGCATATGTTGGAGCCATTTTGGTTCCCATTGCGGTACCTTTATCTTGAAGATAGTGTTTGTTGTTGAATGTGAAAACATTGTTTTGTAGTACAAGTGCTGTTGCCTCTAAAATAAAGTCTTTAGAAAAACGTTCATCTATTTGTTCTGGGTGTTTATCTATCCAATATTCTAGTGCTTGAAGTCCTAGTGGACAAGTAATATTAGTATATAAATTAACAACATCAAACGTTACTAATATTGCATTCTCGTTTACCTTATCAGGTAAGTGTCGTAAGAAATCTAAATCATCACGGACAAAACTGTTGACTTCATTACACAGAGGTTTTAATATAATGTCCAGCAAGTTACTAAGTCTTTGTGTTGGGGCGGATGGCCCCCCTACAATTGGGCGGAATTTCAAATCCTTGGGTCTAAGACAAGTGATGTATTCACAATTTTGAAGCTGTATTGCGTGTTTTATTTCATCCGATTTGTGGACTTTGGGTAAGCCATAGAAACAGCTTTCTTTCAAATCAAAATTTGTGATAAAATCCTCTTCTTTTTCAGTAAGTGATGACGGATGTTTTTGTATAATTTTTCTAATTTTTTGTAGAATCTTTTTATTTTGACTTTCATTTATTTCCGAGTAGAACTCATCGTTGTTTAGCATATCTAATATTTTGGATTTGTAGAAATCTGAGTCCATTATTACAACTGCTCCCCCTTTGTCAGCTTCTTTGATAACAATGTTTTCATCCAATGACAATGATTTTAAAGCATTCATTTCAGTTTTCGATAGATTGTTTTTTCCGGTGTTTGAATTATCATCAATGATTGGAGTTTTTAGTAAAACATCACAAACTGTATCTAACACAAACACAATTTGGATATATATATATATATATATATATATATATATATATATATATATATATATGTGTGTGTGTGTGTGTGTGTGTGTGTGTGTGTGTGTGTGTGTGTGAAGTATACTTGTATATGCGTGCACATCTATATGTATTAACTGCAAAAAGCGAGATCGAGTAGATTTTTTTGTTTTCCAGAGTACCGCCTCTAGTTGCTGTTGGTACACCATGTACATGTTGTAAACTCAAATCTCCTATTTTATCATCTTTCAATAACCCTTGACTTGTGAAGATGCTATTTTATATATATATAAGTATTTTACTGCGTTACTTTACTTTTAAAGATATATGTGGGGATAGCCTGGTGCCCTGGCCTTCCCATAATGCTTCGTTTGCGGAGCATTATGGGAAGGCCAGGGCACCAGGCTAGTGTGGGGATAGAACATTGCTTTAAGAAAACACATTAATGTCCTCTATCGCTGACTCTTGAATGATGCTTCTTATTGTATTTCTCTGTACATATGTATGTACTTAAAAAATTACTTCATATCTTTGTCAGTATTTCTGCACATAGTATGTTCAGGCCCGTAGGCAGGATTTTTCAAGGGGGGGGGGGGGGGGGGTTACATAGACTCGCAACGCGAGTCCATCACCTCGCACCGCGAGGTGCCACTACGGCAGGGGGTCTGGGGTATTTGGTGCAAAATCCTGCAATCTAGCAATTTCCTGGCACTTAATTTGAATTTTGGAATCATGCCTTTTTTACTATGAATTTTCATGATTTTCATAAAAAATCCCGACTTTAATAGTCACAATTCAAACAAAATGCCGACTTTAATAGTGCTTAGTAGTTTTCAAGGGGGGGGGGGGGGGGTTGGGTTCGTACGAACCCCACGAACCCCCCCCCCCCCCACCCCACCCCCCCACCCCCCGGCTACGGGTGTGATGTTAATAGATGTTATAACAAGTTTAAACAACAAAAATTCATACGATATTCTATGTTATAGAAGCTGAACAAGAGTTTATTCTATTCTGTCTGATCTCATACTATATATACATATGTGTGAAATCATTAGTGTTGTATGTCATTATATATATATATATATGTGAAATCATAAGTATTGAATGGCATGCCTCATGCATAAGGCCCTAATTTGGAAATAAAAGAATTCCATTCTATTCTATGTATATGGCTGTTCTTTCATCTTGGAGTGCGACGATCATCTGTTGTCATTTGCGAACATTAACGCATTTGGACTTCCATGCAATTTCATCGACTCCAAATTTTGACAATCGAGAGGTTTAAATTAAACTATAAAGCTTCAATTTGTTATGGAGATAACTGTTCAAAATAAAGAAATTTTAAGATTGTTTAATGCACAAAGCCCCTGTATTCAGAGCTAGTATTGTCGGCGGAAAAAAAAAAGCGTAGTACATGGTCACAAACTACATGCTAAGGATTATTTTACT